>NC_136590.1:17709837-17917337 GCF_910589615.1 Taurulus bubalis | reverse complement strand
ATTATACGTATGTTTATAATACGTTATAGACCTCGGTGTCATAGAAAGCGTTACCAAACTACATCATTTTGTGACAGTAGATATATGATATATCTACATGCATCTGCTTATTGTGACCTGTTCGGGAAGGGATCCAATAATAAATAATCTGCACACATGAGGAGGTGTACCCGCTCAGTGTACTTCTGCAGCTCCCCATTAATAGTTGGTGAAGTGAAGCAACAACTCGTTCAATACTTGGTCCGGACCAAAGAAACTGAACTACAGCGCGTTGGCATGGAGCCGCCGTTGTGCTCACCGAGAGACAGTCAGCAGGCACACAGTTTGAGAACACAGAGGAATTATAATGTCCTTGTATACCACTAAACAAACAGTACTAGGTGCTAACACACAAAACACCAGCATTTTCTATTCTTCCTCTTTCATTAAAGAGTTTTTCCTGCATTTATTTGGCCTCTAATTTCCCCACCATGTTGCACTCTTTTGTCACGTAGATGAGCCTGTGCAAGCCCGCCTGTAATCACTCATTGTGTTGTAGTCTTCCTTCGATTTGCTGGAAGATGAGACGTGTTCATCAGTTCCTCAGCTCCACAGACATATCAGAAGCACAAAGTCAGTCATCTGGCGAATTTGACGGTCTGAAAACTTAATCTAGGTCAAGAGAAGCCTGCTGGTTTCTAAAACGGTACGTAGCTTCACTTCACAAACGTGTACGCCAACGTGTATGAATGTGACTTAGTGGGTGTGATGGAATAAAAGAAAACACACTGGCGAGCTATCCAGATTGAAACACCCAATTAGTGTCACAGATGGACAGACGAGGGAAGAAAAGGAAGAACAGAAAAATCAGGACAGTGGAAAGAAGCCATCAGAGAAGCTCCAGGTGAGATTTCCGTCATAGCCAATGCATTCCCTCTTCATGCATTTTTAATCTGCATCAGTGTGATCTGGTGCCTAAAACTTGCCTAGAGTGGGACTACAGTGGCTACAGCGGTTTTGATGATGTGTAACACACAGTTTTTGTTTTGTTTTCTAAAATCCAGCACATTTTGAAGAGCTGATGCGGGTATATGAAGGGAGGCTTGCCTGAGAAAGGTCCAGCTCTACCTATCCTGATGGTCATCTCATCAGAGTCCAGGAGTTGGAACGACGGCTCGTCCGCTTTCTCTTTGGCCTGCTTGGATTCGGGGTGAAGAGCCAAGGCTGTGTGGGGGTCAGCACCTACACCCTGTGGATAGAGACAGCAGGGGTTAGGATCCATCTTTATGAACAGAACATCCCAGGAAAAACTTCATTTTATGGGTCCCCAAGTTTCCTGCTTATAGTACGAGAACTTTCCTAATCTAAAAGCGAGCTGGTATGTTATAGTTTATTCTTAGAAAATACATCAAAATGGCCCCCATTTGCATTCTAGGAAGAAGTATTGAGCAATACCACGATGTAAAAATACTTGCATTAAAAGACGGCAACTACTCAACGGCTGTTGATGTGGATGTATGCACCCTCTAAGCACAGCATCAGTAAAACCTTGAAACTGGATTTTGACATGGGGGACATGCAGATGCGGGTCAATGAAGTCACTTTGTGGAAAGTAAATCAGCACCAGCTTTTCTTTCTTGTACAATGAGCTGCTTTAAAAGTTTGTTTAATTTCCTGGTGGGGCAAAACATAAATAAAGTGGTTGATAATCATTTACAGTACACTGCACACCATTAAATTACCCTTAATCCAGAACAAAGATCAAATTTAATTTTAATTTAAATCTGAGGTCAGCAAATACACACCAGGCTGATCAATGAATTAGCGGCACGGAACATGGCCAATTTGATGAAAAAAAGAGAGCCCACATACTCAACATGCAAACCATTAGCTGAATAATGTCTAAAAGTAAGGGCTAAAAAGCATCCGTATTTCCTCTCCTTCATGGCTGCAACATCTACATTCCTGTCCGGTCACAGGTTAAGTGCTGGGAGAGCTTGCGTGCGTCAGAGTTAGAATGTACTCCATGTATTCTTGGAAGCCATTCAAGTTTTGTGAATAGTATGCATACGTTATTCATGTTTCATGTATGGCATTAGCCAAGTGTCTGTAGATGATTCAAGGAGACTATTGACAATAGCTGTTTTCCTTTTTTTAATATATTATTTTATTAATTTCACGATCGCAATAGTAATATTAAGGGTTATGTTATTTTAAAATTCAGATTCATGTCTGTAACCATCCCCTAGTATCAGGATTTTGGTGCATTGAAAAAAACACAATGTAAATATGACTCGTAAATGTCAAAGTGAAAACAATCTTACTATAAAGTGATTCAGATTAATATAATAAAATAAATAAATAAAAAAAAAAGACAAAGTGCTTCTTTACAGTATATCAACCGCATCCAAGACAGTATTTACTAGATGTACCTTTGGCAGATACCGCAGCCTTGAGTCTGTGTGGATGGGTCTCTCGGAGCTTTGCACATCTGGACGATGTCATTTTTATCCCATTCTTCTCTCAACAAAACTGAACAAGCTCTTCAGACGCAACCTGAAGACACAGCTGCAAACTCTCGATGTGAGTGACATCTGGACCCTCTAGGTGGAATGCCCTGCCGGTTAATTGGTTGTGTGTATGTGTGTCTCTTGATTATGTCATTCCCTTCACCTGCCCTCAGCCACCCACCCCCATGTGTGTCCTCTGATTGTGATTCCCTACACCTGTGTTTCCCCTCTCCTATATATACTCCCCTGCTTTCCCTTGTCCCCTGACAGACTGTCTTTGTTTCCTGTGTGTTCATGTTGTACTCTGTGAGCTTTGCATTTGGCCAGTTCCTAGTTTTGTTTTGGAGTTTTTGACTAAGTAAAGTACGTTTTGGATTCCCCCAAACCTGCCTCCGGTCTCTTTCCTTTGCACCTGAGTCTCTATGCACCACACCCCGGTCTTGACCCTAGGTCCCTCCAGGACATTAACACACTGCTTTGAGGCGATTCCTGGCTTCGTGCTGGGGCTCAGTGTCTTGCTGGAAAGCAAATGTCTTCCACATTCACAGGTTTCCTGCAGACTGCATAAGGTTTCCCCGAAGGAGTTCCCTGTTTCACTCATAAGCCTGAAACCGGTTCCATACTTCCCCATGGGGATAGTATGTTTATGATGGTTTTGGTCTCAGCTGACCAAAGAAGCGCCATCCAGCTGACTTTGGAGTCCGCCTTCTGGAGACTGAGGCTAAGATTTTCTCTCTTGGCCATTCTACCAACAGTCTCTTTAATCTGAGCCTCCTTCCTTAGCATGTTGTTGCACTGGCTATGAAATATAAAACAAACAACATATTTATTTTTAATCAAAGGAATGAGGCTGGAAACAAAAATAAAATATTATTAATGATACATTTTCTCTGTGCCACAAATGTATGAACTTATATAAATAAATATGCCTATGAAATAAATACATAAGTGCATATATATAAGTGCATAAATAAATGTAAATTAGTCAATATTGTTCAAAATATAAATACATCGTTTTTTTATTTAAAAAAGGATGTTTTTTAAAGGATAGCCATATGTATGTAATCCATAAGCATGTATATTTAATTGAATTTGAATACAATTGAATTCCATATGATGTTGTTTCAAATAATATCTGTCATTCTTGCTCACGCCAGCAGCAATGAGGCATATGAGAAAGATGCAGCCTAGAACGCTGCACAGGGAGAGAGAAAAAAATAATGAAGAGGAGGAAGTTTGCTGAGCCATAATGACTTAGGTGGTGCATGACATTTGGGGATGATGTGGTGTGCTGAAAAGACTGAATTCTGCACAAATAGACCTGTTAAAAATTTCCCAAATAATTAATGTGGCAAGAGCGATAAATACTTCCTCATTTCAATGTTTTAATCACTTTCCATCTTTATTATTTTCACGACCATTGCATGCATCTGTTATTGAGAGAAGAGTATACCATCTCTATATGTGTTGATATGTGTGTCGGCATGACTGAGTTAGTGTGTATTTAGTTGAGTGTGTGTGTGTGTGTGTGTGTGTGTGTGTGTGTGTGTGTGTGTGTGTGTGTGTGTGCCTTTGTGTGGCATTACGGGACAGTTCATGTACCATCGAGAGAGAACATTATTAACCCACGGTGACCTTTGGTGACGACCCATGATGCAGTCTCATCAGCAGGTCCAAGCTCACCATTAAAAACACTTCCAGCAACGGTCGTGCTCTGCTGAAGTCACCTCACCTCTCTCTCCTCCTCTCTCTTGAATTCAAGTCTATTTAATCCCCACCAGAGAGGTGACATTCCACATGCCTAAAGCCAGTCTGCCTTGCCAGGGGTCAGCACACTAAGGTCTTGCCAGCGGCTCCAAGTTCACATGTGCTTATAATGGTAAATATATGTTGGATATTTGGAGTTAACTGCCAATTTATTAATTTGAACAATAAAGGAAAAACACTTACAAATGCTACAAAAACCTTTCTCTGGCATTTCAGCGGACTGAAAGCAATCACAAATTCTTTTTTTTAATCAGATCACAGTTTTGGACACAGCTGGATGGTAGTGGAGACTCACTGGCAAAAAAAACAAAAAAACATTTTTATTGGCAGCTCTCTTAACAAATGGTTTCTCTGGACACAGTGTGCTGATTTGTATCTTGGAAATATGAAACAGCACACAGAGAATGGGTTGAAATGTATTAAAGTAACAGTTTTAGTGTAGTTTACTATTTCACTTGCCAACTGGTCGATGCTTCCACCCACTCGTTCTTGAGCCTGAATAAACGATGCCTATAGCACAGATCTTCTTGTGCTTCAGTCGGACTCTATATGAAAGTGCTCCAGCTATCTGATATTTGTGTGATTCATTCTGTGTGAACGCTGCAGCAGAAGAGACGTCTCAGAGGACTTGTCACAGTTTGACGAGGAAGGCAGGAGTTGAGAAAGATGCGGAAAGAAAAGTCAATGTGGCAACTGCCCTGTATCAATCAAAAGCGCACAGTGCACGCACGCACGCACACGCACACACACACACACACACACACACACCTTTTCAGACTTTTGTATGAGTTCAATCTATTGGATCACGGAGAGACCAACTTTGTGAAGTTGAGCAAACCCTCACATATTTATAGTCTTGCAAACTTATAGAGGTACTATTCATATTTACTACCAGTATTGCTGACACAGAGTAAATGAAGTATAAATGCATTTCCGTGCTAATTCAATAACAAACTGCAGGATCTGTCTGCAGCAGTCTGTTGTCATGATGCCTAGTGCATGTTCTGCGAATTCCCTGAACGCAAATGAAAGGAGCTTCAATGCTTCCTAATTTAGCTCCTTTGGCACAAGAGCCACTGGAACTGCCTTTACGAAAGGAGATAATGCCAATCCACAATTCCTTGCGGCGACAACATTTAAAGTGACGTATCATTCGGCCGTTCACAAGAACAAACGATCATGACCGACAAACGCAGATCATGTAAATAAGCGTTGTTATAACTTGGAAATACTTTCAATAATCTGTTAAATCTGCTGGCAAACTACAAACAATACGTTGCTGAAAAGTGGTTAAACTGACGTATTTTATATTCTCTGGTGTTGAACTGCAGGTTTCAGCCCTCATTCTTTTATTTGACTTCAGTTACAGAAGCTTTAATGAAAGCGTTAAACTGGACGAGCTCTTGAGTCTGGGTCATGTTTCTGATTATCATCTTTTTAATCTACTATTTTGTGACATTACAATAAAAAAGTCAAAAATAAAAGTCAACACAAGTTGTGTGGTGTTTCAAAAACTGTTGTCTGCATATTTTTATGATCAGATTATAATCTGCATATAGATAAACCATAACAACAAAAAGGGATATGAGACACATATATGTTGTTCGTGGGATTACGCATTTAATTCAGCATGTTTGAAACTGAAGAGACACTTTAGTAGCTTTGTACTCTGAAAAATACTTTGGTTTCACATATTCCTTCTTTCATTTATATTCCAACCTCGTTAATAAAGTAATACCATGAACCGGGTTGTTTATGTCGTCTGCATGACGCAACACCGTAAGAAGACGGACAAAGTATTTAAGATGATCTTTATTGTGGTCCGAGATGGACTACAACATTGTAGTTTCACCGCTGCAGACAGACTGACGTCACTAACATCCGCCTGCCGTCGTGTCATAACTACGTCGCTTAGTGAAAGTGGAGTCGGATTTGCTAAACGTCGCGGTTGTCTTTTCCTAACTCCTCATGAATTCTCCTTCCCATCGTTCCTTGTTTTTATAGAGGTTAAGGAAAAGTGCTTAGGGTTAGACGATAGGAGGTAATTTTTTGACTATACTCAGTTTTCGTCTGTGCTCTCATGCAAACTTGTTTTGCATGTAGAAACACATACACTCACCTAAAGGATTATTAGGAACACCATACTAATACTGTGTTTGACCCCTTTTCGCCTTCAGAACTGCCTTAATTCTACGTGGCATTGATTAAACAAGGTGCTGAAAGCATTCTTTAGAAATGTTGGCCCATATTGATAGGATAGCATCTTGCAGTTGATGGAGATTTGTGGGATGCACATCCAGGGCACGAAGCTCCCGTTCCACCACATCCCAAAGATGCTCTATTGGGTTGAGATCTGGTGACTATGGGGCCCATTTTAGTACAGTGAACTCATTGTCATGTTCAAGAAACCATTAGAAATGATTCGAGCTTTGTGACATGGTGCATTATCCTGCTGGAAGTAGCCATCAGAGGATGGGTACATGGTGGCCATAAAGGGATGGACATGGTCAGAAACAATGCTCAGGTAGGCCGTGGCATTTAAACGATGCCCAATTGGCACTAAGGGGCCTTAAGTGTGCCAAGAAAACATCCCCCACACCATTACTCCACCACCACCAGCCTGCACAGTGGTAACAAGGCATGATGGATCCATGTTCTCATTCTGTTTACGCCAAATTCTGACTCTACCATCTGAATGTCTCAACAGAAATCGAGACTCATCAGACCAGGCAACATTTTTCCAGTCTTCAACTGTCCAATTTTGGTGAGCTCTTGCAAATTGTAGCCTCTTGTTCCTATTTGTAGTGGAGATGAGTGGTACCCGGTGGGGTCTTCTGCTGTTGTAGCCCAGCCGCCTCAAGGTTGTGCATGTTGTGGCTTCACTAATGCTTTGCTGCATACCTCGGTTGTAACGAGTGGTTATTTCAGTCAAAGTTGCTCTTCTATCAGCTGGAATCAGTCGGCCCATTCTCCTCTGACCTCTAGCATCAACAAGGCATTTTCGCCCACAGGACTACCGCATACTGGATGTTTTTCCCTTTTCACACTATTCTTTGTAAACCCTAGAAATGGTTGTGCGTGAAAATCCCAGTAACTGAGCAGATTGTGAAATACTCAGACCGGCCCGCCTGGCACCAACAACCATGCCACGCTCAAAATTGCTTAAATCACCTTTCTTTCCCATTCTGACATTCAGTTTGGAGTTCAGGAGATTGTCTTGACCAGGACCACACCCCTAAATGCATTGAAGCAACTGCCATGTGATTGGTTGATTAGATAATTGCAATAATGAGAAATTGAACATGTGTTCCTAATAATCTTTTAGGTGAGTGTAGATATAGATATGGTTTCATATCTTCAAGCTGATATGAAATGATGCAACACCAGATTTTTGGATCAATATGAGGCATCATCGGTGAGTTGCCTAGATTCAGATATCGTTTGTTTGTTTGTTGTTGTCTGACATTAACGTTAACTGTAGCTGCTGTGGTGGTCTGATCTTGAAATGATCGGTGGAATCCAGAGAACCGTAGCTTTCTAACGAACTGCCGCACTCGTAGTATCGACCTATAGATAAAGATCGTCTGAAGTGTACACTGTACAGTGCACGTGCAGTGTATGCGAGCGGAACACTTTAACATCTTCTATTTTAAACATATTCTGATATTTGTTTATATTTTCTACAAGGCTTAAATACTTAACTAATGTAAGCCACTGTTTGTCAAACCTCTTGTGGTGGTGGCGGCGTGGTCGCCCTCAGCTGCAGAGGGAGGTGTGGGAAGTGGCTCAGGGACCGGTGCCCGGCAAAAGACCTAATTGGCCTCAGCCGGAACTAATTGTGTGTCTCCCTGATAAGCGGCAGTAGGGACAAAGGCACAAGAGAAGACCGGAGTCACTGTCGGCAAGACGGTCAGAGAGAGTGTGACACATTCTGCCTGTTTTTCGGCTCACCTCTTTTGTCGGGCTCGAATCTAGATTATCGCCACATTGGTTTTCTTTGAGAATAATTTAGCTAATGTCTCGTCAGCCCCAAAAAAACATGAACTTTGCAGTAAACAAACACAAAGGGTGCCATGCGCCTCTTCCCCCTCCCACCTCTACTAAAACAAAATCCCCTTCATGTCGCCTGCCTTGGCAGTAAACTGCCCACCGTCTGTCAGACACTAGCGGCTCTTTTAATCCGTCTATCAAACAAAAGGAATCTTATATTTATCACATTGACATATTGCTTATTACTATTGCGACACAAGTTACCTGAGCATGCTGATCAACGTCTCCTAATGCTAAATGCCCCTTCACCAGGTCTGCAAGTCAAACCGGTTTAAGCTCGGAACACCTGACGGGACTGGCAAAACCTGAAATCGACCCGACCCAACAATGAGTTGATCCAGGATAATATATTCAAAGGAATAACGCACAGGCCCACTAACCAGCAGTGTCATGTTTGGCAAACACCAACAGACTACATTATCCATTAACAAGCATGAACAATTTGGACTCATCAGCATACATTGGAGGGTTGTGTGTCTCCGCTCCACTGCAAGCCCCTTTGACCTGGGGTTACCCAATACGCCCTTCTCTGCATAGTATCACAAAGACGTTCATGTACATCTCTGCAGGTGAGCAAATTACTGAAACTTCAAAAGTATTGCCGGTCCAGCCAAAGCCCTGACTATAAACACATCAATGAGCCACGTTGTTTCATGTCTTCAGTGTTGAATTGATCCCGATGGCAGAACAAACACGTTGGGGGGGATGCTGTTTTCTGAAAAGGAACACCCACTTCCCTCGGTGCATTGCAGGTGCAGACTAACAAACATGAAGACTTGTAAAACAGCTGCAGCTACTACGGCCAATGATGTGTAATTTGCCAGGTTGTATATTTAGCAATATAATCACCAGTTTTTCAGCTCCAAAATAGCCACTAATGACCTGCTATACTCATATTGCCAGACTTACCAAGCTCTGTGTCATAAAAAAAAAAAGTATTAACATTTGGAAACCTGGATGTAGGATTTTGCTAACCTGTGAATTTTATTTGATGAATTCATACCTTTTAAAAATTGCACCACGGTTTGGATTTTATCAGAGCGTCATTGCTTTTTCAAAACCAACTTTTGTATTGACTCTAAATGCAGGTGTTTAAAGTGAGCACCTCTTATCCAATTTCTACCTTTCAGCTCAGAGAGGTCACCAGGACTGTTATAAGAGCAGGCACCCAACACTGTAATCACCACAGAAATGTAAAACAAATGCATCACATAAATATTAAGAGTAGCGACCTGTAATGCACTCCCCTCTTTCATTTGCCGTTTGAATGAATACATTTGCATCTGAATACATGGTGAACAGTGCTTTGTTTCACCCAGCAGATTGCTAGTCACGCTGTCATCCTCCTCGCTGAACATTCTAGCCAATGATGTTGGCCATGGACGAACGACGGCTCAATGGCCTTTTCTTCTCCGACTGAACATCTGACATTTAGAAATAATCAAGGATACAATGGGACAGTAGGTCTTTTCTTTCCATAACATCCCCTTTTACCTTGGGGAGCGGTTTGCGCATTAATATGCAAATGCATACAATAAGTCTCAGGAAACTGCAACCAATTCAACTCATAAACATATCTGGGGTCTGTTATGGATCACCCCATTTAGCTTCACTCCTTACACGATCAACCCCAAAGGCCAAAAATGATTCAGTAAAGTTTAAAATGGAGAAGGAGGATGAATGACTGGATGTCCGAATGACTCTCTTGATAGTTTAGAAAGAGGCCAGGACCGGCAAACACCAGACATCAGATCCTCCGCTGATCAATATCTATTCCATCTGCATCTATTAAGTGGTGTTCAATCCCCGATGTGCAATCAGTCGTCCCAAGTTCTGTCGAGTTTAAGTTTCCAAGATAAAAAATAGGTGTCTCAGTCTGTACGTGTCTGTCCTTTGAATTTCTTCACGGCTGCTCATCCGATCGACTTCCCGCTTGGCGAGTATATCGCTGATGGAGCAAGGAAGCGCAATGTCGAGTGTAAAGTCGTTTGAATGAGCAGTTCCTGAGAAAGATGCAAGAGGCAATGCCCGAGGCCAAGCATTCAGGCATGTTTTGAATGGGCACTGCAACATAAACTTGTAACAACGAAAAAAAAAAAAAGTACAAATTGCCATTGCATGTCTAAAATTGGAATAACCTCGGTAGAATTTGGCTGACAACCAAATCAAGGGAGATTAAATCATTTAGAGAGAAAGTCATGTCCGCTACCCCATGAACTACTCGTTACAAACTGGTTTGACTTCATTGTATGTCATGGTTTCCTATGTTAGAATCTGCAATGTCATAGAAATGTATCAGCTTTCCGAAACTAAGCTAAAAACCAAAACGAAACACTCAGGCCGGGGAATCCTGGGCTTGTTGCACAAAGAAACCACCCAAATACTAGCTCGGGCAATAGTTGCCTAATGCCGTGTTCACACCAAAAGAGTTGCGAAATATTCGCACGAGTAGATTACATGTTAAGTCAATGCACAATGGTTGCGAAAAATTCGGTTTTTCGGCGGGCGGCGCGATAGAGGCGAAACAGCGTTGCGAATATAATGATTATCTAATTAGACACTCCCCAGTAGCTGATAAAAACTAATTTATCTTCATCCTGGAGGTGTTATCCCCAATGGCTACTTAAATCAGCATTAACATCTAATAAATTCCATGGCATAAACACACACACACATACACACACACAGATTTGCGTGCATGCGTGTGCCGACATCCTGTCAGAAAAATTAGGTCTCCTGGTCTGGCATTCAGCTCTTAATTAATGAGTTATTAGACTGCTGGTAAAGTATTGTTTGACATTAACACCCAACACACAGAGCCCCCCTCCCCAACACACACACACACACACACACACACACACACACACACACACACACACACACACACACACACACACACACACGCAGTGTGTGTCATAAGGTGTGGATCCTGTTGGCATCTGAGGGAAGGTGCTAATGATGATGATGATGATGTCAAACTGACATCCTGCAAAGCAAAGACTTGATGAAAGGCACACATGTACCTTTCATCAAGATTTAGAATAGAGGCTTTTTTTGATAGACGGAGTTAATCATTATTCATATTCCTGTTATTCTGTATATATAGTATATATAAACAAATCACTCCTGTTAGTTTATGGATTGATTTATTCCACCTCACGTTACATGCAGGTGTGTCCAATCTTGTCCATGGGAGACATAGGGTCGTTTCCCCGTTTGAGTTAAATGTAAGGTAGTAATTTGCTAAATCGTCAGGAAGATCTCCCTCTTAAATCCGTCTTCACGACCAGGCCCTAACCCATATTATTATAGTTAAGATCGGACGGGAATGGGCAGGAATGCGCCTGTAATGCCTCCCCAGGGGAGTGTTTTCTCACACACAGTGATGCAATCATCTTAAAAGGGCCCCAGAGCCAAAGAGAAAGATCAAGAAACGGTTACTCGGAGTGGGGCAGATACAAAGAGAGCGAAATTCTGATCAGACGGGTCATGAGCTTCAGCTGAATCTCTGGTGACTACGAGGACTCTTTTTCATTTATTTCTTTTATTGTCAGGACAGTCTCTTAGTAGTGTGAAAAAGAAAATAAACCTCACGAGTATAATAAGCAGCTAGCTTGTTGAGCTTTACGCAAATTACAAGAGTGTTTTTGTCCGCATCACCTCCCAATCAATGCTTGTGGGTTAATGAGGGGGTAAAAAATGTGATCCTTGTTTTAATTCCGCCGGTGCGACGGAACTCCCTCAGTGGCCCACCGAGCACTTCCTCTGCCCTGTATATGAACCTCCAGCTTGGAGTCAATTTGTCACCATAATTACCCCCCCTGTGTTGTGATGGAAAGCACGCGGCTTGCAATGAATATTTGAATAGACAGAAAAACATCTGTGGTTGATACAACCACTCTTACAAGCCAAGCGGCTGGGCGACAATGAAACTGGCGGCGAGTAACTTTGCTCTGTGAAATAAATGTTTGACAAAAATCGTCTAGTTAAAGCTGTGTGTAGTACGGCCGTAGCAGTCGTGGGCTGTCAGGGCCTGCTAAGCCTTCTCTGCTGGCCTAAACAGAATCACAAAGTTATAGCTATTTTATAATTTAATAGTTTTTTCTCTTTTTTGTTTTAAGTTATAGCTATTTTATAATGACATTTTTTTCCACGAATGTGTGTGCGTCAAATGATGTGTGTGCGCCGCGCCCAGCTGTTAAACAGCTGATCTAGACTATGACTCACTGAATTCGCAGGTATAAAATGCACGGCCAGCAGTAATATTTGTTCTCACTTTTTTAACAGATAGGTTATTTCACATCATGACTACGAAGACTAATTAGACGATGGTGTGGAAAATAGGAGCATTCAAAGGGATATTTCAGAAACTATCCCTCCAACCACAGAGACAGGTTTTCAGAGCACACACACAGCTGATAGCCTTCTCATGTGTTTTCGCCTGACATTATGTAATTCATAAAAATAATTATTGTGCGAGCCAATGCTTTCACAAAGATGCAGCCAGCACGTATAATAGATACGAAGATACAAAATAGCATGTTTTGCATACAAGGCACGAGCCTGAGACGAGTTCCAGGTCATTTGAGATTCTCGTAAAAACGTTGTATTTTTCTTCTCTGCATTCAAGAGAAATACACTCGAGAGCGTCTTCTTTCTAATTTAATATGACTCGTTAGTGCCCCCAAAGTACAATTAAGACGACGCTGAAAAAAGCTTGTTGGTTTTCTTATGTTAATACACTCGGTATTCCATTAAATTACCTGGATATTTCTGTATAACTGGCACTCTTCATCAACCACACGCTAGGTAAAGATGGATGCTTATTTTGCTCTGGGAAGAGGAGAAGACGTGACAGATCTCAACTTTTTGTTTTTTAAGTTGATCTCATTCTGTCATAGCCCTCTGTTCATTTCCCTTTACTGTCGTCATCAATATCACATCTGCCCCTATCAATTACAAGGAATAGTTGAACAAAAGAATTTCACAATAACAAGTGTGAGCGAACTAAATTTAGCTAAAAATCCTGATAATGATGATACAGTAACAGATGCTATTGCTAAGATACGTTCACACTGAGAGAAGCCTTTAGAAGCGGCAGATATCACATCAGGCAAAATCGACCACTTATTCGGAAAAATAAAAATTCTGATCTTGCTTGAATGGTCTTTTTCATGATTTTAATTCATCGGATGTAGTCCAGTGAATTATGATCGAAGCAGTGGATCAAATGTTTTACGTGTCTGCTTTTTCCCCCCTCATCATTCATTAAAATTGTATCTCCAAAACAAGCGGAACAGGAGAGTGATGGATTAAGAAAGCAAATATTGCCATGGATGCAGTAGTTGCTTCATGTTGTATTTATGACAAAGTCACGGAATCGCAAACGTTGACGGGCAGAGACGTCGCACCTCACGCCCAGAGAAAAAGAGCCTGAGCATGCCGCCTTGTAGATCCCGCTCCCGGCACGTAGCGTCAGTCGTACCTGCACTAAGCACTCAGCGAGGGTCTTCGGCAGCTGGACTGAGCCACTCAGCGACCCGCTGTCCACTTTGCCTGATCAAAGATAACAAGTTCCAGAGGAGAGTGCAGGGCAAGTATATTCCCTGAGCGGAGAGAGGCATCGAGGACTGCTTTGATCTGACAATACTTTAACCATCAAAGCACCGCCGAGTGTATCCAGTCAGAGCATCTGTGTGTGGGCTGAACGGCGCTCTTTCCTGGCCAGAGACGAACACCCCTGCACCTACGGGGACCCTCTGGCCTGCAGTGGCCCGTGGACTAGTCTCAAAAAGCAAACTGGATTAGAGAGCTGTTGAGTCTCACCGATACTGCCAGCTTCTTTACGATGAAAAAAAAAAATTTAAAAAAACATGCGCCGACTGCTGAGTCTTGATACGTGAACGGCAAATCTAAAGCTCAGTAGCTGCTTGCTCCGGGGCAAGAGACACAATCCTGTCCGGACGTCAATGCGCTGTAATCTCCCGCCCATCTGGGAGGCGAAACAGTTTTGCAAAAAGAGTGTCCTGAACTGACAGCAGCGGTGCCGGGGCGCAACATTTGCTGTCATGATTGCCAACACCTCAAAACTAATAAAGCACTAACTGATGCTCAGTGGTAACCTGAAGCGAGAGGGCTGTCAAGGGTTTTGACTTTAAGGGTCATCATCAGAACAGCAACAAAACAAAACAAAAATCTCTATTTAAGTTAGCCCTGTTTCCTAAATCTTAGGTTCCCAAAACAGCACTGTGAATTTCAAAGGGAAATGTATTTTGTCGTGGATTGATTTGGATTAACCTCAACAAAAACAAACAACGAAAGTCAATTGAGTCGGTGGAAGACCATGTAAGGAGGACGAGTGGTGGATTGGTCAAAAACACCCAGGAGATTGCTGTTTGTTTCATTTCTGTAGTAATTTGAAGACAAACCATAATGTTTTTTACTAAACATAGCAAACTTATTACTTTGCCTAAACCAAAAACAGCTGTTTTGTAATGTTTTGTTGTAATTTACAACAGCTTATGGGTAGCACAGTCGCGCTCTGGATTTCATTGAACTTGGTGGAACAGTAACGAGAATGATCCGAGCTGAAGAGAAACTTGTGAAATGGACTGTGAGCTCCACTTTTACTGCAGAAAATACAGCTAAAATGATTGGAATTCTTTTGTTTTTAGACTGAGTCTGACTATATCTCAGCCCTGGCACATAACTATGTGTCTATTTTTGTTCTGGATAGAAGCAATTATTACATGACACCAGAGCTTTTGACACCCCACTTAATAGCACTGACCATGTACTTTTATGCTTGAATTAGAGGAATAACTTTCTGCACCAATAACGCAGCACCACTGAGAAGACTATGGATTTTAAATGACGTTTCCATGGCAACGTGGCCCCCTCAGAGACGTGAGCGAGAACACAGAGAGTTTGTAAAAAGGGTTAGGAGATGTTATCGCTTTGTTTCTCCACACACACACACACACACACACACACACACACACACACACACACACACACACACACACACACACACACACACACACACACACACCCTTAAGAAGCTTGTTTCATTTTGGGATCTCAGTCTCAGGTGTTTTCAGCTCCGGACCCGTGGTACCGCTCTCCTTATTCCAGTTAAGGTCTTGCTCTCTCTCTTTCATTTGCTCGCACACGCGCACACACCTACAGTGATCCGCTTGGGGGCCACTGAGTTTGGAAGGTGACATTTCAAAGCGGAATGATAATTCAAAAAGGGAAGCCGGACACCAGCCAGCGCAGTAGGAAAAACACACAGACACACACACACACACATACATAATGGCTTGCGTGCATCTTGTCATGAGATATTCAGCATGGAGAATGAGCTCTGTGTCCATGTGGTGAATAAATGAGGTGGAGAACCGCTGTTGGCTGCATGAATCATAGGGCTCTGCTGGACCTTTGTTACCTACAAAGCCTGTCAACCTCTAACCGCTGGGAAAACACTACTGCTTCAACACACACACACACACACACACACACACACACACACACACACACACACATACACATTTAGGAGCAAATCCTCCACATCCTGTGAAACCCAGTGAAGGTTGCTTATGTTGCAAGGCTGAAGAAGAGCTATTGATAGCTGACACATCTGCTCAACTACGTAAGTAATAAGTAATGAACCTGAAACTGTTCAATGTGTGTATTGATGAACATGTTCACAACTATTTTTCTCTGACTCACACTATGGAGCAGTCACAACCGCATGTCGCCTCACTAGTCATTTTTATCACTTTTTCTTTCTTTTTTTTAAGCGGTAGGCATTCTTAGCCTGAGCCAACAGCAGGTTACTAGCACAACAGAAATAACAACAAAACTGTCATAATGTATCGACCATGCTCCAACTGCTTTCATGTAATTGTGGTTTTCAAAAAAATAATTACAGTCAAGTCAATTAAAAAAACACTTTGGTGATAGTTTGTCCTTCTGCCTCGATTACCAAACGATCATTCAAAATGACCTTCCATCACAACAGAACTGGTCCACATCATATTTAAAAACTCTGGAAGCTACATTGCTCGATTTGTGCTACCTCTCCTCTATTCAAAAGCTTTTGGTCTTTCCATGTTAAAGAACAATCATTTTATAAAATACGATCTGATCCCTAAAAAAAATCTGAACCCTAAAAAAAAAAGAAGATCTCAGCCTAGACACTGGAATGTACACGTGCCATTTAATCGTGAGCACAAGTGCACGACATAACCTGTAATCCAAGTTGCAGTGTGTTTTGATACGAGGTTTGACTGGATCACTTTATATCATGACACCCAAAAGGATTTAGTCATGGGATTATGGCTTTCTTGCAAAAGGAGGCTTTAAATATGTATAGCTTTTAAAATGACAAACATGATAAATTACCTAGGTCATCTGTCAATGTAATGCCATACCGGAGCCACAGGCTTGTACCTCAAGTCCCATTTGTCCTTCTTTCAAATGGATTTAGATGTCTATGTTCAGTCAATGCACATTGAGGTGAAGCACCCTATTACCGGTTAGATTGTTCATCCCTAGAATGGGAGAAGTTTGCCTTCTGGGCTTTCTGCCAGAAAGGATTGGGTCCAAACCATGATAATTTTCCATAAACCAATCCAAGTAATTGACTCAATTTAAGGGAATTTCTGGCAGAGAAAGGGCCCAATGGCAATAAGCCCTGAAAGCAAACTTCTCCCATGTTCGCCGAACTACGACTCGCGGCCTGCTGCTCGTGATTAAAAAAATAAGTTATAGTAATCTAGAATATACCCACTAGTTAGACACTTTTCGAACAAATTGCACTGTATATACATTGAATTGAGTTATTTTATATTTTCAAACCCCAGATGTCGCTGCCTTGTGATTTGACCTTTGTAAAATTCGAATGAATCAGTCGCACACTTTGCACACTGGCATATTGGCATATTGGGTTTTCTGGTCTATAAACACAGATTGTCTTGGTGTGGAACTGATTGAAAACTCTGCATGTGCTATTGTTTGGTATGCAACTACTTATATTATTCTGTACATGGCCCACAATCAACAAACAATGTGGCCACCGCTGATCTATAGCTGGCCAATTAGTCCAGTATAATTACACTTCTCACTGCCACACCTGAATGAATGGGTAATCACTTTGTTGCATTCGAAAAGCTTCTTTACATCAGCATGCATTCAGGGAAGGAGGACACAATTACAGGAGAATATAGTTGGAGGTTTGCCAATTTGTGGGGCTCAAATTTGCATGAAAATGCTAATCAATCCGGTATAAGATGATTTTTTATTTAGGCATTTTTACAGTTTAACAAGAAATACAACTTTCAAAAGTAAGAAAGAATATAAGAAATGAACCATGCATCTAGCCAAGTAGGGCCATAAAGAAAACAAAGAAAAAAAAATTAAGCAGGTAAAACAACAATAATCAATCAATGAGCACTTGCGACAGTCAGTATGACAAGGTGTCTCAGGCTGGACCAATGGGCATTCACAGTTTGTCCGAGCAGGCTGACAACTGAGACTGGACGTCGTCTTTGGGGCTCAGTAATCAGAACCGCGGTGCATGCAGCCCCACCTGCTGATTGCATGATTAGCTGCCCCTATATGTAATCAGATGTTGATTCCAAGCCGGATGAATGCACACTGGGGAAACACCCCTGGGGTGTTTTTGTGCCTAAATGTGGCCTGCGCAGTCACAGATGGCCGTGCACATGAAGCCTTCACAACCTCTACTTCTTCTTCTACTCTGTTTACTGGTGGATTGCAGCCATGTGTAGCCTACAGTGCCTTCCAGAATTATTGGCACCCTAAGTAAATATGAGCAAAACAGGCTGTGAAAAAAATCATTTGCTGTTTATCCTCGTACCTTTTCATTATAGAAAAATATTTGAAAGATTTTTTTTTTTTTTTTACAATAAATACAAAAGAAATCCTAAACATGTGTGCCACAATTATTGGCACCCCTTGAAAATCTCATGATTAAAATCTAACTAAAGTATATTTCCAGTCATTTTACATTTTTAAGTTCACCTGTTTGATTAGGAACTTTTACTTGGTCAACCATGACTTCCTGTTTCACTTGGGTATAAATATTAGGTGACACAGGCCCGATTCCCTTAGTCATTCATCACTATGGGAAAGACTCCACTGACAAGGCAATAATTAAGAAGTTTAAAGCGACAGGAGATGTTAAGAATCAGCCTGGAAGAGGACGTGTGTGTACATTGACCCCACGCACCGTGGGGAGGATGGTTCCACTGGCAAAAGAATCTCCACGGATCACAGCTGGAAAATTGCAGAGGTTAGTTGAGTCTTGGGAGGGATGCCAGCAAAAAGCCTCTGCTGTCAATCAACAACAAACTAAAGCGCCTCCAGTTTGCCAAACGTTACTGGGACTGTCAATGGGATAGGGTTATATGGTCAGATGATACCAAAATAGAGCTTTTTGGCAACAAACATCAAAGATGGGTTTGGCGCAGACAGAAAGATAGCCATACAGAAAAGTACCTCATACCCACTGTGAAGTATGGTGGTGGATCTCCGATGTTGTGGGGCTGTTTTTCTTCCAAAGGCCCTGGACATCTTGTTAGGATACATGGTATCATAAACTCCATCAAATACCAGCAGATATTAAATGAAAACCTAACCGCCTCTGCCAGGAAGCTTAAAATGGGCCATGGTTGGACCTTCCAGCAGGACAATGATCCCAAGCACACCTCAAAATCTACACAGAAATGGTTCACTGACCATAGAATAAAGGTTTTGCCATGGCCATCACAGTCCCAAGGCCTAAACCCCATAGACAATCTGTGGGATGAGCTGAAGAGGAGAGTCCACGAGCATCGACCTCGGAATCTGAAGGATCTGGAGAGTTTCTGCGTGGAGGGATGGTATCAGATCTAGTACCATGTGTTCCCCAACCTCATCACGCATTATAGGCAACCCTGTCTCCTAAAAAGTACGTTCCCCCAGAACTAATAAGCATTCTCAATTACGTTAGATAAGAAACAAATCTCCTCCCTGATTATGTTTGTGTTTGACGTATTACACGTATGTTGATTATACACGTATGTTGATTATACACATATTTTTGTTTTATTGTTTCAAAATACTGATATGAATGTGTTCAGAACATTTCTGACCACATCCAAACATCTTAACTGTACTGGTCTTACAGACATGTTGTAATATGTCAAACACAACTTACTGTTACAGTAAAGATGTGTGGATGTGGTCAGAAATGTTCTGAACACATTCATATCAGTTAGTATTTTGAAAACCGGATGTTGGGTCCCGTGACTCCTTCCGCCCGTTTGAATATTTTTTTCACGTCAGATTCTGCACTTGATGTGACCACAGAGATCCGAGTGTCTGCTGATGATCACAGTGGTTTACTGCACTAGATGGAGTTTATTACACACTTTGGGCTGCATTCACAAACAACCCGACTCAGAGAAGACCGGAGCCGACGCGAAGGAGGCTGTTACCGACGGCCTGACGGCTCGCCGTAGAGTTTAAAAATTAAAATATGCTTAAATAAAGCAAGAAAACAATAACACAAACACACGATTATAAACGTATTTGTAATACGTCAAACACAAACATAAAAACAATAAAACAAAAATATGTGTATAATCAACATACCTGTTTAATCAACGTATACGTGTGTAATCAATGTATGTGTAATATGTCAAACACAAACATAAATCAGGGAGGAGATACGTTTCTTGGGAATGTGTATTAGTTCTGGGGGAACATAATTTTTAGGAGACAGGGTTGCCTACAAATGTAGGCAACCCTGTCTCCTGGCACACATGTTTAGGAGAGAAATATTTATTTATTGTCAAAAAGAAAAGTTTCTTTCAAAAATGTACTTCATTGAAAAGGTAAGATTTTTGTCAATATTTTGAGAAGAGGATAAACAGGAAAGAATTTTTGCTCATATTCACTAATGCTGCGTTCAAACCAAACGCGTTGCAAATACTCAGCATCACGCACATTTTTCGCCACAGTTGGAACATTTCGAAATGTCAAACGCGTCATTCGCGAGAACAATTTGCTTTTTCGCAACCTGTCGTGTCTGTGCATTGACTTTGCATGTAATCTACTTGCGTGTCAAATTCACAACGCAGCATAAGGGTGGCAATAATTCTGGAGGGCACTCTATGATGCCAATTACTGACCACAGCAGTTGATGGAAATGCCCCTAATTTGTATTTTTTGTTGTTGCTACAATTCAAAAGTATTTTTTTATTACTGTTTATTTATATTACTTGTTTTTATTTTATGATGTCTCGTGTGCAATTTACCCGTTTGCTGCTTGAGTGTGGAAGTGTGAAAAGACCAGACCAAAATAGAAACGCGAGAGGTGGCCAGGGTGATCGATGGAGACACGGCAACGGGGGAATAACGGGCACATAGACACTCGGCCAAATAAATGGGATAGCTCAACATGACTAGGCAGGTAGTCGATGCGAGACTGTACAACACTCGAGGGGCTTTCTTAATCACGCCGTCTCTCGTCACTCCCTGGTTGTGTGAGAGCAGCACACTGGCAGCAGGATTATAACTAAACGGACAATGTCATCTTCTTCGATACAGGTTTAACCTTTAAAGCTTCGTTTTGAGTATAGCTTGGAGTAAGAAGAAAAAGAAAAAAAAAGTTACAGACCTTTCCGAGGCCTTGACGACATGAACATTCCTAATTTGAAAATTAGGAATGGTGTGTCCAGCATGCTGTTTACCCCGGTTTAACCTGTTCCTTATCAATGCATCCGCCAACATGAAGTCGATCAGATGAATGGTTGCCGGGAAATCGAAAGGCGGACATACAGACAGAAAAACAGACTGAAGAACATATAGTTAGATACAGGCCAGAATGGCAGTGGAAAAGGTCGCCAGGTTTTGTAATGTAATTTGTTCATGATATAATATATAGTTTATATGCAGACTTTTTGATATATTATAAAACAAAACCTGTAATTGCTATTTTAAGTGTGAAGTACATTGGAATCTTCAGAAATGTTTGCAGCGGGAATTTGATAGTTGCCCTTTCAAATGTCACACGGCCGTGTCTGAACTTTCTTATTAAAGTAAACACCACAAAATAGACCCTGACGAGCCCACATTCATAGCACTTTTTATAGCAACAGAAGAATCTCTGTCTGGCACCGTCTGTGGTGGAGCATTAAATGCCAGACACCCCAGGCAAAAACATTATTGCACATGCACTGGTCAATTTTGAGATTTGGGGCTATTTCTTCTTCAGCATTCAAAATACACATTCAGGTGTTTATTTCTTTGCCTCGAGATTTCTCCTAAATTCATCAACAGTTTGTATTAGATAAGACCTAATATGGATATTTTCATATCAAATTGAATTAAACTCATACAATACAAATGTTAATTTAATTAATCAAATGGGGAAGTTTCATGGTGATATCTATGAGTTGAATAATAACCCTATTAAACTGTAGTTTCTACAAAATGGATCACATTTTAATGAACCTTCTATTCCTAAAACTTTGTTTGTTTCATTTGTTTTATTTTAAAATTATTTTAAGATTTAAGATGTATGGAGGGATCCAAAGAGATATCCAAAGTTCCCTCTGTCAAAGACTTGAATACGTCAACAACATGAAACAATACATTTGAAGCTGCCTTCATTCAATGTTCAGATTTCCTTTCTGTGAATGAAAGAATATTAGTACAATTAAAAAGTAATTACCTCATTTGCACACTCAAACATATTTTTATTTTTTAGAAAACTTGTAATTCAAAAAATACTTCTCTTAATTTAATTAATTAACTGGGGTTTAATGGTAGTATCTATTAGTTCAAACGTTTTTCCCTAGTCACTCGTGTCTCCCCTTTAAGGAGCAGAACCAACGGTTAAATGCGTACTTCCTTCTGAAATCGAAGGTAATGTTTCACACTTGATTAAAAAAAGGTTTGAAAAAGGTCAGAATCAGATTTCAAACCCACACCAGGAGCTCCCTTGCCTCTCTTGGTTGCACTTTTGAAGCCGTTGCATATAAACTGCATATCAGAGAAGTCCTGTCAAGTCCTTGCTCCTTGGTTTGCTTAGATAATGTTATACACACAGAACCCATTCCTTCTATTGAGGAATGAAAACAACAATGAGAGAACATGGAGATGTAGCCAAAATGGCACTCCTTCAAACCTCCTTCGGTGTTCCCTGATGCTACAAAAATGTGTCCGAGGAGCATTCAGCACTCAGCGTTGGAGATAGCGTATCAGTGTTTCACCAGCATCATTCATTAAACACACGCACACAGACAGGCGCTCCACGGCGCGGCCCGACGCCTTTCAGATAAGGAAGACATCGTTCGCGGGCCAACATAAATCTCCATAACACCGGGGAGATAACAAACCCACTCGACGGCGGAGCGAGAGGCGATGTGTACTCATTTAACTGCACTCCACTCCAGTGTGCTCGACGGCTGAAGCCGGGACACCAGTGACGTGCTAAAGGGGGCAGAGGAAAGTAATGAGGGCTCGGAGAGGCAATTATGGTGGCCTCACTTTAAAAAAGGATGCAGGTGGAAGAGTAATTCAAGGGCAGGTTTTTTTCTGAATAAAACGGCATGAAGTAACAGAGGAAAGATGAAAGCCTCCATGACCAATCAGAACAGTGAATACATATGTGGTCGATAAAAGAGTGTAAATATATTTTGAATGTATTTATTAACTGAATCGTGCGTGGGCCACAAATAAGCACAGAGCACAGAGAGGCCTTTAAAGGGGCTCCATACTGGTGCCTGTGCTTTGTAAAAGCCTTGAACACGGAGTGATTAATTGGAATATTAGTGCTAACAGGTTTGTGACGGGTGCCATTCTTCTTGGTTAGAAACTGTCGTCATTGATTTATTTGAATAATGGAATTATGTAAATGTTTGTGTGTGTGAGAGAGTCACAGGTGTGCATAAGCATGAGTGAGAAACACAGATAAGGACACATTTTTGATAAATAGCATGGCCATATTAATTTCCATGAAAAAGAGAAACAAGAAATGTTACCATCCAGAGCGATACAACACTTACAACAAATCTCAAGGACTGCCTTTCTTCAACTCGTAACATTTAAAAAAAAAAAAAAAAAAAAAATCAGGCACATCTCGTCTCAAAGTGACGAGGAAAAATGTGTTCTCCTGTACTTCTAGACTAGACTACTGCAATTTCTTATCATCAGGCTGCTCTAATACGTCTCTTAAATATCTCTAGTTGATCCAGAATGCTGCAGGTGGTGTACTCAGAAAGACGAAGAAAAGAGATCATATTACTCCTGTATTAGCTGCTCCCTGTAAAATCCATAAAATCATTTAAAATCCTTCTCAAAAGCCTTAATTGGTGATGCACCATGGTGCATTACCAATTAAGGTACCGTATTACCCCACTAGAGAGCTCATAGTACCATATTACACCACTAGAGCTCTTATATTACCATATTACACCACTAATGAGCTTATAGTGTCGTATTATCCGACTAAAGAGCTTATAGTACTCCCCTGCATATCCCTCCACACATCAAATTTAAATACACTTGCCACTTTACTTTACACTTGTCACATAATTGTCACATAATTAATTCATTCCGTGCACTTCATTTTTATTTTAGTTGTTATATTCTGTAGATCAAATTGTAAATATTCATGTTCCCTTTTTATTGCACTCTGTTTTATGTTTATCGTGAAGTGTTCATTGTTAAATGTTGTACACCTCCCGCCAGGACAAATTCCTTGTATGTGTAAACATACTTGGCAATAAATGGTTCTGATTCGGATAGTGCCATATTACCCCACTAGAGCTCTTATAGTACCATATGACCCCACTAGAGAGCTTATAGTACCATATT
This sequence comes from Taurulus bubalis, assembly GCF_910589615.1. Lineage (NCBI taxonomy): Eukaryota > Metazoa > Chordata > Actinopteri > Perciformes > Cottidae > Taurulus > Taurulus bubalis. The sequence goes on along the minus strand of NC_136590.1, from coordinate 17,893,140 downwards.
ACCGCACTAGAGAGCTGCGCTCACTGAATGCAGGCTACTTGTGGTTCCTAGAGTCTTAAAAAGTAGGTTGGGGGCTAGAGCTTTCAGTTATCGGGCTCCTCTTCTGCGGAACCAGCTTCCACTTTCAGTCCGGGGGGCAGACACGGTCACCTCATTTAAGAGTAGCCTTTCCTCTTTGATAGTGCTTATTAACTATAATACTCAGGTTTGTCCCTAGATATGCTGCTGTAGGCCGAGACTGCTGGGGGACATCTTAGGAGACTGAGCTCCTCGCTCCTCTCTCCTCTTCTCCATCTCCTTCTGTATGAATTCATGTTCCTTCAATGCACATTACTAACTCTACTCCTTCCCCGGAATCTTTGTGCTTTCTCACATCACAGGTTTCCATGGATCGTGGTTGTGTCATTTAAGACAGACTGAAATGGGAGCTAAAGCTCTACTGAAATCACATTGAAATTAACCACCCAGACCTCCTCCCTCTACGGACTTTGCGGCTCTACAATAAAGTCACTATATTTCCAGAGTCACAATTCCTACAGCCACTAAAGAGGTTTGTAATGTAATCAGATGTCATTTGGGGCCCTTTGCAGAATCGATTGTCTCAATAGTCCTGCAGTGCTACCTAGCATCATATGTATCTTCAAGTGCCAAAAAAACACATGAGACCGGATCTGTGTGTCAAAGGCGGGCGCTCATGCTGCAGGGTTTACAAGTCTCCCTCCCACTGGCGCCACTCATAATAAACATGCACTCGCGACGGAACAGAGCTCATCATATTGCATATGCCGCATTGTCACAGCACAGTTTGCTTGAAATAGGTCAGATAATAATAAGTCAGACACAATTGGCCGATCAGCCAGCTGCAGATGTCTTCGAGAACACTTCATCTGCAGCGCAGATGTATTGAACAAAGGCCGACAGCGCTGGCTCAGTCATGGGGACTGCTATCTTTCTGTGGCTATAGAGGGCTTTGATGTGCCAAATTAATTCTGTGGTGAATATAATAGAGATATAGAAATATATGTATGGTGTCACAGAGGGCGCATAAAGAAATAGAAAGACTATTTAGCGTCACAACACGCTGCTTTGGATCGTTTGATGAATCGACTCACGTCGTGGCGCACGTATACAAACTTATACAAACGTATACAAACGTGCTGACGTCACATGTCTTCTATAAAACAAGGGATCCGTACTAGAGTCTGTATGGGAGCGGACAGAGCACCTCCTCCGTTGATGGTAGTTTTAACACCACAAACTCTAGAAACCGCCATCATCCGAACAACCAAGACGCAGTTGGCATCCCCATCGCGGTGCTGGAGCATACTAGGTACCAAACTGAGCGCGAACTGTACCCGGCATGCCGTTCGGCGGTGCCGAAAATATATTTATACAGTAAATATATTTTAAGCAAACGGGAAAAGGGGGTGTATCCAGCATGCTGTTTACCTCGGTTTAACCTGATCCTTATCAATGCATCCGCCAACATGAAGTCGATCAGATGAATGGTTGCCGGGAAATCGAAAGGCGGACATACAGACAGAAAAACAGACTGAAGAACATATAGTTAGATACAGGGTATAATTATTGTAAAAAATATAATAAGTCTGAAGTTTCTTTGACTTTTCTTTGCAAGTCTTTTAATATCCGACCCCCCGAAGCTCCTGGAAATACATCTCACACATTTACAATTCAAATTTATAACTTTTTTTCTCTACAATAAAACCATTGTCTGGTTCAGTATTTAATCATGCAGCATTCTAATACCAAAGACGGTGAGACGTCTCCCCGAAGAAAGAAGATAAACAAGGGTAAAGACAGAATGAGCAATGAACGCAGCCGAACAGAAGAAAGAAACTTCAAGCAAGAAAATCAAGACTTGATGAAATTAAATTCCCTTGTCTCAGTTAATCACTTTGAATCAAAGCTCAGTAAATCATTACAAGGTTGAAGGAGTGTGTCAATCAAAGCTAGAAGGGCTTAAAAAACAACAACACACAGACATGAATTATAAACCATTGTTCTTTCATTATGCAGCGACACAACAGAGCACAGTGAAGTGGCAGAAAGGCTGAATTCCGTTATACGGTATGTTATTGTGGATGCAAAGTAATGTAATAAAGTCAACTAAGCAGTTCTGCGTGGAGGGGTGATAAGGATCTGTGCGCCATCAGAACACATGTAGGCAACCCGCAGACGTGGGAGGGGGAAGCAACAAGGAAAGGTAACTAGGCCATGTCTGTTCAGCACTCTTCTCTTCTCCAGCGTGCGTGCGTGTGTGTGTGTGTGTGTGTGTGTGTGTGTGTGTGTGTGTGTGTGTGTGTGTGTGTGTGTGTGTGTGTGTGTGTGTGTGTGTGTGTGTGTGAGCGACAGAGTGACACAAACAGAGACAGAGCTTGTGTGTGTGTTCATCAAAGATGGTTTCCCAGACAGCGATGCTCCAAGAGAGCCACGTCTTATGTGCATGACTCCAGTGGTCCTTGATGAAGAACTTAATTTCTTTCTTTTTTTAACCAATTGACCTTGACCAGCACAATCAAACCAGTTTGACCTTGACGTTTGACGTTTAAAGAACAGGCATCCTGAGATTTCGCGTTCGGACAACATCATGATAATAATGGTCCATCACACACTACACAATACTACACAACACGGTATTGTGACAGGGGCACAATCAAGCTTTGTTCACAGAGACGTGACCGACTACATGTCGTTGCACAGCCAGTGATAGCTCGCCGTCTTTCCGACTTCCACGTACAAGAATGTGAACAAACAATGACGCCGTGTGTGTGTGTAGCTTTAACTAACTTCCTCTGGGTTCCCTTTCTTGTTGATTGTGCCGGTAAAAAAACATGAAGAAGCCACTCAGAATGAGCACAAGTGAAGACTGCAGGTTGCATTTAAAGCATTGCTTTGGACTTACCCCCCAAAACATATACCCTGTAGTTTCATCCTTCACCCTATTCCTGACCCTTAAATAGAATTATTGTTGCGTACATCTAGCGCCTTCTTGGTATGAATGTAATTGTCTTCACCTGCGCAGTGAAAGCAAACTGATGGGAGTAAAGGTCGCAGAGTTTAAAGAAGCTTCTCAAAACAAGCGTGGTATTATTTTACAGTTGGCCTGTCCCAGTTACAGAGTCCTGACTGTGGAGACATTCGCCCTGGGTAACCATTGCTAGCCACCCCCAGCCAATCCCTCCAGTAAGACAGCCATTCCCCAGACATAGTAAACAGTAAATATGTCATGTGTTTGCTGTGCTCTGGTCATTGTTACTGCTGTCCACTTTGGCAAAGTGCCTTCTGTATGCCGAGACCAAGACCTGGTGATATACTGTATAAAAGATGCAATGCTCCCACACCGGGCTGCCAACACTGCCTCTGCCCCCCCGATCACTATTTGTTGTTATGGTGATGGCAAGTAGGGTGGGACACAGGAGATAATCAGTTGAGAAAATAGCACTGTATTTCACTCAAGTGAGAGTCTGTGCAAAAACAAGCAAACACTATCTTCACAAATATTACCCGAGGGGCGAGACGTAAAAAACGATAAGAGACATTGGAACGTTTCCAATCTGTTACCTCCTCCTCCTGTCTTTCATTACTTTCTCTTAACATTCCTATCCATCTACCTTGATCTATATAGAATTATTGCTTCCTAAAACCACTTAAACCTGCAACAGCTTGGCTCCTTATCTTCCAAACGGGTGTTCTCGACCTGGTATTTGCTGCTACACTTTTTACCCAAGTCCGTTGGGACAAGAGAGTAGAGTTTCAAAACTTGGAGGACTTCTACCACCGTTCTACTTTACAATAAAATTGTCACTGCAATATTTATTGCCCCCGTCAGAGTCCCGTTTGCGCTCTGTGTGAAAAGCCCTGTTTGATTTGGATAGGAACAACTCCATAAATAAAACCTCTAACAAGGGCAGGGGAAAATGGAAAATCCCAAATGAGAGACAACTCTTCCAGGAGACACAGACAATAGGTGCTGTGCTGTATTTACAAAGTAGAGATAAGTACCAGTAATTGTAATATAATCCATCCATCCATTTTCATTCGCTTATCCGAGGTCGGGTCACGGTGGCAGCAGGCCCAGCAGGCTGGCCCAGGCTTCCCTCTCACCTGTTATATACAATATTAAGTAAAGTGGAGAGCATTTTGCGATGGCCCCTTTCCCCTTTTTTTGTCCAACCCTGGCTGCATCTTGCACATTTGCTACTATTTCTGGTTGGGTAGGTTAGGTTGCAGCTATTTGAGAGGAAATTGTGTTTCAAAAGGGATACGCAGCATTAGCATGAATGGAAACATGGAAACATATTTGCGGTGTAGCGCATTTTCTGCTGACCTCCCCGACACTTTATTATTTTCCTACTCTGAGAAGCCGGTCTGAACTTTCCCCTTCCAGTGTTTCCCCTACCGTTATAATAGGGGCGCCCCCCTGTATTTCTTTTTATAACCAGATATCAGAAGTCATTTAAGGTCATCTTTCCTATAGAACAGGTCTACACCTTGTTCTGTTATTGAACAAACTAAACTGCCGTATGTTATTGATCATATCTACACGACAGGTTATAGATACATGGTCGCGTCTACTTCTCTGCTCTCTGTGTCGCGCACGGTAGAGTTCCGCCCCAATGCGCTGCACACAGGTGAGACACAGCGGACGGACAGAGAGACAAAGAGAGAGGCGAAAAATATGTTGCGTGCTTTTCACAATGGGATTTGCTGCTTTAAGCTATCACTAGTTTAAGCTATCAGCGCGATCACACCAAACGCGACTTTTAAAAGTGCAGCCGCTTCAAAAACGCCCGGTGCAAAACAGCACGGTGAGTGTGTGGAGCGGGCCTGCGTGCGCAACCGCAGTGACACGGCTCGTTCGTTAGAGCTGCGCCTGGAATCCAGACGAGAGCAGCGGCGCAGCAGGAGGCGTTGTCAATAAACTGTGGTCAAATCGGACAGTTTAGGCTGCCTTCAAAGTGTACACAGTAAGAAGTCACAGAAAAAATGACTTCCTGTTAGTTCCGAACTTTTGTCTACTTATAGTACAGATCACGTTTGGATTTATTCATATGTGTTTATAAATATATATTCATGTAGAAATGTGTGTGTAGCTGCATCCTTTGTTCTTTTTATGTCTGCCTGTGAAATACATTACTAGTGGTTTTGATGTGTGTTATATAAATGCAATTTTGTATCAACAACCACACAAGATATGTTTTCAGATCAAACATGAGATGAATAGTCAACAATCCAGGGTTAAGTATTACAACTACACTTAAAATAAGAATTTTCTACAACACGTAGAGTTTGCTGTCAGATCTAAGAGCCAATCGGCTCTCAAATCGACGGCCGGCTTGCTCTCGTGGGATTATCGTTGACCACGTGTGCATGACATCAGAGCAAGTCGGACACGAATCTAACCAGCATGCATTGCGCGCCGATCGCCGCCGATCGATTCTGCGCAGAACTGGCTCATCTCGAACGAACCTATAGATGAGCTGTGCGACTCCGCGCTTTGTGCTCCCCCCCTGAAGCTGTAAACCTGGGGGAAACACTGCCTTCCTAGCTGAGCCATTGAAGTGTGCCCCTGGGATTGGCCGTGCTGTTGAGATGTAATGAGGCTGGTCGATTGTGTAAAGATTAATCAAAACACGCCCCTACGATATCAACAGAGTACAATGGGCTCGTTTTGGTTTGCCTGCATTGCCGAGGCACAGAGGCTGCCCTGTGCTGGTCGCTATGATTGTCATGTTAAATTACTGTGATTCTACACTACAAATGGTACTTTTAGAGCCGGGGGAAATGTTATGTTTTCTGTGAATTCATTAGAGCAGATATGCCGAGGGCAAAATGTTTGGTGCATTGTACTCCATCTCATCCATCTGATACTAAAACCAATTGCTCAACAATTACTGGGCCAGGTGTGACGATGCATGGCTTTCAATACTCCAGCTCATATTGTGTTATTGTTGGGAGAGGAAAAAAAAAGCACTGCCATTTAGAAATAACAACTGAATCTGCATTAAATGTTCCCTCCCAAAAGAAAATTAATTTACTGTATTTAAGACATTTTAAGATGTTAATTGAATGTCCTGCAGATTTCCTTCGCATGTGGGGTAGAAAGTCATGAGATCTGTGGGAAGAAACTTGGAAGTGGTGATAAAATGTCTTATTGAAACCATTACACAGTGCCATGGTTACCTGGTTTTCATCACCAAGCCGGGAAAGCTTTCTTAGCTCCTCCGTGCTCCCTACCGACCCTTCTCCCGCTCTTGTCCTCTCCTGTGTCCGTTACCTTATCGCTCCCATCCTTCTCTCCCTGTCAACCCCAGCGCTCCCTCTCTGTCCATCTTGCCCTTCCTCAGTCGTTCTTCTCATTCAGTCCCAGTGTTTGTTGAGGAGCCAGTAAAAGTGGCACTAGCAGCTGTCCAAACACTGATGGCCCCCCGCTGTGTGTGGAAGAACCCCCCCATGTTCCCAGATGATTTTGTGCTCGCTTTTATCACAGGCTCACAGCCCGACGTTGTTCACTACTGTCACCATGGCACCAAGGAATGAAAGGGCAGAGGAGGAAGAAGAAGAAGGAGGAAGACGGAGGTGGAACATGTAGAAGATAAAGGAATGAAGCGGAGATGCAAGTGGTGTCTAGGATGTTTGAACAACTTGTGGCGGTCACCAATTTCTGCTTGGGTAATAAAGGTCACGTCCCCATACAGTTTAGCTTTCGTCACAAGAGGGAAAAGCACTTGTTTGAATTCAGAATCTATTTTTTAAGTATGTTTTAATATGTAACCAGAATCTAAGGTACAGTTAATGCAAAATGTATATTCTGTTCACAAACTCGGATAACGTGGCTTGCCAATTTCCTGTGAAGTTCAGACTGCCTGTCATCCATCAAGTCCTGGATTGCTTTGCTTTCGCAGGGCGTGTTTTGAGTTTTGTTGTATCTATAATGTCATATGAACCATTATGGCAGCTGTATTCATTTCATTAGGTAATTGTTCAACTGGCTGCCTAAAATGGAGAAGAAACGGCGGTTTAGGTGTCTTAAAAGGATACCGTTACCTATCCACAAGCAGGCAATGTTTATCAGGCTGAAACGAGTAATTTACGATAATTTTGTGCAGTGAAAGACAGTTTGGTAAATATAACTTGAAACAACAAAAGGACGCGTTATAGCCCCGCCTGACAGTGACATATTACGAGAGTATATCAGACACTGGCTTCAACATCTTCATTTCAGGACCGTTGGGCTATGAGGCTACAGTGAGTTAATATTCTCTTTTGGTCAATTATGTCCTTTATTCTTGGTATATACAATGGCTTCTAAGTACTAATTCAAATTGCTTGCAAGTCCTTTTGAACAGCATGTGGTCCTTTGAGCCCTGAGTAATGAAACCCGTTTGACACATTTGGCCAGAAAGCCTGAGTGCTTGGGGAATTGCCATCAGGACACAAATAGGGTGCTGTTACTGAACAACTGCTTGGGAGGTTTTAGGCCACGGAGGTCAGCTGCCCAATTACCCCCTGTCGAGTTGAGTGGAGAGGCGGGAGATGACTGGATTATATCTTGATGACCTTGGTGTTACCTGTAACACCAATCAGACCATTTCATTACAACGGACAAGAACAGGAAAAGTCCCGGTGGGGCCAAATTAAAAGCTTACACAGCTGCAACCGCCCAAACATCACAGGGATATTTGCATAAGAAGAAACTTTATTTGCCGTAGTACATACTTTTACATACATGCATACATGAAATGTACTCTCTGCATTTGACCTATCCTTAGTATTTTAAGGAGCAGTGGGCAGCCCGTAGTGAATATAGCACATGCGTTACACAAAGCTACTATCTGTATGTGAATCTGTTCAGAAAAAAGAAAAAAAATCCGTTTTTGTCAGAAGTACATTTTTATTTGAACCTCACCTTCAAAAAGATACAATGAAAGTGCTTTTTCTGCCGGTGCACTCATTGCTTGTCACCGGAGTCTTCAACAAGATGCCAGCTTGACAGCTGTGTGTACTAAAAATAGCCATCTTCATTGTTTAGTTTCATTATGATATGCTTACATTCATAACAACACTTTGGGGGAGTGACTCCAGAGGTAGGCCAGAAAGGACAGGCTGGCAACCGTCTTGCTAGAGTTAGCCGCTTTTGCTGCTAACTCTTGGCAACACTGGGCTGTTTTTTTTTCTCTCTTAAAATAAATCCTTAAATCTACTCTTGCTAGTTACGCAAGATCACCAACCCTAGCCCTAATTTTGTTGACTACTGTCTCGATCACCAGGTTCCTTTTTACCCCGTGACCTGAAGGCTGTAGCTTCTATCTTTATGTTTTTCTTCTAACTGTTTTTGCTGCTGAATCAGCTTGACAACATGGATGTTTCCTTCAAAATGCAATTTAAAGGCCCTTCTGTCTGCGTCTATCTTAAAATCGCTTCTTTTGTTTTTCCAGGAAGTAGATAGGATTCATGCAGTGAGTGTAGTTAGTGATAGTGGGCTCTGACAGCTTGACAAGGGGGCTTAATGAAGGGGTCAATTATGCCACGATCTAAGCCACACAAAGATCAGCAAAGGCGAACTTGAACAAACCACGATCTTGTTCAGAATCACCTCAGGCAACATCCTTTCCACAAACTCCTCAGAGAATCTGTGCCCTGGTTCATTTCCTGCTGTACTATAAAGTGAAGCCGTACTCATATCATACACTAAATCAACGCCACCCAGCCTTACCATTTCTTCACCCTCTTTACAGTGGCAAATACATGATATATCTTTAGGGAATCACATGAGTTCTAGCAGAATGTTTCTTAGAGTTTATCAATACATCTGGTGCTTGCTTTTCCTGTTCAATAGAATGTCCCTTAAGATCAAGTATCCGTCTGCATTGTTGTCTGTGTCTATATTTCCTTCTAGTTCTCTGGATGATAACATAATTACAGTAGTAGTACATTCATACCACTGCAAACACAGTCTTCCGTACAAAATAGACTGTGTGTGTGCGAGTTCCTACCAGCAGGGGCATGGCCAGGTCAGCGAAGTAAACAAAGGCCGCCCCGAGCGTGAATCCCACAGCCACAGGCACGAAAGCGAAGGAGCCGTACTTCCCAGAGTCCTCCGCCATGTCGATCGCCGGTGCCAGCAATGACCAATAGGAAGCAGCCAGCATTACCTGAGAGATGCGAGAAGAAGGAAAATGTTGATTGTAAACAAGTCACTTCATCTTTTTTCTCATCCATTTAATCACTCCCGATTGTGGGTGGTATCTTTAGACAAGCACCAACACTTCTTGCTGGAACTCTTTCAGAACCTGGGCTGGTGAGCGACATGGAGCAGATGCAGCAGTAATTTTCTTCAGGAAATAATAACATGCTGCTTAACCCTGAGACCTTTTTTTGTGTGTCAGCTGTCAAAGTCAAAATAGAGAAGGCAGGGTCCTGTATGTCTGAACACACTAATGTCTCTTTTCAAGCTAAACAAACACAAAGTATGTGCAGCTTCTGCTGTTTATCCCAAATACATGCCAATTTTACAGCTCCTCTCATAGCTGCCTCCTGACCGGGTATCAACAGTCGAAAGGCAAAACACGAGTGTGCGTCCAGCCCTGCCAATCAAAAGTAATGGAGGCATATTATTAGGCGGTAGTCGGCTCCAGCAAGCGAATGTACCGGTAGCATCAATTCTAGACAGCTTTGTCAGTCAGAGGGAGTATAACAAGGCCAAAGTTGGATTTTGCACCCATTTCGGTTTGGCTCTGCAAGCAAAAGAGGACAGAATGATCCCATCCTCTTTTCTATCTTCAGCATGACCTGTCTTGGTGCTCCCAAACGGAGTTTCTTATTAATTTGCCACATCAACTCTTTCATTCAACTGTCATGTTCATGATCTACTAGAATTACCACCTTGCGACAAGTTGCAGTGTACATTGACATCTGTTAAAAATGTAATCACTGTATCCTTTTATCATATTAGAAATGTATTTGAAATTGTCATAATTAGCATCAGAAATTTTTGAGTTGTAGCCAAAAAACAGAGTGGCATGAGGTCACTGTGACCTTTGACCACCAAATTCTAATCAGTTCATCCGTGGGTTCAAGCGGACGGTTGGGCCAAGTTTGAAAAGATTAAATTAAAGCAGTGCCAAGATGTTGCGTTCACGAGAATGGGTCGGACAGGAGGTCAGAGTGACCTTGATCTTTGACCACCAAAATAGAATCAGTTAATCTTTGCGTCCATATATCCATTACTTTTACACCCAATCTTTGGAGATGGTATCATGGACAACAGCTATTACAATGTACATGAAAAGAAAAGAAAAACATCTGTGTGTTCACTTTGAAGTAATAACACGCATGTTCCTTCTTGCAGAGAGTTAGAAGATTTGATGTCACTTGTACTTAGCTTAATGACTGGAAACCGGGAGAAACAACCTGGCTCTTTCTGAAGGTAAAAAAATAAAAAATCTTTGCCTCCCAGCACTTTTAAAGCTCATTAATTCAACCGTTTTCTTTTGTTAGTTTTAAGCAGTGTGGGGGTGGGAGGTTATGGGGAGTTTTGTGAGTGAAGGGACCTGGACAAGAAATAGTCCCAAACTATGGGCTTCATATTTACGGGACAGACATGAGAGGTAACAATCTTTAAATCGAGCAAGAAAGTGAGCAAAAAAATGATGTAGGTCAATGTTAAGGGTGTCAAATAAAATCTGTTGCAAATAATGAGAGGCAATTGGTTTTGCTTTTGTGAAGCTGGTTCATGTCAGTAAAAGACCAAACAGTTATGGAAAGAAATAAAAGATTTTCTTGTCAGGCAATTGGCTATTTTTTCCTTTTGCTCCAAGGACAAAGGAATGGAATAACAATATGATTCGGTGTTTCATTACACAAATATGGGTGACTGTAATACACACTGTAAGGTTCAAGGCGGCAGCAGTTTAGTGCTGCCAGCTCTAAATGGAAGACTGGAGGACAGTTTAAAATATTTAACTTCAATACCCAGAAATGCTGTAACAGCATGACATCACTTAACCCCACACAGCAACACATCAATTATGCTGATCTGTGTTACAAGAGGGCAAAGAGAGACAAATAATCTCATTAGTCTAAGGCCAGCTTCCAGTGAACACAGACCCTCCGGCAATTATTAAAAAAAAGACAATTTTGTAGGGATGGGTATCAATGCTGATATCAGATCTAACAATCGAAGGATTTCAAGGTCAATGAATACATTTGATTGAATGCACCTGAATGGTGCAAAAGTCAATTTGTTTCATTCGCGCTACTTTTCCTGTGGATTTATTACCAATATTCTTTATCGTGCCCCAGAAATATTTCCGTTTACATATGAACATGTGAACAGCGCTCCCGTTCCAATGCATAGTGCGTACAGTGCAAAACCTGAATTTGTGTCGAACTGTTCTTTTACAAAACACATGATGGTAATGAGACAAAAGTCATGGTGGAAAATCTTTAACTTTGTTTTTGCCACACTAGCAGTGTGACTGTTGTTAGTGAGACTGGTCCTCTGTTTTTTGTCAAAACTGAAATATTTAAAACGTGGCCATATACTCTCTCTATTGTTCATGAATACATTAACTAAGAAACTCTAAGAAATGTAAATGCAGGAAAGTGTTTTCATTGTTTTTTGGGATGATAGAACTATCAGCAGGACTTTTACCAATATATTCCTCCTTTCAAAAAACAGAATTGAGTGTTCCTTTTTGTTATTATCCTTGTCCAAGATAGACAGGAAGACAAAATTGTAGCTTCATGAAACTGCTCTCGATAGAATCTCAATGAGCTTTCATCATTAAGGACTCTCGTCATGCGTGCGCTGATCTTACAACGCTGGAGGGCAATCGTCTAGATCAGGGGTGCTCAATGCGTCGATCGCGATCTACCGGTCGATCACGAAGGTAGTGTTGGTAGAGGAAGGTGAAGGAACTGAAATCCCAGTTGTCCGGACAGCAGTAATTTTTCACGCAACAAACGTCAAAAGCGAAAGCCGCCACCGAAGCATCGTTCCGGGTGAGTCACATCATCGTTAATAACAAGAAGTCCTTCCAAGACGGAGAGATGGTAAAAGAGGCATTCGTTGAAGCAGCTGACTCATTGTTCCGAGAGTTTAAAAATAAGGCAGAAATACTATCTTCGATCAAAGCTCTCCAGCTGTCAAGAAGTACAGTTACACGGCGCTGTGAAGCCATGGCTGAGGATTTAACCCAGCAGCTTTGGAAGGACATCGGAGATTGCGAGTGTTTCTCACTGCAGTTGGATGAATCTACGGACGTGAGTGACACAGCCCAGATGTGCATTTTCATTCGTATGGTGTTTAGTGATATCACTACAAAAGAAGAGCTATTAACAGTACTGCCCATGAAAGAACAGACGCGAGGAGAGGACATATTTCAGTCGTTTAAAAACTTTATCGAGAAAACCATCCCATTGTACAAATTGATGTCCATCACCACGGATGGAGCACCCGCAATGGTTGGCCGCTTGAATGGATTTATTGCAAAGTGCAGGCAGGATGATGCTTTCCCGGACTTTCTAAATTACCATTGTATAATCCACCAACAAGCGTTATGCGCTAAAGTGCTCAACATGAAAGAGATCATGAATGTTGCAACGAAGATTGCCTGTTCTATTCGCGCCAGATCTCTTCAAAGAAGGCTATTCCGTGCACATCTGGAGCAGGCTGACTGCGACCACTCTGAGTTGTTACTACACACTGACGTGAGATGGCTTAGTCGAGGGAAATTCCTGCAAAGATTTCGAGAGCTCTGTCCGGAGATTAAGGAGTTTTTCCGTGGAGCTGGACATGCAGAATACACGCAACTAAATGACGGTCAGTGGCTGCTAGACTTGGCATTTTTAACCGATCTGACCAACATGTTGAATGACCTTAATCTTGAGCTGCAAGGAAAAAACAAAACAGTGATCAATATGATCAGCTCAGTTAATGCATTCAAACGAAAGATGCAACATTTCTCCTCAAAGCTGCAGCGCCATGATTTGGCAAACTTCCAGAACCTGGCGTCAGAGCTGGAGATGCAAGGGAAGGCCTGTGTGCAACTTGACAGTGCACGCTACACAGAGCAGATTGACAATTGTCTGTCAGAGTTTGACAAACGCTTTCAAGACTTTTCTTTGCTCGACCCAGTCGCTACATTCATGTGCTATTCTTTTCGGGAAGATGCTGAGGTTGATTCACTGGCATCAAAAATTGCAACACTTTTTCCCCTGAACTCTTCTGGAGTGGAAGATGAGATTTTGAAACTACAAGCCGACATTGAGCTGAAGTCCAGAGCTCATGGACAGTTCTGGAACTTACTCACAGAGGAAAAGTACCCCAACATGAGGAAATGTGCTACCTCCTTGACAGCATTATTCGGCTCCACTTATTTATGTGAGTCAGCCTTTTCCCACAGGAAACCTGTGTATAGTCCCTGCCATTAAAACATTATGTAACAATGAAAACAAGGTATATCCGCTGCGTAATATTCACGTTCTCTGTAAAAGTACTCGTTAAATAATATATTGAAATGCTAATTGATTGCACAAGAAAAAAAAGAAAAAAGCCTCTGGTGTGTAAGGGCCTTTAGTGTTGTAAAACTGTGTCCTTGTCATAGAAGACAACCTACAGTATACCCTACAAGCTTACTAGTAGCTTTTGAAATGGGGAAATTAGTTACTTTTTTACAAAAAAATTGCCAAAACTTAATGTGTAGATTTTATAAAGCACAAAAAAAAAGCTTCAGCAATCCCACCAAATGCTGCAAGTTCTTCTTTGGTCTATTTAGCTCTGGTCCATTTGTTTAACATGTATTGAATTCTTATCTTGTACCAACGGTCTCATACAAAGTAAATTAAATATCTTACTTACAGGAAGCCCACAAATTGAAAATGACCTTGAGAATGGTGCTGATGAGTTCTGTCGCCGTCGCTATGTCAAACGAACAACTAATAGCTGTAGTCTTTCCTCAGGGAGATTCATTGCCTTTGGAATGCTCCAGTACTTTTTTAGCCAGCTGTGGTTTAGTGGCTCCAACATCTAATCGCAGCCTCGTGGCAAATTGAGAAATGAGATGGATGGAGATCATTTTTGATGGACTGCGTAGATAAAGACGGGCATTACAAAAACTTGATCTGCATGAAAGATGAGCATTAATTGGCCCCATGAAGTACTTGGCTGGTGAGGCTTCAATACAGGGAGCAAGACAAGACTATACTGTGCATGTTTTCACCTCACTAACTATATTGTTTCTCTGTCCATACCTCACTAGCTTTCCAGATAGAGATTAGACTAAATCTACCCTTGAGCGGTTTCTGCCTGGATTTTCCTCTCAACGCTCAATTTCTAAACTTCTTTTTTTTTGTCATGGAAGCTGTCCTCTCTCTCCCGCTTCATCTCTCTCTTCCAAGCTTAATAGATCTCATTCCCTGGTTCCTGCGTTCAACTGCGGTCCTCAATTTCTTGTTTCTCTGTCGTGTCTCCCTCAGTTGTCATGGACAATTTCCACGGTGCTGGTTATGATTAGGGTTGCGTGTCGGTCAATTTCCTAGAAAAATGCCCACGGACGTTCCTGGAAAGGTGAGCTTGGGGAATATTGGAAATTTGGGGAATCTGGCAGAAATTCAGTATGAAAATAAATCACATCACATGCACAAATAATTATGTCAGCATCCCATTAAATAGGAATTCATTAAAATTGCAGCCCCCTTTATACTGCAGCCCACACTACTACACTATCTGAGCACAAACTACATGCACACATTCAGTTAGGTTTTAATTACATTGCTGGAGTGAAAATTATTTTCTATGATATAACCAGCTAGTACCCCAAAGCAAAGGAACTAGCTGCTGCCATGTGGGCTGTAGCTTGATTGAGCATACTAAGTCATATTTTTCCATTCATTATCTATTGTAAAACATTAATTTAGAAAATTAATGGATTTTGTGAGCGTTGCGAATCAGATAACTGGAGGGAGAGAAACAGAAACAGGAAGGAGGAGCAGCCAAGTAGACCCGTTTATACGATGATAGTCAAAAGGAGGTTCAAAGTTTTACCAAATGTCTCCCACGTTATTTTTCATAACTCATTAAACAGATTTGTTGGTGTAATTTCCGCTCACATAGAGCCTTCCTCATACGATAACTAGGGTTGGGTACCGAGAACCGGTGCCAGTATGGCACCGGTTCCATCACGTCCGGTACCTACCGGACCGAAAAGCAACGCAGATTTCGGTGCTTCCTTCCGGTGCCTGAGCCGTAGTTTGAAGTCAAGTGTTTTGTATGTACTTATTTATTTATATCTATAGTATAGTATACCTGGAGATTTTATTTACCAGCAGATTATGCATTATTATTTCTACTTGCCATAAGAGGGTAACTCCTCTGGTTGCAAAAATAAGTCTGATTGTATAGAAGTCTGAAGTATGAGAAAATGACCTTACTTCTCACTTGATGTATTATTCAGTAAAACATTGTAAACATGAGTTTATGGTCTCAATTATTAGTTAAAGTCTTCTTCAAATCAGTATTAAGTGTTCATTTGCGTAAATTATAGTCCCATTTAGAGTAAAATGGATCATAAAGCGGAGTATGTTTAGGGCGACAGATACAATGGCGACAGATACAATGCCCAACTCGAGGCTTCAAAAAAGGCAGTTCACGAAATAATGGGTGACATCACGTTGAATACGACCACTTCTTATATACAGTATGGTACTAAGCAATGAGCAGCCAATAAGACATCCAGTATTCTAACAGACAGTGGCTTCTACCAAGCACAGTAGCATGGCTAGACAGAATCGTAGCAGCCAATGTCACTCAAACACTGAGAGAATTACATTATTTAGAATCAAATTCTGCTAGAAAAAAACTCTAATCATGGAAAATAAGGCTTTGCCTGGTATCAATGGAATATTGATGCAAGATAAATACACATAATGACAGGAGTTATAATGCCAACCAAAAACATTAGTTTTGTTGCTTGCTCAATTTAAAGTGGAAGGCACACAGTACAAAGCTGCTTAAATAAAAGTGAATTAACAGAGTCAACAAGACCAATTATGTAAATGCTGCAGCACCAAAAGTATCAGACCTGCAGTAACAAAAAGAACACTTAAGTAAATAAACATGGTAATTATATGTCCTTACTTCCCCCGAGTGAGAAAACACATAGTGCATGTTTTGTGTTTCCATCGTTAGAATTCCAAATGGGCATTACAAAATGTGTTTCCCTGGAGAGGTCACAAAAAAGTACTTGTAGGTCAGTCGCGTGTGTATTCTAAGCATCCGGCTAAGAAGCTTCACTGAATGCTAATTGAGAATTTAGTCTAGTTGTAAGGGAACGCAATTTTGTTGGAGACAGAGGTGGTGCTCAACGGTGGAAAAGCTTTTAATTCAATAGGAGATTAAAAAGTCACAATGTGCAAGCAATATATTGTCACACTGCGGTGAGGTTTGTCTTGTCTTGCGTTTTTGTCTCGTAACTTCCTGTTTTATTTTGAAGCCTAACTCTCCTCTCGTTTCAGGTCACTTGCCCTTCCTCATGTGTCACCGGTCTGATTGTCTCCCCTGATCCCTGATTGGTTCCACCTGTTCCCCAGAAACCTCATGTGCTTATAGTCTGCTTCAATGTTCCCTCTACTTTTTTTCTGCACTGAGCTAACTTTTTTTTTTCTGAGCGCACGTTTCAGCACTGTGAGCAATTCGCAACCACGCGATCTGCCGAAAATGACCACAAGCCTGCGTTAGCCATAGGGGATTCAAAGAGATGACAGCAAATGCATCAATATGTATACAAGGTTGATATTTATTCAATATCCTTTATAATGGCTGGACTTTGGGAACATTTTAATGATGGTGTTTTACCAGTCAGTTTAGTTGAACTTAAAGGATCTTTGTTGAACTTCAATAAGGGGAGGTCATGACTGGTTATGACTGATAATGATATAGATAGATAGATATATATATAAAAAATAAAAGTATCAAAGGTGTTTAGTCATTTCTCAGCAGGTACAACATTTAAGTGGAACTTCATTGAAAGAAAAATGCTAATGCAGTGCTTAACAATAATTATAGGCCTATTAAATTGACATGGTGTCATTTTTCCTAAAGGTAGCCTATATAAACAATTTAATAACTTCATATTCTTCATATTTAAATATGTCTGAAAGTTTCATCCTACCTGTGTCAGTTTGGACTATTTCATCTAGCCACTCATGTTGAACGTTAGGCAGACCTTTTTCTGGGGCGCCTGCTCTGCCTTTCTTTTCGCCATGGTAGCCTATAACTGCTGGAGCAGGGCCCGCCAAGAGGAGCCTAAACAGCGCCGGCCCGAGCTCATGTGGCGCTCTGGGCGAGCTTCACTCCTGGCGCCCGGAGGAGGAAAGCGGGGGTGGGGGGGTGCTAACGGAGGCAGAGCGCTAGCAGAGGTACAGAGAGCGCATGTCGAGAAACGGGACGCTGATTGGCCAAGAAGACTCGACACATCACATCAAAGATCGTATTGTTGAGGAGATGGCTCACTCCTATCTCAGAAACACTGGCGCAAAAAATATTTTTAACCCCTGAAAAAAAATCGTTTGTGCGGTCAGAAAAATGTGCGCGGTCTGAAAAATCTATTGCGCGGCCCCTTCGACTGGCCTTCGCAGCCGCGCACGCACACAGCTTAGAGGGAACACTGGTCTGCGTCTTCCCTTTGTCCTGTGCCAAAGTGTTTCGTCTCATGTCCGATCACCTAAGCCAGCTCCAAAGCCTTGTTCACAGCTACCGAGTTCTTTTCGTAAGTTTTATCATACCTCGAAAGAGAAATTTTTGTTGTAACTTTCCTAGTCTAGCTTTTTGTTTCTTAGTACTTAGTTTAGTCGAATCTTGGACTAACTCCCTTGGAGAGATTTTCAGTTCTTTGTCATAGTGAGTTTAGAATTGTTTAGCCTCCACCTCTTAGGAGGGTTTTGCTTCCTCTAATAAAGTCTGCTCACTGACACCTCAGCTTTTGATTCCTGATTGGAATCCCGGCCTGACAGATATGAGCCAAACTAATCCAAAGGCCCTTGAGGCACGTTGTCTAATTTAGAAGTATTAACAAATAAAACTGACGGAAATGAGTGCTGAGAAAACCATTACAAAGGAAATATAAACTGAGAAGATACACATATGGAAGCTTTTTTTTTCTTTTTAAGAATAACTACATATTACTACAGAATATTCACACTGATAGTCTTGTTTGCTTATATAGGTCATGTAGAGGCTTCCATATTTAATTGAAAACATTCCATAACCAGTTAAAAGTTCCTTGTAATTTAAATTGAACGTGCTAGCATGCTAACAACTGCTAATTAGCACTAAACACAAAATTCAACTGAGGCTGATGGGAATGTCATTCTATGCAGGTATTTGATCACGAACCAAACGTTTGGAAAAATACAAATATTGGCCATATGATGGTAATGGATAATTGCTCATCCTGAGGGAATCGTGAGTGTCGGTATCCAATTTCAAGGCAATCCATCCAATAGTGGTTGAGACATGCCCGACCAACGGAGTGACACGGCCACTCCTAAAGCCATGTTGCTGGATGGCTGGAATTCCCCACAGGAGTTTTGCTTCATGTTCCAAGCATTGTCCAGTCACATTCCTACAGTTTCACATAATCACACTTGCCAAAGTACACTCCTATAAGCACCCAAACATCTCCTCAAGGGAGACGCAACTCAGGATTATATGCCTCTCTAAAATGCATTCACAGATGAGTCATAAAAGAGGGATGGAGGAAGATCTCTCACTCTGTTTCTTATCAAGATGTTCTCATGAAACCATTCTTCACCCACAAATGCACTTCTCTGAGCTTCAGGCTGCCAGTTGCCGGCTAGCCTTCACACCTGGGTGCGAAGGTGCTAACATGAGGGTAAGGGGTTATTCCACGGACATAATGGATGACCAGAGATAGCAGTCTCCATCGGCTACGCTGCCTTTCTCCCAGCACTGGGCTCTTGCCAGCGAGGATACAATTTAAAGTTAAACAAGGCGCGTTTATCTCTGATTATTAAATTGATACAGGCATAAATGTATGTTTCACAGTTTAAAAGCAAACATCTGAGCATGATGAAGGGGACAATGTTGGCTTTCTTTTTCCTTGTGCAAACAGTGGATCCTACAAGAATGACCATGCTTCTATTAGTTTGATTTGCACTCAGCCAAGTGAAGAAATAGGGGGGGAAAAAAATAAAAGTAGTCAACGTAATTAGAGAGGACTGTGACTGCTGAGAGGATAATAAGCATCTCTAGCCCCACTATTTATAATCCTATAAGCATCACACATTCCCAATGCACTCGAATATTTATATTCTGTGTTTATATTCTATGTGCATCCATATCTTTATAACAGACAGGGGAAAAAACACACGCCACTCTTACAAAGTATTCCTGACAAGTACTGTTTACCCCTCAGGATGCTCATGACACAACACACACAACACGCGTCTGGCAGGTTCATGGCAATAGAACTAATGCCCATATGGACGAGTGCCTGGACCTCTGTTACAGATTCTTCACGCTCGTTTTCAATCTCCATGCATGGAATGCTGAAAATTCCTAGACGAAGGTGTGGGCTAAATTCTGAGAAATACAACACCCTAAGAAAACCCCCATTAAATGCTGTTTATTGGCCTCTCCTTCACACTGGCTTGTGAGCATTTGTGCATTGCACATGCCATTTGTTTTGCTTCAGCACAAGAATTGCATTTGTCAAAATTTCAACATCACCAATTGGCCAGGTGGAGACAGAGAATAACATGATTTGGGTTTAATAGTAAACAGAAGAACATCATCTTCTTTTTTAGCAATTCCTAACTTTCTTTGGATTGGCTTCCATATTCAGATTCTTATACATTTTTCAACACATCAATGGTCCTGGCTAAAATAAATGGGTATCTTTGGTATTTTTCAACATGGACGTATTTTCCCAAATTTGACAAACGTTGCCAAAAACCTTTGAAAATGGTCCAGTATTGACTACTTTGTACGGAAGCTGGATTTAGCGCATTTTCACGAGATCACGCCTGAATCATGGCATCACATGGGGTCGACTGAGGCTCAGTGGTTAGTGTAACTGACCCTGAAGAGGTTCTTTTGATAGAGTGATTATTTTCTGCAAGCTTTTATTTTGTAAGTGTCTTTGTATGTTTCGGGTCCTTTTATTTTGAAGCACGTATGTCAATTTAGTAACTTGACTCCGTTTTAGAAGCAGGTCAAAATGACGGTGTATAATGAAGGTAACGGTGTCTGACGTAGAAAAGACAATGTAGGAACGGCCAAGCACCTAGCTGGAACGGGAACAAGGTACTTTGTGTTTTATTGTGTTTTTTATTATATGTTTTGTGACTTTGTTTTAGTTAACCTGTCGATGTGTAATTGCATGTATGTAATAAGATGCTAATTCTTGCTAATACTTTTTCACACTCATAAGAGCTCATTTTTATTTTATGTGTTCCACAGCTCTTATGTTGATTTTGGGACATATGGATTGAGAATAAAGGAGGAAGGAATAAACTTATGTTCATCAATCAAGCTGACTCTGAAATCATTAGTACGCTTTTACCATCGCCCGGCTGGGGTCTGCTACAGTAAGAGCTTGACCCTCACTGACCTGACGACTTGCTGCCTCCATTACGGCCTGTGACGGAGGATCTGCGCCGCTGCTACTGCTCTTATGCTACATGCTGTCCACAAGGATTCATCCAGCAGCACATGTCCCAGCCTGTGAGCACGTGATCCACCAAAGCAATTCTGGTAGTGGTCTCATGGATTCGGTGCGATGGTCAAGTACGGTCACATCAACTGCCCCCCCCCCCCCACCACCTTTCTATTACACACAGTCTACAGTGCTGGAAATAAGGTGAGCTCCACATTAACTGCCTTTGGACTGAGCCAATGAACATTTAATATTGACCTGCTCATCTACGGTAAAGGAAAGGAACTGTTGCTTGCATTCAAAGGACATTACGGACATTGCACTATTTTTGGAGCCTATATTTCAGTTACTTTGTGAATTGTGTTAACACGGCACTTAATTGAATACGTACGGTAATTTGAGTGTCTGTATATGAACGCAACTGTGTTGATAGTATAAGTGTATGCTGTTTATTGCAAATGTTTGATAATATCTGCTAAAAGGTTTTCTATTGACTAAATAATTTAAGGAATCTATAATGTCAGAGACAGGTAGCTTCACGGAAACTGAGGAGCAGATGACCAGTTCCCAACACACAGTTAAAGGTTTGCAGAGTGAGCTCCACTCACTGACAGATGCATCTGAGAGACCCTGTCTTAAGGACTTAATTGAAACAAGAGAGCAAAGTCTGACCGACCAAGATAATCTGCAAAAAACTGCAACCAACCTGAAGGTCCCCGACGCCCTGAACATGCACGGAACCCCACAGAGAAAATGTGTTCGTTACAAGGTGAAGAAGTCAAGAAAAGGGAAAAAAGGCTGCTCTTCATGTATGAGAAATGGAAGCTCAATGTACGCAAAGCAAGAGGCACATGTCAGAGAGTGAGCTTTGGCCTCTAATTGAAGAGCTGAAGAAAAGTAAGGATGACATAATGAACATGTATTTCGAGATTCGAGATCTCGCCACACCTTCCACTGATGTGAGAAGACGAGTTGATACTTGTGAATCAGTTACCACGGAAATTGTCGGTATTGCTTATAGTAGAGCAATAAACGAAGACGATGACTTTATTGAGGACCAGGAAATAAGACGTCTTCATGAACTGCTCCACCGTGACTATGCAAAGTCTGTCTATGGATCCGCCGCTTCCTTTATAAGTCACAGACAATCTGAATACCACTCCGTGACTCCATCCGTGGCAGCTGAGCGTGTGGATGCCGCTGCTGATCTTGCAGTGAAGGAAACTAATTATGAGATGATGCTAGCAGAAGATAGACAAAGGGAAGTGATCCGAGAGTTAGAGGAACAGCAACGGAAAGCACTGGAGGCACAAAGGCGTGAGTTGGAGCGATTGCAGGCAGAGAAGGAAGTGCTGGCAGCTCAAGTTAGATTTAAGGTGTACGATAAGGAGACGGAACGTGAAGACGCTGACTGTATTAATAACAGCAAAAGGAATAAGGATGTAAAGAATGAGCCTGTAACCACAGTACCTCTGTCACATGCTGCAACACCCTCTCGTGCAGAAATGTCCTCTCTCGCTCAGGTATTTCAAGACAGCATAGCCTTGAATAGGCTCCCTCTTCCAGAGCCATCCATCTTCAGCGGTGATGCAATGCAGTTCATTGAATGGAAAGCAGCATTTACCTCACTCATCGACCGATGGGCAATCTCTCCTGCTGAAAAACTCTACTATCTGAAGAAATACGTCAGTGGTCCAGCACGTCAGGTGCTAGATGGCACCTTCTTCCGAAACGCTGATGAAGCATATCAGGATGCTTGGAACAAGCTAAATCAGAAATGTCCTGGAGAGCATACAACCCTTGGAACGTGCAACCAATGTAAAGAATATGGATCTTGCGTTTGATGAGCTGCCACAAGAAAGGATTCAATGGGATGTGAAATCCGACCACTTCCAACTTAATGTCAGCCTCAAGGATCTGCCTGTAATACGCATTCCCTCGAGAGCAGCCTCCCTGTATGATCCTCTTGGGTTTGTGGTGCCGGTCCAGCTGCTGGAGCCTGATTAAAACTTGCTCACTCTCCAATACTTAATCCAAATAGCTTGTGAGTTCACTTGGTTTATAAACTTTCTTACTTATGGAAGGTCATTTTCAGCTAGAAATCATTCGTGCTTAATGTAAATTCTATACAGTTACATTATTTACTCATGATTGGTGGGAGTGCAACTGATCCTGAAGAGGTTCTTTTGATAGGGTGATTATTTTCTGCAAGCTTTTATTTTGTAAGTGTCTTTGTATGTTTCGGGTCCTTTTATTTTGAAGCACTTCCGGCGAGACCGGAAGTGTATGTCAATTTAGTAACTTGACTCCGTTTTAGAAGCAGGTCAAAATGACGGTGTATAATGAAGGTAACGGTGTCTGACGTGGAAAAGACAATGTAGGAGCGGCCAAGCACCTAGCTGAAACGGGAACAAGGTATTTTGTGTTTTATTATTACGCTTTTACCATCGTCCGGCTGGGGTCTGCTACAGTTAGCACGCCCGTCTTTCAATCATAGGGTCTGTGGTTCGAACCCCGGCTTTGCTAGTCCATGTCGTTGTGTCATTGAGCAAGACATTTAACCCCTAATTGCTTCCCGTTGCTGTGTCTACGGTGTATAGAGCAAGTCGCTTTGGATAAAAGCGCCAGCTAAATGTGATGTAATGTAATAATCACATATCCCAAGAAGAAAGCCAGTAACCTGCCAATCAACATAGTGTGAGGAGCTACTGGACACGGCCAGTAGGCGAGTGTGTGCGACGACGCGGAGGTGACGGACAATTCGAAACAATGGCGGCTCCTAAAGAGGCTAGCGTAGAGGCTGCAATATCATCAGTTATATCAGAGCTGGAGAGTACTTTTTCATTAAGAGACGAGTAAAGAGCATCACTGAAGTCGTTTTTGCTCTTCTCCCAACTGGCTTCAGCAAGATAAAGTACCCGTCATTTTGAGAGAATAATGGAACCCACACATATGATGCTCCAGATACTCAACTAGCTCAAAGGAAGGCCAGTTGTATAGCTTCTCTCACCAGCAGAACCGTTTTAAGCTGTTCTAACATAATTGCACAAGGATTTTCTAATCATCCGTTAGTTTTCTATGCGATGAGCAAACACAATGTACCATTAGAACGCTGGAGTGATAGTTGCTGGAAATGGGCCTCTATACACCTATGTAGATGTTTCATTAAAAACCAGACGTTTCCACCTAGAATCGTCATTTACCACATTAACAATGTATAGTGTAGTTTTGATTAATTTAATGTTATCTTCATTGAAAAAAACAGTACTTTTCTTTGAAAAATAAGGACATTTCTAAGTGACCCCAAATGTTTGAACGGTAGTGTGTATGTGTATGTATACACTCACCTAAAGGATTATTAGGAACACCTGTTCAATTTCTCATTAATGCAATTATCTAATCAACCAATCACATGGCAGTTGCTTCAATGCATTTAGGGGTGTGGTCCTGGTCAAGACAATCTCCTGAACTCCAAACTGAATGTCAGAATGGGAAAGAAAGGTGATTTAAGCAATTTTGAGCGTGGCATGGTTGTTGGTGCCAGATGGGCCGGTCTGAGTATTTCATAATCTCCTCAATTACTGGGATTTTCACGCATAACCATTTCTAGGGTTTACAAAGAATGGTGTGAAAAGGGAAAAACATCCAGTATGCGGCAGTCCTTTGGGCGAAAATGCTTTGTTGATGCTAGAGGTCAGAGGAGAATGGGCCGACTGATTCCAGCTGATAGAAGAGCAACTTTGACTGAAATAACCACTCGTTACAACCGAGGTATGCAGCAAAGCATTTGTGAAGCCACAACACGCACAACCTTGAGGCGGATGGGCTACAACAGCAGAAGACCCCACCAGGTACCACTCATCTCCACTACAAATAGGAAAAAGAGGTTACAATTTGCAAGAGCTCACCAAAATTGGACAGTTGAAGACTGGAAAAATGTTGCCTGGTCTGATGAGTCTCAATTTCTGTTGAGACATTCAGATGGTAGAGTCAGAATTTGGCGTAAACAGAATGAGAACATGGATCCATCATGCCTTGTTACCACTGTGCAGGCTGGTGGTTGTGGTGTAATGGTGTGGGGGAGGTTTTCTTGGCACACTTTAGGCCCCTTAGTGCCAATTGGGCATCGTTTAAATGCCACGGCCTAGCTGAGCATTGTTTCTGACCATGTCCATCCCTTTATGGCCACCATGTACCCATCCTCTGATGGCTACTTCCAGCAGGATAATGCACCATGTCACAAAGCTCGAATCATTTCTAATTGGTTTCTTGAACATGACAATGAGTTCACTGTACTAAAATGGCCCCCACAGTCACCAGATCTCAACCCAATAGAGCATCTTTGGGATGTGGTGGAACGGGAGCTTCGTGCCCTGGATGTGCATCCCACAAATCTCCATCAACTGCAAGATGCTATCCTATCAATATGGGCCAACATTTCTAAAGAATGCTTTCAGCACCTTGTTGAATCAATGCCACGTAGAATTAAGGCAGTTCTGAAGGCAAAAGGGGGTCAAACACAGTATTAGTATGGTGTTCCTAATAATCCTTTTGATGAGTGTATATATAATGTATTTTGTAGACTTAATACTTACAATATGCAATACTGCTGTACTATACTGAGTATTGTTTTGCTACTACTACATTTCACTTCATAATATTACACTTATATGCCATAATATGTATAATGTACCAGCCTTTTTATTTTAATTTGACCATATTATGCCACTGTTATACCACTTTACTTTGAGGAGACGTCACTGTTAGTCAAAGATAAACACTGGAATAATGAATAATAAACATAACTATGTAGATTATAATTAACTGGAGGATATACTTACTACACGTAGATCTTAACCCTTAAATATAAACAGGAGCCTGTTTATACTAACTAACTGACTCGCCGCTGACTCGCCGCTCTCCTGCACCTGGCTGACGTCACACGCTGCCACGGACTCTCCACTGCCAGTAATCTCACTCGCTGTCTCTCCCAACAACGTTAGCTAACGTGTTAGCAAGCTGACTAGCTTCCCATTAAAAAAAACTTGTGGGAGGGAAATGAAGCCACTGTAGACATCTTAACGCTGATTGGCCAAGACTCGACACGTCAAAGATCTTCTATTTGCAAAGAGCACAACTTCATTTATTTTTTTCGTGTCTCACTCTGATCTCAGAAACACGGGCCAGTTGACCCCCACTCCCAAAAACAAAAACTCTTCAGATCTACACGATTCACGTGGATGACATATTTTCATTTCAAAATGGCGAATTTCGCAGATCTGATCACAACCTGGTGCACCTCCTGCCTGTGTACACAACTCTTGCACAGAAGCAGCCAGCTGTGACCCGCACAGTTAGACGATGGTCCGATGGAGCCGAGGAGGCTCTGAAGGACTGGTGAGCTCATCCCTGGACCCACTTCAGTTTGCCTACCATCCTGGCATCGGGGTGGATGACGCCGTCATCTTCCTGCTACAAAGATGCCTCTCTCACCTGGAGAAGGCTGGAAGCACTGTGAGAGTCATTTTTTTCGACTTCTCCAGTGCCTTCAACACCATCCAGCTTTTGCTTCTGAGGGACAAGCTGGAGCAGACCGGGGTGGACCACCACCTCACTGCATGGATCCTGGACTACCTCACCAACCGTCCACAGTATGTGCGGATACGGGTGTGAGTCAGATCGCGTGTCCTGCAGCACGTCGGCCTCACAAGGAACCGTTCTAGCTCCATTCCTCTTCTCCATATACACCTCGGACTTCAACCACAACTCTGCTAACTGTCACCTGCAAAAGTTCTCTGACGACTCTGCAATCGTTGGCCTCATCTCCGCCAATGATGACAGGGAATACAGAGAACTGAACCAGGACTTTTTGGGATATGTGATAGCGGAACCGCCTCCAGATAAACTCTAGCAAGACCAAGGAGCTGGTGGTGGACTTCCGCCGGGCTAAACGCTCTCCTCTGGTACCGGTGAGCATACAGGGACTGGACATTGAGATTGTTAAATCTTATAAGTACCTGGGTGTTCACTTGAACAACAAACTGGACTGGACTGACCACGCACACACACTCTATAAAAAGGGACAGAGCAGATTCTTTCTGCTGAGAAGGTTGAGCTCTTTTGGAGTACAGGGAGCACTCCTGAAGACCTTCTTTGACTCTGTTGTGACATCAGCCATCTTCTGGATAATGTGGAGGCAGGGCCGGAGTGGGAACAATTTTCAGCCCGGGAATTTCAGGCTGAAGACCGGCACACTTTTTCCATGGTAGTGGAAATTGGATAAATGAAGCAACAGTTCAGCTCTTACTATCCTGTAGTTTTTTTTTATTAATACCATGGTCCAACAAATAATGTAAAGGTTAAATGCAACAATAATAATCCACTTAAAACGTCTTCCGCCTACTCAAGGTGCTTAAACACTACATGCCCTTGACCCATTCAAACAACTGATGGCAAAGGACTACCATGCAAGGTGCCACTATCAGGACTTTACAAAGCAGGGGAAAAACAAATTAAAATAAAAAGCTTGTCCAATTGTCAGCATTGCATGTGAGAAATAGCGATGCTTAGCACAATATAAAAAAAAGAAGGTTCTGCGAAAAACCAAAACAACAAATACAATAACGCCACACAACACTTAATGATGTGTAACTTTCCCTCCATCACTATCTGCCCTCATTTTTTTAAACTGGCTCTTTACTATCTGTCTGACCTTCTTTCATTCGCCGTCTGCAGCCAAAAAGCAATCCCAAGGCCTCTCAGCACATTCTTCTTTGAACATGGCATAAAGGGAGAACCGATCTATTTCCTTCCTCTTACGATCTCCACTCGACTCCCTCCGGGAATTTTCCCCCTCAGACCCGATAGAGCTGAATAGTTGAATGTATCAAATATAGAAGTCAAAATGGAGAAGCAATCTCAGGGGCACGACATCAGTGAGTGGGGAGGACCGCCGTTTACCGTCCGCATTGAAAAGTACAAGATTGCATAAATGACTCCCTTCAGCAGCAACAGCCCTTAAGTCTCTGTCCATCCATATATCCTGCTAGCAGCTTTTTATTTCTCCCAGGTACACAGTAAAATCAAATGCTCACATATACATATATATATATATATATATATATATATAAATAAATATATATATATAGGCAATAATTCAACCAAAAAAAGGAATAGGGAAAAAAAAAGGGCTTTCCACCAGTCCTGCATTTGCATATTCTGCTTTTCCACGGGCTATTAATGAAATTAGACTATCAGCCAAGAACCGTACATACAATATGCAACGATTAGGAGGAAAGATTTAGTCTCTTATTAAAATGAATTACTTTCCAATGTATATTATGTCAACAAGATGCTGTACAATTGGAGAGAGTCTGGCAATCTGTATCAATAATTCACACTGTTCCCGTTAAGTGGCTAAATTCATCAAAAATATATTTCAGAAAGATATGCTGCTCATAAAGTTGGAGAGACATTAAGCGAATGTTGGAAAAAAACCCTGAAGTTTTTCTCTGCCTTATCTTTTTTCACTGGACCGTATAAAAGCATCAGCAGCCCGGGACGTAATTAAAAAGCGGTTTGGATTGACGTATAGATAACTGCAATGACGGCTGATTGAGATTAGATCTATAGTTTTCCGCCACTCTCTTTCTCAGGGATTCTCTCCACATTTGGCTTTGGTCTCATCACCTCACTGATCTGGCTGGGCCTGTATTTATCAACAATCTCTCGGTCCCTATAAGGAATTGCCTATTAAAGCTCCAACAGGATTTTTAAAAACATGTCACATATCTATGACACCAGTCTACATGGAAACGAATGTTCAAAGTGGTAATCTCGAAGAAAGCTTTATCTTGATATGTGGTGTAGGGAAATGATGGCGGGCATATTGCAAACTAAGTAGACATCACACTTCTTCAGGATCTTTGGGCCAGTTTGATCCAGCATTGTACTGTACACTTTTTTTTTTTTACTTGAAAAGTGAATTAAAGGGCCAGTGTGTAGCATTTCAGGGACTCTATGAGCAGAACTGGAATATAATATCCATAACTATGTTTTTTTACCTTCGTGCATAGTCACCGGAAATGAAGAATTGTGTTTGTGTTACCTTAGAATGAGCCCTTCATTCACCACCGCAGCGCTCCAGCGCGCTTGTGGAGCTGCAGTAACGTAAGTAACATCTGACTTCCGCAGCAGGAGGAGGCTCTGAATTCCCCAAAGTATTTTTTGGTCTCGTACTCAAGTATCTATGCTTGGATGTGCTTTCTCAATGCGGAGGTTTTAATAAAGAGCCTCATTATTTAAAAAAGAATAAATAAATCAAATCAAAGCTTAACATTCTGAACGTCTTTCCTCGCACAATGTATGTTTTTCCTATCATTTCCCTCTTTTGTGAACCTCTAATACTTTAAAAACAGCTACTTAGCGTTCTTAAATCCCAGCAGAGATATAGTACAACATAGCTTTCATTTGCTTCAAAAGCTTTTAAAGTAATTTTATTATTGTAAAAGGCATCACTCTGAGACTTTGCCGCTCAGTGCCAGTTCAGATATGCTCCCAATTCTCTGCACTGAGACGCATGATGAATATCGTCCGTGAACTGCTTCCCCCGGAGGAAATCAAGAATTGTAATTGCACGAGTCAGATAGTGAGCTTTGGGGGGCTGTATTTTCAATTGCAGCATAATAATAATAATAATAATTATTATTATTAATAATAATAATACCTCTTTAGACATGATAAGACCAGGAATTCCTTCGGGGGAATAATGATCTCAAACTTGTATGAATTAACGGGGCATCTGGAAGTATCAGCGTCCGCCCGTCTCTGGGAGAAACTCAGCCTGCCACAGTGAAACGTTCAAAAAAACATCACATCGCAGCATCTTCCCACTTGAGCTGTGTGCGTGTGCATGTGTGTCTCACCCCAGCTGCAAAGCCTAGGCTTCCATCCAAGATGCGCTTCTGCAAAAGGGCAGACAAGAAGAGAGATTGTGCCAGTCAGTCAAAGCAATATCCTCAAACCCTTCAGTAGACCTGTTACTGGTGACTTAACTGGCAAAAATGCAACAGGTCCAGAGAGTCAGAGATTTAAAAAATAAATAAACACATAGAATCTACGAGGAAAACCAGTCTGTCAATAGAGGGCTTTCGTGGGCTTTTAGCAGTTACATTGGAAACCCTCAGCTCGTGGCAACAGCAGCTGAATGACTTTGAACATTTGAAAACATTTTGTCTTTACTTTAAAAAACACATGCCATCTCCAGCCTTTTATGCTACACTCGGCTAACTCGCCTAACCCGCCGCTGGCTCCAGCTACGAACTTTGCATACGGATGTGGAATCGGCATCTTCTCATCGAACTCTTTACAAGACGGCGGCCAACTGTTCCTTTGAAGCGACGTGTAAAGTGTTTACTCAAGCGCCGTGTGTCTGTGTGTCCTGGGTTCATACGATACCTGTCGGCTGGAGAAGACAAACACTAGGGCTGCTCCGGCGGCAGTCAGGCCCCAGGTGAACAGAGTCCCCAGCAGGGCCTGGGTCACGGGGCTGTAGCCTTCCAGCATGGTGCCAGAACCTGGACAGACAACACACGTGAAGTCAAACTAATCCTGTGGGAAGATGTAGGAAGACAACGTCTCGTCCTTATCTTTTCTCCAGAAAGACTTTGAGGACTGAAGGTTGGCAAAAATATCTGTATTGAAATCTTCCAGTAACTGCTCTATATGACTATATGACTATATTAGCCTCCTCCTACAAGAGTTGAGTCAATATTGTCCCCCGTCTCAGAGACGCCAGTCACAAAACAACACAACTTTTAGGAAGTTTATACCTTCGACGCCGAAGTGCGGACAAGAATGACAAAGAGAACAAACAATCCCCACAGAAGGGCTGAACGTGCTTGGGCTGACTCATCTTTAAATGTGTGCCTATTAAGCCCTCGGATTACTTAGTCCGACGTATACACCCGTTGTGTTTTGCTTCAACGCACAAACTCAACAGATGAGAGAGTCAAATCCTGTTTGATCGGGTTTCTTAAGATCCTGGAAGTTCTTTTTGTATCTGCGCAGCCAAACCTGTTGTGGTTGCTCCACTGTACAATTCAAGAATCAATCAGCTTTATTGGGCATGTGTGTGTACACATACACTGAATTTGACTCTGGTTACACATTGCTCTCGTCGTACATGTACATATTATATACAATAAACAAGATAAATATAAAAAAAAGACATTAAAGACAACAGAGTGGCTAGAGTTCAACTATCAGAGGTTAAATACACACAAACAAAGTGGCCACTGTGCTAACAACTGACTACGACTGGGTAATATTAAAATGTTAAGACATAGTGTAACAGTGGCGCAAGAAGAGAAGAGTCATCAACAAGCTTGCATTTCATCATCAAATGACATGTTCACGAGCAATAATATTTAATCACACGGCAGGAATGAGAGCTGCTTTTATATTGAATGTATTGACGACTGACAACTCCATACGCTAAATGTGACTTACATATTGATATACGTCTCAGAAATGCCGAATGAACGTTTGAATGAGAATTTACATGTATTTGTTTTGGGTGCGCGGTGGTGTACGTGCACGTGTTTATGCTGTTGTTTTATTACTGTCAAAGTATATCGCTGCATAAACTGTGGCGTCATTAATGCGTGTTGCATAACTGGTCTTCGTGTAACGGAGTTACAAACACGGACACACAGTACATGATGTATGCAGGGGAACGAGAGCCAGCCGGCTAACTTTAAATGCTTTCTCGCTTTATACTATAAAGTAACGTTACATTTCACTCAAACTCTATTTCCGGTTTTATTAAACTACACGCATTAATTCGGCAAAGTTTATTTTTTTATGTTATCGGTCCTTTTTGGCATTTGTTTCAGGTCTACTCACTTCTTTCCAGTGGCACCTCACCTCCTCTGTATTTACTTCCTACTTCCCGGTACGCGTGTCTATGACGTCACAGCCCCGCTTATCCTCGCAGCCTATTGGTCAATCACTTTGACAGAAGAAGCAGAATCAGAGGTAGTGAAAGCGACCTTATTAATTCATTTGCATATTATGGGAAAATGCCACCGAGGAGTTTGGTAAACTGTTCAGTTCTATTTTTTTTATTTTTACATTCTATGAACATGATGCAAGAAAATGTCCCTGTTTTATCAGAGATTCAATCAAACATATCCCAGTTGTATAAAATAAAAAAATGACTCCAACAGATCATAATGCAACAAGCAGTGTTATATTATAATGAACAGGTCTGTGGGGAGTCTAGTGTATGCCTGGTTTGGACAGTAGTGGAATACACTGTGCTTAAATACAAAGTTGACAAACTTGTACTTTACTTTGGAGTCTTCATTTGTTGCCACAATTCCGAGTGAAACATTGTTCTATTTATTCCACTACATTCATCCGAAAGATTTACAAATTAAGATTCCACATACAAAACATGTCATCAGTATCGAATACGTTACATTCTTGTAGATAAAACTCATTCACAATACTGGATATAAAATATATAATTACGTTCACCTTGACCACCTACAATATTGAAAGGATACTATACACATTACACACTCCTTAATATAATATAGAATTATATAACACCATGATTTTTCAGCATGAATTATACTTTAAGTACACATTCTCAACAAAACAATACTTACCAGTGGTAATTCCTAGGCATGTTGACCTTTGACTCGCGGAACGATCATTAGTAACTGATTCAAGCACTGAATTTCCTGTTTCTGATATTTCAGAAGTTGTGCTATAATCAGATCTTAAATGTTTCCTGGAAAGCACTGCAGCAATAATGCTGTAACACTGATAGCTATATGAATTAAAAAGAGTATTTTCATCCTAACTACCGATCCAAACACATCCAAAAGGCACATATTTTATCGTGAGTATTTATACAGCAGCCAATTAAAGCATGTTAGAAGATACTGTCTCTTTTCATGTATTTTGTCCGGAAGCAAGTTGACCAATACTGTTTTGGTGAATTCTTTCAAATGTGTAAATTCCTGTCACTGACCGACATATCTTGTTTTTTATTGCATTATGATCTCTCTGGGGATAAACTGTCCTTTCTGCCTTTTCTTCAATGGATTCCTGTGCTTGCAGGATTATTGAACAGCTGTGCATAATGATGACTCAAGAAGGAAGCAGTTACTCTTTAATTCCGAGAAACTGACTGAAGTTTACTGTCTGATGTGTAAGACCCCCCGCTGTTTTATGTTAATACGATATCAAAACTCCTGCATTGAAAATATACAAACATGACATCACACTGCTTTTTTTTGCATCATAATAGCAGGAATACACCACCAAAGACAACATTTGTGCCTCAACCCGTATTATTCTTTTACAGTGTTCATGCGTTATTAAGTATATGTTTTCAATTAGATGTCTTAAAATACTTTGCTGAAATCACCAACCGTTTGGGAACATGTTAATATGCCACCTTGGATACAATAAATCCATCCACTAATGCTTTTAGATTATGCCATGGCAGCCTTTTCTACTTTATTGATGAAACACAGATGTTACAGTGCAGTTGGGATCGCTGCTCGGCCAACATTCCCTTAAATATTTGACATTTCTGTTTCACAAATTACAGGAATCCCAATTTGTATTAATCATGAGTACTCTGGGTTTATAGGCACTGCTGCCGGGAAACAAAAAGATGAAAATAAGCTGATACCCGGAAACAATAAACAAAACAATAAAACATGTGGAGTTTCCAGATTCCTTCTGTGGCTTCCTCTCACTTCCAAGTATGCCGAAAGCAATTTTTATGTCTGATTCATATTTTGCTGTAATTAAATAATTGCATGCAAGCTGCAGATGGTCTCGGTTTTTCATTTACGGCTTTTCTTTTTCTTCACTCGAGCAACGTGGCTCTATAGATGGAAATGTCAGCCTGTTAGCTCAACCAGTTTGCTCAAGACTGAAATATCTCAAAAGCTATTTGATGGATTGCCATGAGAGTTGGTACAGATGGTCCCCAAAGGATGAGCACTGTAGACGTTGGCGGTCCTTTGACATAACCTGTAGTATGTTTGACATTCAGATTTAAACATTTTTCGTGAAATTTGCTACAGATGTTCATGGTCCCTTGAGGAAGAATCTTGAGTTATCCTCTGATAGCACCATGGTGAGGTGGACATTTTTTACTTTGAATGACATCTCTCACTAACTAGTGTTAGATTTGCCGTGAAGTTTCCTGATTTTTCATCTAGCACCATCATTGGGTTATTATAATATTTATACAGTACATTATGATTTCAAGTTGTAAATACTTATTGCTCGCAAGTGCCACCTTGCCAACTTCAGCATTACTTTGTGTGCACGCAAAACTAAGAACATGAACATGCTGAACGCCATCATGTCAGCATTGTCAGCATGCTGATCTTAACATATAGCTCAATGCACTAGTGTACCTACTGTACACACAGCCTCACTGAGCTGCTAGCATGGCTGTTGATGTCTCTGCAAGACAAGAGTAAGCATCTCGTTCTTAAGTATGAAATGTGCTTTCCGGTATTCACGTGTTGGAAGCCAACAGTGAAAGTAAAAACCTTGTGAGGGGAAGAAGAGAAAGGGGAGTCTTTGAACAGAGAACTCCTTAAAAGCTAATTTTCCGATAAATCGTGAAGTGTGTCTCAGCCTTGATTCTGGCAACATGAAAGATCAACATGGCTCGTGCTTTTGCTGTAGACCGCCATGCAGCACTTGGCTATTAATGACAGCATGCCACCACAGTGAAATAGTGCCTGTGAAACACAAAGCTGTCAAACGTCTCCGAATTTAGCACCATGAAACCACGATTCCAGTGATGTTTTTACGGGGGGCTGGGGTTTGGTTGGGGAGGTGGGCCTCGTCGTGTGAAGTGTTAGTCTCCGGGGGCAAGTTAAGCTGGAACCTAATCAGGAGTTTAGACTACAAAGGCATTTTTTCCAGTTAATTGGAACCAGTCAAAATCCAGAGTGAAGGTATGTCTTGCAGGGCTCTCAAGTTTTTAAGACAGGTAAGAGTGACATATCCTCCTCCTACTCCTCCCCCCCCGGACGCGCCTCCGTATGCCCACAGACCAGTCCCCCTACCCCCATATTATTATTATTAGCTTCATTTTCATTGG
The DNA here is from genome assembly GCF_910589615.1 of Taurulus bubalis. Classification (NCBI taxonomy): domain Eukaryota; kingdom Metazoa; phylum Chordata; class Actinopteri; order Perciformes; family Cottidae; genus Taurulus; species Taurulus bubalis. The sequence goes on along the minus strand of NC_136590.1, from coordinate 17,858,289 downwards.
TTGCTGGTTGCTGGATTACATTTCACCCAGATACAACAGATCCGTTTTTCTGATTGGCTATTCGTGTAGCCCATTTCTTTTTTTTGATTGGCTGATGAGTCCAGGGGATTCGGGGGAGACGTGCTTGATGAGTGTCATTATCTGTGTGTGTGTGTGTGTGTGTGTGTGTGTGCGTGTGTGTGTGTGTGTGTGTGTGTTTAAGTTTAGTTGTATGACCCCCCAGTGAACTGTGGTGAGACAAAATGGATGGTGGGGAGGTGGGGTGAAGTAAACAGAAGCAGAGGGGAGAGAAGAAAGAGTGGAGGGGGAAAAAAGTAATGAAAACAAAAGTATTGCAGCAGATGGGGCCAGGGTTTACCTTGGAAACAGCATTACGGCAGAGGAACTGGGGGAGTACTGAGGAGGGGCGTGAGCCAAGCTGGAGTTTATCTCTGGAGACTGATGAACAAGGGGTGAGGGGGGAGGTAGTGTGGTTTGTGAGTAAGTGAGTGTGTGTGGGGGGGGGCGACACACTCCTCGCACACTGTGGGGGGAAGACATATAAAAGGGCTCCCAGGGAGAAAGAGTGGTCAGGCAAGCGAGTGGCCATCCTGATCATTTCCACACTGCTGTGCATCACAGAGTGTGTTTACGCGAGAGTGTGTGTGAGTGCGTGCGCACCTGTGTGTGGATCAGTGAGAAGCGTGCCAACTACCCACCGCAAAGGAATAAACTTTTTTTTTAAGATAAAAAGAGGGAACAATTGACTGAATGGGGGAAGTTGAAGCGTTGCTGAAGCCCGGCTGCCCTTGAACCTGAGAACGGTGTTTGATTTTCAGATTTTCGTTTGTTGTTTACTCCTCTCTCCCACCGTGGAGAGTCGAGAGGAAGAATTCGAACAGAAGCGGAGATTTTGTCCCTCTGAGCTGCCGCTCCTTTGAATTTTCAGAATGGGCGCCTCATCTCAATCAGATATAGACTACAACCATACATATGTGGATGAGCATTATTTCTTCGAGGACAATATTGACGGCTATGGCATCACCATGGCCATACTCTACCTGGTGGTTTGCATCCTGGGACTAGCTGGGAACTCCCTCGTCATCATCGCCATTTTGAAATTGGACAAAATGTCATCTTCCACGACCGTGTACATTTTCAACCTGGCTCTGGCCGACGGATTCTTCATGGTTGGTCTTCCCTTCATAGCGAGCCAAAACTTCCAGAACAACTGGATGTTCGGCGACACCGTGTGCAAAGTGGTCATGGTGCTGGACGGCATCAACCAGTTCACGAGCGTCTTCTGTCTGACAGCGATGAGCATCGACCGCTACATGGCGTTGGCCGACCCCCTGCGGTTCGCCCGCTGGAGAACGCCGCGGTGCGCCAAGATCGTCTCGGCGTTGCTGTGGCTGTTCTCGCTCCTGACCATCCTCCCCATGGCGCTTCACTTCTCAGCCGATCGAGGCCTATGCATACCAGACCTGGTTTCGGACGCCTGGTGGCTCGGCATCCTGTCTTACACCTTCATCATGGGGTTCGCTCTGCCGTTCACCGTCATGACGGCCTCCTACGCGGCGCTGCTGCTCACCCTGAGGGCCCAGCGGCTCCAAGCGCCGCCGGCCAACTCGGAGAGCCACCGGCTGGAGCGCCAGGTCACCAAAATGGTGGTTGCGGTGGTGGTGGTGTTCGGGGTGTGCTGGCTGCCGTTTTACACCTTCAACTTCTGCTCCCTGTATCAAACCGGCGTGGTGCTGTCCTTCGCCCAAGCTTTTGAGTTTGTGGTACTGCTGTCGTACTCGTGGAGCTGCGCTAACCCCATCCTCTACGCCTGCCTCTCCGACACCTTCAGGAGGCACTTCCGTACACTCCTCTGCCCTGCCGCCAAGTCCTCTCCCAGCATGCAGTGCAACACTGAACGGTACGACTTGAATGACACAGGTGTGCGGGATGTGACCATTCTGGCGTAAAAGACAATGATAAAACTGACTCAGCATTTTGCTCCATTTTCTGTCATGACGCAATCCATGATGCTGTTCACCTTTAAACATTGCTACTTATTTGATGGTTTGTAGATATGTGATCATTTCGTTTTTTGGGGGGTTTCTTTGTAATATCTACAATATACAGTATAATTTGTACATATTTTTCTTGCTCTGGGTGATTAGATTTGCTGAATTGTAGGTTATTTTGTCCACCGTTGTCTCAACTGTAGGTGTACGGTCGGGTCTGTCGAGATGGACAGGTTTTCACCACACCTGTGTTGATCACACGGTTGAGTGTGGACCGTGAATCTTGAAGTTCACCCTCTTGTGGAAATGAAAAGCGTTGCCTTCGTACTTTCTAATTTCTCTGAGTTTCTACCACAGATTAGTCAAAGTAGAAGAAGAAGAAGAAAAAAACAGCAAAGAGCATAATTCAGTTTGACTTTCCAGAACACAAAACCTCTGTCTCGACAGAGTAGGAGCCCACCTACAATTTGTCCTCTAATAACTCTGCTCCACTGCATCTCCACAGGACTAGTGAAATGAGGCACAAGAGGGATGAAGTGTGGACATGTGGAGTGTAAACAGAATAACATAGGCCTGTGGCCAAACATCGGCACGGAGACACAGACTCCCACAGCTGGATTATGTCCTTTTGTTGGAGACTATCAGATGTGTGTGTGTGTGTGTGTGTGTGTGTGTGTGTGTGTGTGTGTGTGTGTGTGTGTGTGTGTGTGTGTGTGCCTGGGTGGCCGTGTTCATGCACCTGCATGCGTGCATGTTGGAAAACCTTGCGTGCCACAGGCGTACTGCGGTATTCTGCTTGAGCCTGATTTGACTAAGAGGATTTCTAAAAGATACTTTTAAGAATATGGACACAACTTTTTCCAGTCTGCTTGCATTATGGGTGATTTAACTGACAGCGATCAAAAACACATACAAAAGAGACCCTAAATTTATCCAATCCCAGCATTTTCAGCCGATCAACAGCAGGAGTTACATAAACAGAAACATGTTTTTTTCAACGGATCGCACACAAACACACCTGTTAAAAGTACATTCATAGAAACGCACGTTGGCTGTTCATTTTCAGCCATGTAAATATGCATAAATGAGAAAATGTATGATGTCTCTGTGTGTGTGACAATCTGTATTTTGTTGACAAACATAAATGTTGGTGTACAAAAGATAAGAGTGCCTCATTTTAACAAGTCAATGAAATCCATTCACACCATATCTGAACACGCAAAAACACATCCTTTGTAAATCCTGAGTTTTAATGAGGCTGGTGATCAGGACACGGGACTGGGACTTCACTTATATTGATCATATAGCCACTCTACATATATATGAGCGTTTATCCGATGCTATTGCCGTATAGACTGTAAATAAACATAGTTACTTGTGTTCACTTAAGTATTTCTATTTTGTGATCTATTGTGCTCAATTGCATGGCATTGCAGAGGGAAATACAGGACTTTTACTTTCACAAAGTATTTTCACATTGTTGTACTTTTCTCCCACCACTGCAATAGCCGGTCACTTTATGGAAGCTCAATAAAAAATAGAAGAAGCATGTTGTTAAATAATGGACATTCTTACTTCTGTATGGGATGAACATGTAAACGTCTGCTTGCGTATTCTCTCCGGTGGGCATTCTGTGAACTGGAAAGACTGTAAATATCAAGCACGCTTGCTGAGACCCACTCGTGTCTTCCGGCTTGTTTTTTTTAAAAGAGCCAATAAACCCCTGCCACATCTCCTGCAAGTTTAAAGACGCTCATGGAAGAATTTGACGGACAGGGAGAGGAAACCAAGCTCGGGGTCAGCCCAAAAGAGCAAAAAACACACAAATGTTTTTTTATTGCATGGCTAAAGTATTTATCGTACTAAAATAGTTTGGACATGACATCATAGGGACTCATTAGTTACTTATAGTGCCATCTCACGTTTTAATATTCTTACAGGGGTTCACAACATATTTTTAGAATCTAAATGTTTGCTGATATTGGCCAACACACTACCAACACTTGTCTCTTGTCAGGGTTCAAGTGATTATTTCACCACTGCTACTTGTTACTCTTCTTTTATAAAGAATATGCAAATGAAATCCCTGTAACAATGTACATATTCTAATTTGCCAGAGAAACCAGCTGTTGAATCTGGATTTAAATCTGACCACTTTGTTAAGCATGAAATAAAATGAAAAAATGGTCATAAAATAAATCCCAATTGGTTTGTGTGCTTTTCTATCTTTTTCCAACCGGCAGCTGCCGCCTCAAAAGGCTATGCCTTGACTGAGGGGCGTTCAGGTTTAGGGTGTCATTGAGTTCTCGGTCATGTTATCTGTCTGGGGACATTGAGGTAGGTGGAGGCGGGGTGAGGTGGTAGAGTTCAGGAAAGGGAGAGTCTATACGCATGTGGACTGTACACGCTCATAATCCCATTGGCTGCACACAAACAGAATCTTTAAACCCCCAAAAAAGTGACAGTTTTTGTGACGGCCACTTGGTGCTGACGTTTTTATTATGAGTCTTGGTCCTGATGTTTTAGGGAGGGTTTTTTTCAGGCCCTGATAGCAAAGAAAACCAATTAATTAAAAGTAGAAGTATTAGTAGAACATTTTTTAGATTAATGAATGAAATAAAATTGAATAAATAATGGTCAAATAGAAAAAACGGTGACCTGTGGTCTTTGTTGAACTATATCAGAATTGTTCATCGGTATGGTGAAAGTTTTTTGGCTGCTAAACATTGAGAATCAGAAGAGGAAACCATTCAACGAGGTTCATAGGTGCTATAGGTTAGTTGTTTCCTAATCTCTGTTTCAAGTCTCCAGGCTAAACTGAGCTAACCGGCAGCTCGCTGTTGAGTTATGTTACAAGAACAGAGGAGAGTGTTATACATATTCTCATATAACTCAATTTCTTTAGAATATAGCAAGGTAAATTTATAGCAATGAGAACTGATTTGAGACCAAAAAAGTGGGGTTATTGATGGCTCATTTAGTGTAGCAATCCTTTAGTTTACACAACCTACGGTGTCTGATAGCGATGCACAAAGCACCCTTTAGCGTCTGTATGAGACGCAGCTGGCTTTCAAGCAACTCTAATGTAAGCCCATCCGCAGCAATATCAGCTGCTTCGGAAGTCAAGTGGCGTAGTATGAAGAGGGACGAAGTCCACATAGGGTGAAGGAAAGTGGATGGACGGGTCACACAGACATGACTTTCACCCAGGAGACTGCTGTTCGTGTCCAATGTGAAACCAAAGGTCAACGCTGATTTATTTACGTTGGATATCCTCTTATATTTGAAAAAGCATAACATGGAATCTGAGTCAGTTTGAATGAACTGGATGTAACTGATAAAATGTATAGTAGGATTCATTAATAATTGTATTGTAGCAAGGTAATACATTTGGGCATCCGGTGTGACTATGTGGCAATTGTAAATAGTTTACATGGCTGACATAAGACAAAACGAAAGCTTTTCATTATAATAAAAACAACCAGCTGTGGTGACTAAAGCAGGAAATACCAGCCAGAACCACAATATATGGTGGATTGTTCAATTACTACGTCCAATCGATTGTGCTGAACAATACAAGATTTACAATGTAGTGTTACGCCACAGTCCAAAAGGTCACACTAATTAAAAGGTCCGAAGTGTGTGTGTGTGTTTGTGTGTGTTTCCTTCATGTGTGTGTTGGTCTTAATTAATGCAATGGCAGACAGCAGTTATTTTCCAATGGTCTTTTTACCGCTGACTGATCCTACCTTCATCCTCTACGTGATTAAGACCAGATGCAAACTGCTTGAGAGGTGTCTCAGTAAGGAATATTGATGGGACCCTTGAGAGAGAGTATGCGTGTTTGTGTGTGTGTGTGTGTGTGTGTGTGTGTGTGTGTGTGTGTGTGTGTGTGTGTGTGTGTGTGTGTGTGTGTATTTGTCCATGACATGATTAGAGCAACAGATCAATAAAGGTAGATTCGGAAATTGACATAGTCCACTCGATTTTGTTTTGTTGATTTTGTTTTTGTTTGTTTCTCTTCCTCCTCCTCCATTCCTGTCATTCCCTCACCTCATTGTTCAACAATGGATTTATCTCATTAAATCTCTACTGCCCATTTCGTGCTGATTTTGCAACAGGGCTGAACATTGGCCAAAATTGACATATTTATGAAAAAAACAAGACAGTGTTGAGCAAGGGTTGCATTGCAGGGGACAGACAGCAAACAGAACCAGCCATGAATTACTATCACTTTGCTGGGTTCTTGGAAGGCACACACATGTAAAATATAAACTGAGTTCAAATTGTCTTGCAAATGTTTTAATGACTTTGACATTTGCCCAAAATAAATGGTTTAATCTCTTGTCAAAGTTTTGCTCAGCACCTGCAGCAGTAAAAAGGTTGTTTACCTATGACTTCCAAAACCACAAATATGACCTTTGTAGAGGACCATCGACAGGCACACATTATGAAACAGTTACCGTTTCCAACTCATGGTTAACATTGTGAATTTAACAAAACTACTGGGTGAGGTTTAGGCAACAAAACTACTTGGTTAGGTTAAAGCAACACAACTATTTGGTTATGTTTGGGAAACAAAACTACTTGGTTAGGTTTACGCAAAAAACTGCTTGGTTAGGTTTAGGCAACATCAATACTTAGTTAGCTTTAGGGAACATAACTACTTGGTTAGATGTAAGCAAAAAAAACTACTTGGTTAGAATACTTAGTTAAGTTTAGGCAAACTACTTGGTTAGGTTGAGATAACACAACTACGTGGCTATTGTTAGGCAATGCAACTACTAGACTAGGTTTAGGCAACACAACTGCTGTTTAGGTCTAGGCAACACAACTATTTGGTTGCGTGAAGGCAACAAAACTACTTATTTACGTTGAGAAAAAGATCATGGTTTGGTTTCAAATAAGCTATGCTTATATGTTCTCACGGTTAGGGTTATGTACGTAAGTTAAATATGTAATGCACGTTATGTATGTTAAGTATGTTACGTAAGTCTACGTTTGACCTTTGCCTTCACGCAAACACTCCCGGTTGAAAGTCCTGTGTTTGTTTGACCCATCCCTCCACCTTTCCATCGTTTCTCACCGTTTCCCTACACAACTTTGTTTTTTATACTACGTCACCTGACTTCCTCCTTTCTTCCCGTGATAATTACTATGACCACTGTAAATCCCTGCCCAACAATAAACATTAATCAAGTTTGTAATAACCTTCTTGCACAGATGATCTATACAAGCAATTTGTTAGTGAGGACGTTCAGTTTATTCTGTAGTTGCAAAGCGACTTAAACTTTCACTTTTTTCAAGAAACTGTCTTAGGATAAAGGAAGCTTTATGAATCTGGAAAGTAGTCTACTGAGAAACACCGAAGTCTTGTATTATAATCCATGTTCATGATTCACTGATGTAGATAATTTATTCAGTACTAATAATATTATCTGCGGTACTAATACAATAGAGGGTAACTCTGTGAATAATGATGGTCATCTGCAGAGGCTGCTTCTGAGGCTCAGGCACAGATTTGGTAAATGGAAGAGCATACAACATAACAAAAAAAGAAACTACCTTTCTAATTACCTCACATGTGATACATAAGACTTGTGTTTTTGACAAGATTTTGTATGTTTCTATTAAGGTGGTATGGCTCAGTAGGCCGCTGTCATCTATTGGTAAACTGGATCACCCCAGAAAGGTTCCAAATTGTTCAGCTGACGTAAGATATGATAACACGTTGATTAAATGTAATGACTTTGTGCTAATATTATTATCTGCAGGACAAATGTAATAGAAGGCGACTCAGTGAATAATTAATAATGATGGTCATCTGCAGAGGGTGCTTCTGAGGCTCAAGCCCAGATTCGGTAAAGGGAAGAGCATACAACAGAAGAAAAACTACTTATGCCTTTCTAATTTCCAGACATGTGATACATATATCACATATATATATATATATATATATATATATATATATATATATATATATATATATATATATATATATATAGTTGTCATTTATTGGTAAGCTGGATCACCCCTGAAAAGTAAAAAAAAATTCAGTTGACATAATATATGACAACACATTGATTTATTTGAATGTGCGTAACACACTTAACTTACACAATGTAACATAAATTATGTAGCAAATATACTTATTTTAACCAGAATCATGATCTTTTTCTCAACCTAACCAAATAGTTTTGTTTAAATTAGTTAACGTTAACCACGTATTTAAAACTGCAACGGTTTGTCCCGTCTGAAGCCTTATAATCGCGAAAACATTCAAATGGCTGCTTAAACCCTTTATAGGTCACTCATTGAAATACTTTGAAATTCAAAATGTGAACCCTAGAGTGCTATTGGAGGACATAACAATACTCATTTATTTTATTTTTAGATAGAAAATGAACATGTTTGTGGTCTAAATAAATACAAGAAGTGTATATATAAAAAATACAAGAAATACACATGGTGAAAGGAACATGTATTTCCTAATCATAAAATCCCTTTTAGAAGATTAAACGATTAAAACACGTGCTGGTACTGGAACAGTCAACATACACATCAACAACATTAGGCCACAACATTAGGCCTTCATACATACATGCTTCTTCATCATCACTGATGGCAGAGTGGGCTGGCACGGCAACAGTCTGCCTCCTCTTGACATCTACAACACGAGCAGACACTTCCTAAAAAATTTAACATAAACTGACAAATCACTCATATTCACTATTTATAGCTTGAATATTTCTAGAAATGGGTAAAAATTCTCTCTGAATCACTGTATAGTGTTATGCAACACTTTGGCAACATTAAAACAATTCCTTAGCTGTATTGCCTTATTTGTAAAGAAAATGCACTGTATGGCTTGTTATCTAGAAAAAGAAAATGTCCAAAAACATTCGTATGATCAAATATGGTGCTTACGTTTTTCATGCCGTAACTTCATTAATTTCACTAAGTCCTCCACAAAAAACACGCATCATTTAGTGCAACTATTCAAGCATAACATGTGTGAGTTTCAGGAACTTACTATGGTTAGTTTAGTTGTTTGATCCATGATTGTAAAGAGAGTCACGCTGCAAAACCGTCTCTTCCAGGATTCAGAAAAAAGAGAAAGTCAGATGCGCTCCAGGTCTCTGCTGATTTTTTATTAGGCTCGTCCGAGATGAGCCAGTTCTGCACAGAATCGATCGGTGGCGATCGGCACGCAATGCATGTCGGTTAGATTTGTGCCCATTGATTTTAGAGCCAGGCCTTGAATATGGAAAGTAGCACCGCAGTAGCACTTAAATTGCACTTAATGATAGCACTTTGTAGTTTAACTTTCTTGAAAAAATTGTACTTCCTTGATTTTTGTTGTTCTGAGTTTGTACTCATGGTGGAATGCACCTATTGTAAGTCGCTTAGGATAAAAGCGTCAGCTAAATGAAATGTAATGTCATATGCCCATTTGCAGCCCAATTTATTGAGTTGCCTTTCTTTTTATTAATTGTTTTTAAACATAAAAGCTAAAAGTTACCATGAGCCATACATAAAAGGTGATGTATGTTCAGCTTTTCTCTGCTGCCCCCAAAAGAAAAAAATCAGTTATAGCAGGAGTAAGTAATACATTTTTCATTAAATTAGACATGCTCTTTTGCAACACTGTCCTCTTGGTATGTATGTTAGATTGTGTGTTAACTTTACTATTGTTGTAGTGACATTAACTATTTGTCACTGTGCATGGATGACCTAACTAGTTTCCCCTTTCTAATCGTATCTCGTGGTCTCACTCAAGCATGTGCAGAGTGTGCAGATATTCTGTGCATGTCATGGCCATGCATGTACATTTAATTATTCTTCCACATTTGTCATTTGTGGATAAGGTTGTTCCCGCAACAAGGTGTGATGTAACTGACCTTGTCTTTATTATGAACATATGACGAGCATCAAAGACAATAAAGATGGTGGTAGATCATGAATAGAGAAATGATCAGAGAAATTTAAAACACAGTTAGTCGATCAACCTTAATGCTGAAGTACAGGATTTGTGTTTGAAGTTTGCAATGAAGGGCAAATTTCCTTTCAAGCATCCCTTTTCAGAGCCATATCTTATGAATAGGATGAATGCCGCCCTCATCTTAAGGAACTGATTACTATCTAAAAGCAATCCCATAGTTGCATAGTTTACGTTTCAAAACAATTTGATTGTGCATTAATACATTTCCCACATAAGCACGTCTTAGATATGCAGAGCCACAAACAAGACTATTTTGTGAATACGAGTAGGTGTTGGTCTGCCTTGTGCTTTCATAATACGACAGACACATCGTAGCAAAAATCTATATTTGGTTCAGTTTTACAAAGACTTAATGAACCTTGACCTGAGGGTTTCTTCGAATAGGTTCATACTGGGTGGCAAAATGAGTAATTTCTGCACTCCTTCCAGCTCCAGAAATATTCTTTGATGGCAAAATGGGACCCAGGCAATGCTATTATTGCATCATAGAGATTCATATGAAAAAAACAAGATCATTCAGGTTGAGGAGATCTGGTTGTTAATTGAATCGCATTGCGTCTCTGTCACAGCACTCGATACAGATGCGACAGGCTCAGTGCCTTGCCTAAGGACTCTGTGTGAACGTTTTTGTATTCGGTTTTCATAATGTAAAAACATATATTTCCACTTCATTCTGCATCTTAAACCATCCATCTCAATTAACATGCTCCTCAGAAAAGAAACAACACAATCTAGATTCCCACTGGAAATTCTCCCATGATCAAGCAAAGGGCAGTACACAGGACGAAATGAGGTTCATTAATGAGCTGTTTTAGGCGCTCTGGGGATTCAACGATGGGCTGACTCTCACAGTGATAAGGCACTGAGTGTTGTCTAACTCGGCCCCATAGGACTCCATAGGCTCTTCAGTTCTTGCTAAATACAGAAACAGCTGCAGAAACCCCATTTATTTGGCTGCAGATGACCTGTTGCTGCACCCTGAAGTTGCCTCTTGATTCAGCTGTCAGAAGGTACAGACACTGTCCATAAAATGTGATAAATATAATGGTGAGATCATCCATTGTATTTCGTTCTCTCTGTTGTTGTCATTCCGTGCTGTTTACACTTCCCAGAGGTCTTTCTGTTCATGATATTTTATCTTAGAGTGGCTGTTTTGTCAAAGTTAGCTGGAAACACATCTCATTACTTCCTGTTAAGGGAGACTTGACTGGACTCGGCTGGGCGGCAGGGATTTTCATCTCCGTTACAAAAGGACTACCAGCTTGAAAGTGTGTTAATAACTAACATCGTGACTCGATGGCGTTTCATCCAGACCAGGCACGCTGAGACGCAAAACCAATTTTCACTCGGAGTGACTCATTTTCTTTCAACCTGACTGAGTAGATCTGAAAGGTGATATAATTACATGTGAGCCCCCATGGTTTAAATCATTGATCCTCACAGTGTAAGCATCAAAGCATTATGTTCTGACCAGCTAAACATGACATACGAGATCAATACAATCTAGATTATTCAAAAGCACCAAAATAATTTTCAAGCCTGTCTAAATCTTCTCTGATCGCCTCTTTCCAGGCTCGCAGGCATCTATAGTCTCCGCTTTGATTGTGGCGCGGTATCTGTAAGTGAACTGCACTTTGGTTCGGCCCAACATTTCAACATCATTTCAACATCCAAATATTTGCTGTGTTTTTTTAGAGGGCATGGGAAAGATCACAACTATTGATTAAACTTAAAAAATGACCGCAAAGACACTGCCATGTTTGGGTTGGATTTGACGTCGAGCAAAACGCCCACCTGTCTCTCTGTCATCTCGGTCCAACTGGGCTAACCTCAAAGTTACATCTACGTCACCACAGCAGAGTGTGACAGCGGCCGTCATTTATCTTCCACACAGAAAAAACACAACACTCAAACTGGGACAGAGTAGTTATTTGGAGTGTTGTTTGTCATTCGCTGCGTGACAGAACTCAAACACGGCGGCTTAAGTTATCCTCTCCAGGGGATCTTTTATAAGACAAGGAAAATGATGTTGTCAAAGTACTACCTTGTAATTTTTTGTATCTGTGACACAATGAACACATTTCGACCTCCCGGTTAAGTCTGTGTCAGCGAGGTCCTCTCCGCTGGGTCAATACATTGTCAATGATTTCTCGTTTACTTTTCTTCTTCTTTTTAAATCAGCTCTGTCTAGTGGACTTTTCCAGAAGTCTTTTTTTAGCAAAGTTTATATCCAACAAATTGTATGAATTTCTGGCTGCTTTGTCGGCCTCTCAGCATAATTTAGGAGCACTCTGTACACTGTTCTTATTCTCTCCGGTTAACTATGTTGTGAAATATCATTATTTGACAAGGTGATGCATGGCTGACTTTTTCTGATTCCGGTCCTAATTTAGATTTTTTTTTTCTGTTGATGTCATTACACCAGCCAAGCTTTTTGTCACCTCCTGGATGGCCTTTACACATAATGTTCTGTGGAGGTAATAATCAATCCTAAATTTGTATATATTTCGACACGCATTGGGGTTACTGCACTTCCTAGTGTGAATTTATTTGATCATGTTTGGAAAGGGGACTTTTTGCTAATTGGTTAAATTAACTCTCGTTAATTTAGTTTTCCTAATAAGCTTACAACCCATGTTTTACTCTTGCTCTATTAGTTACTTTTCTCTTTTCTTCATCTTTTATCCTCTTTATCTCTGGCTGAACCAAACACACGTCATGTTCCTAGAACCCTGCTGAGGTATTACACGTAGAATCATGTGGAAAGGTCAGCTGCAGCCAAAATGAGTCAGCAAGGCCATATTGCAATTGTGTGGTTCAAAGTCAAGTCTAACAAGTTCCAAGTTAAAACCAAAAATGTAACTCAAGACCATTTCCAAGTCAAGACCAACATATCCCAAGTAAAGACCTCAGTCAATTCCAAGAATTACCAAGTTAAGTACCTAGTTGAGACCAACAAGTCTCAAGTCAAGTCAAAGTATTAAACACTGTGCTTTAACAGGTCATTAGACAACCTTCAAATTATTTCAAGTCACAAGTCACTTTTTTTGATTTCGTCAAGTCTAAAGTCAACCAATTGTCATGACATCTGAGCTATCTCCTGACTACTAAACAGACTCTGGGGTTGAACGCTTTGGGAAGCTAGCACCTCTGGTTTTGTAGAACCAGAGGTGCACCTAAAAGAGCTGAAGTTTACAGTGCAAAGAAAAAACATGAAATCCAGTTTACTAGCTGTTTTGTTGTTTTACATATCTTTATGAGTAACATAGAAAATGTTTTCCCAACATCTGTGCGTTAGAGTTGAATAATTTACCGATGCAAGTATGGATACACTGTGTTTCTTTGTTTTTCTTTTCTCTGCCTTGGTACTGCAGGTATACACATAAAACGAGAATTAGACATGAATACATTCATGAGTACCAAATAAAGTATAATGGGGCCGCCCTAATTATTTGTGTTGCTTAGTCTGGCATTACTCTTGCATTGTGGTTGGACAACTGAATGCTAAGGATAAGGAAAAGAAGACGTGAACACTCTGGTTTGAGACCCAGCTGAGCGTGCACAGAACTTGATTGATACAAGGTCTCTGTATAGAATCTTTTTGTTTTTGTTCTTTTTCTTTAGTGTGAGCTACACACTTCAGAACAATAGAACATTATGGATATAGCTGGAGACCACTAGGTCGACATAGCAATCAATGTATCCCTTGTGGTGTGATCAAAAGAGCATAATCAAAATCTTTTTTTCTTCCGTGTTTTTTCTCTGTGAATTAGTTAATTTTTGTACGGCCTTATCTTCTCTCATTAGTTCATCAAACGCAAAATAAATCAGCCAAAAACATCAGCCAACCAAAGTGATACCAACTTTGCATGAATACAAGCTGTGATTGAAGTGGACAAAAAGTGCCAGTTCTCCCCTCATCCACACGTGTGCATGTGAATCTGTCTCTGATGCCGTGTTCACACCAAAAGAGTTGCAAATTTTCACAACGGCACTTCGCCTATATTGCCTATATGGCTTATGTCCGTGTCTGTGAAAACATTTACTATTTCCTTCATCCACCATTGAAATAACCACTAGTTCTGCTTTATACTTGTTGAGGAAGTCCCACACACGTCGGAACATCAAACGCCCCCGTTACTGGGTTCATAATATTATCCGTAGTCGCACACAGCTCCGACTCCTCCAGGACGAGTGTCTGAATGAAGCCGCTTCCAGCGCTCCTTCAGCGGACCCGCAGTTTCATTCAGTAACGGCAGGACGGCGGTGATGCCGGGCGTAGCTTCTCAACGGCGATTGGCTTTCGCAACTCCGCGTCGGGCGATTTATTGGCTGGAGTTGAAATATTTCAACGCCAGCGAAAAGGCGGAAAAGCGGAAAAGCGGATTTGCGAATATTCGCAACGCCGTTTTGCCTCTATCGCGACGCCCGACGAAAAATCCGCTTTTTCGCAACCTAACGCGTCTTTGCATTGACTTAACATGTAATCTGGACGTGTGAATATTTCGCAACTGTTTTGGTGTGAACACGGCATGACAATGAGCCAGTTGTTCTGGCAGCAAAAATACATTAGTTGATCCTTTGAATAATGCCTTTGGTCCGATAGCTCATTATTCCAAAAGAGATTTAAAAAAAACGTCCAAGTGGCCCGAAAGACCATAGTTGAACGACCCTTGGTCCTCAAAACAAAAGCCCACTATAGTTTAGCTATCTTATTTAGATATCAGCAGTGGCAGGCGGTGCATTTCCTACCTAGGCCTGCCGTCTGGTATCGTATACATAAATACGTGCATGACAAGATGCTGTTCGGCGCACATGAACAGACAGGAGACAGGAGCTGACCAGGCATGAGAAACAGACAGGAGACAGGAGCTGTGCAATGAGAAAATAAGCTTATATGGAAAAATAATTATAATACATACAGTGTATTTGTGAACAACAATTACATTATAAAATAGATATAACTTTTAATTATAAAAAAAATTACTAAAAAATGTAATTATAAAATAGCTATAACTTTGTGATTCTGTTTAGGCCAGCAGAGAAGGCTTAGCAGGTCATGACGGCCCACCCCTGAATATCAGCCAAATTGAAAAGTCTTTCAAAAAAAGTCGGGTTGTTTTGCTGATGCTAACGTTCTACAGGCTCTTCGCTGCCAAGAGGGGCGGTAGCATTAGCTTGCTGCTCCCGTCCTGCATTTAGTAACGTATAGGATTTTGACTTTCGGGGCTCTTTTGTGTCATCTTCTGTCTCTGTTCAGGTTCTCTTTGGTACACATTATTGCAAGGTCAATTTAATGTTTCTTAGACCAGCAGCCGACAGTGAAAGGCAGGCAACTGAGGACGAGAACAGGTGAGCGTCACATGGTGCTCCCTTGGTAATGCTGTTCATTTCGGGCCAGTTGAAGTTGAACAAGACGAGAGTCCATTAGAAAAGAAATATCTCATGTGTAAAGTCAATGTATCAATTTGATTGTTGTCACATCTGCAAAATGAGAATGCAGCAACAGAACGCAAGCTGAAAAGAGTAGCCACGGCCCTATAACAGTTATAATATGACTATTCAGTCATATTAATGACAGAGGAGGAGGACATTGTTTGTCTTGCCACTGTGCCCTGAGTCTACAATGCCACATTGATGCACTGCTCTGCTGAGAATGAATTGAAATAAAGAACAAAATAAAAGCACATTACTATAACACCCACCGGCAGAATATGACTAATGTTCTCACAGATTGTCACTGTTATTAACATGAAGCTGAACAGGATTTAAAAGCTCCAGCAATCCTTCTATTGATCTTCTAGTCACAGCCAATAACGCAGAGTACTATTGTGCTTCATGACGACCTTCCATGGATTCTGGTTTTGGGTCATAAAAGTGCTCCATCAGAGCCATGGCATACGCCTATTATTCAGCTAAGTGATGCTTCACATCAATGCAATGAGCATTTAACCATACAGGCCATCGCAAACATACGTCAGCTGACACGTTCAGTCCGCAATTTCGACCACAGGGCTAAGACAGTAGGATGTCATCTCAGGATGATTCACATCCTTAGCCTCGGAGGTTTGTGCCTGAAACAATTTTCAGTGGTCATGATATCATAGTATGTTGTCTGGGTGAGTGGAGATTTCTTATGTAAGGTCACAATTTTGCCTATGGAGTGCGTATTGGTTAGATTCATGCAACTGGCCCGCTGCCAACTGATATGTGCACAGACGAGCGTTTTATTTTGTATTATAATGTATTATAATTATAATATATATTATAATTGTATTGTAATTTCAGCTCATCATGTATTATCACACTGGTGTCTCACCGCGTGCTGCCACTATAACACACAGATTTAAGATTAGGATTTTTTGTATGGAGATGATGTCATGAATATTCCCAATGGGCTTTACTGTTTTTTATTGTTTTATTATTATCCAACAGTGAAGACAGTTGCTCCTGCTTCCAAGCCATGGTCAAACCCAACCCTCGTCTGTCCACAGTTGTTTGACAGGCCCTTCACTCTGAAGTCCCTGTGGTCGCTGAGCTTGATCAAGGCTCCGCTGCGTTTCGGGTGAATGAACTCTGCACTGAAAAAAAAAAAAGACAGTAGAGAGTCACAGGCTGAAAAAACACACTTCCAGACTACAATATTTCAGACACACCAATGCAATGGACTAGAGAAAAGAAATAAATCACAAAATATTGTCTGAGCAGCGTTACACCAAATAGAAAATTGAATAATTCTGGTATTTTTCTGCCAGTAATTGCAGTGTCTGAACGTCTAGAATCTCTCAACCGCTTTGCTGTTTTCAATGCCACTTTTTAATTTTGAAGTGGGACTTGGACAATAGCTGAATATGCACTTGAGATAGTTGACTTTTAAATTTGGTGAGAAGCTCAGAATACCAAAGTCAGAAGCACACGCACGCACAGAGGCGGTCTTAACATAGAGGCATAGGCTGCTTGGGGCCCCCTACCAGTGGTCGTAGTAGGGGGGGCCCCCAACCAATCTCAAAAAGAAAAAAGAAAAGAAAAAGCCCCTTATCATCATGAACGCTTCCAAAGCATGGTCAATTGTATTAATATTCTTAAGAAATACGCTGAAACGTTGAAGTAGTAGTTAAAATGTCCAGTTCATGGTTATCTGTCGTGTCCCTACACCCCCTACTTCCACAATGAAATGGACTAGTCCGTAACGGTGGACTAGTCCGTAACGGTGGACTAGTCCGTAACGGTGGACTAGTCCGTAACGGTGGACTAGTCCGTAACGGTGGACTAGTCCGTTCGGCAGAAAAAAACAAAAAGGCAGTTTGACTATGAGGGCACAGAGGAGGCTACTTCAACTGCAGAGGAACATTTCATGAGGGAGTTCTTCTTACACCTAGTTGATACTGCCCTGGTCAAGACTAGGGAGAGATTCTCATACATGGAGAACTTTTTTAAGTTGTATGGATTTCTCTACTCCACTGATATAATGAAAAGCACCGTACAGGCAGGCAATCTAGATGAATGCTGCAACAGGTTTGAGAAGGCAATGGAGGATGTGGATGCAGGGGACCTAAAAATTACAGGTGATGTTAAGTCTTTTCCCCCACACATCTCATCACCATTGGAAGTTCTTAACTACATATACAAAGAGAATCTCCTGGATCTTTATCCAAATCTAAGCGTAGCCCTGTGGCTCATGCTTACTCTTCCTGTTACAGTTGCATCAGGTGAGGGAAGTTTCTCTACACTGAAACGATTAAAAACATATCTGCGCTCATCTATGTCCCAAGATAGACTGTCATCCCTGGCTGTCATTTCCATCGAACATGAGATAGTGGAAACTGTTGATACAGACTCCATAGTTAGAAAATGTGCTGAGGCCAAGGCTCGCAGAGTAAGATTGGTATGATGACATGATGAGAAAGACAAAAAAATGCATGAGGAGGAAGAGAGGGAGGAAGAAAGTAAGGGACAGAGACAAAAGCAGATGGAACACTCAGCACTCTAACACAGTCATAAAGAAGAACAGGAGAAGAACAGAAAAAGGAAGAGAGGAAGAGAAAGAAAGACAAGGGAGAGAGAGTAAAAACAGGCATACGGAGGAAGAGAAACACGGGGGAGAGAAAGGAAGGGACAGACACAAAAGAGAGAAGGTAATCATTTAACAATACAAACATTCATATTTATTAATCCCAATGATGGACTGCTGTTGTTTTTTGTTATTTTCTTACTTCATGATAGAAGAAGCTAATTTTTTTCATAGACCTTATTGTTAGTTGGTGACAATGTTTTTTTTATTATTTCTATCATTATTAATTTACAGGTACAGCTCCTACATCTGCGAATCATGTCGGTTTTGAAGACCTGTGAGAAAATGTCAACAAGTAGGACTCTGTGTCAGAAGCGTGTGATGTGGAGAACAATCTCTCTCTCTCTCACTCACACACGCACACACACACACACACACACACACACACACACACACACACACACACACACACACACACACACACACACGCACGCACACAATAAACAGTGCTGGTTTTCCTGGCATTTTGGCAAAGACAGGTGTTATCTGAAACTTTATTCTTTGTTCGGTTCCATCGTGACTATTAGTTTGTGTCGTGCTACACTTTGTGTGTTCTCTGCTTTCCATCTTCATTTTGGAGTAAAGAAGTGTATGCAGGGTTTAAAGGGGAAGGTTTTTTGTTCTCCTCTCCAACCTTTACTTCCCTGTAGACTAGCTTTACCTGCCTACCCACCATTCAGTCGGTACAATCTTTTTTCGTTCTCTTTTAAAGATCGGATGGGGGGGGCCCCATACATACCTTTGCCTTGGGCCCCCAATTTGCTAAATCCGCCATTGCGCATGCACGCACGCACATAATACATGCAGGCGTTGAGAAATCAGAATCAGAAACCGTTTATTTGTCAGGAATGTTTACAAAAACAAGGAATTTTTCTAGGCAGAAGGTGCATACATTACACATGAGATGTTAGACGAGACAAACAACAATCAACAATCAACAACAACAGCAGTGCAATGATATTAAATCAAGTATAAGTATGCGTCTACTGGCTCTTCTGTGTGCATACATTCTCTCATCTGTATGAGCGCAAACAACAAATATAAAGATAAACATAAACATGCACATATGTTGGCAATTCAATTTGGCACCTGATTGATTAGTTTTAGTCTATTGATGAAAATGTATAATAGTTGTTGTAAAATGTGGGTATTAGTTGCTGTCAATGCCTTTACATTAAAGCATGAAGTCTGGACTGAAAGCAAATGCAAATTGTTTAATTTAAAATCATTGTGGTGATATACAGAGGCAAAAATAATGAATATGTTCTCCAAATACTAACAGAGCTGACTGTAGTTTTAGGAAATCATCTTTAATTTTGAGTCAAAGTTTTCATTGACCAAGTTATCGCTGGTCGGCAAGTTAGAACTGAATTAAAACTCTAATTTGTTGTAGCCAACAAATTATCCATCATCCTGATGATGGATATCCAGGCAAAGACTTCCTCTTCCATGCAACGGCCATTGTCAAGTCAGAATAGCAACAATTATTATAATTATAATAATTAAGTTGTCTACGACCAGATTGTTTCCGTTCATATGAATGTTGATGAAAAACAGAAACAGAAACTAATTCCTTCCACCTTCTTTTGCTCTCCACCGTTTACCTGCATCCAAACCAAAATCTCATCTCATTTCCTACATATTCTGCAAAACACATGCAGATATCTGTTTATGGAGATTACAAAACAACTACAGATGCCACAGTTGTGTCTTTTACATGTCGCTGCCTCCGGGGCCCATTGTGTCATAATCTATTTACAGGCCTGGCCTGTCTCTAGTGTGCACTAAAATAAAATCGTGTAAACAGGCAGAAAGAAAAAGTCCAGAAAGTTCTTCCTTTGTGGTTTTGTGATTGTCACACAGAGGGGGGGAACTCAGGAAGAAACACATTCAAATAAATATTCAAAGCTGCATGACCTTGAGGACCAGTTCATGTGCAGCACCCAGGCCAGTCACAATGAATACTTAAAGTCTTCCTGAAAGACTTTCACTACAAGCTCGGCGCCACGGTTCCGTGTTTTGCAGCAGCATCGCATCAGTCACACTTTGGAGATGGTTGTTCATGTGCTCAGTGTGCCAGCGGCCATGAAATGTGAAGCCGGCGGCGAAGACGGCTAAAGAATAACACATGACAGCATTATAGGCGTTGGGCTGCAGAGGGGAAAATAGGGGAGGCAAATATGGCTTGACACTTTTCTCTAGTGGTTTCACTCCTTCCAGTAACACCCTGTCCACACGGCAAAAGCAATATGTCATCGGCAGCTGCAGTCCTCCCATCAGTGGCCTGGACGTGTTCAAACGGATTTGCCGGACCTCACGGCCCAAAGTTCACAATCAAGAACTTGATCACCTAGTCAAGAAAAGAAAAGTCCAGTCCATGATGTCTGTAGCTGGTTAAAATAGAAGCATGTCTGTGGTTATGTATTGCTCATTCTGCGTAGGGAAGGAGTAAGAAAGGAAATAATATAAGAGCTTTTTTTATCCTCATCTTTAGGCAAGCTTATTTGTATAGCACATTTCAACAACAAGGCAATTCAAAGTGCTTCACATAAAACCATTAAAAGCATCAAAACATAATGCAGAGGAAAACAAGATTTTAAAACAATTAAGAACATTCATTAAAACATAAAAAAAATAGTCAAAAAGCAAAAAATAGAATACAAGTTGCAGTGCAGTTTAAGAAATAAAATGCAGTGAGATGCAGAAATTGATACAAATCCTTGAAACTGGTTCAATTAAAGGCAACAGCAAACAGAAAAGTCTTCAATCTGGATTTAATATATACCCCAGCAGGGGGCTGAATTCTTCATCAGGAGCTCTTCCTCACTACAAGTCCTCGCACTCCCATGAATCGATACCAAAGCCACTGATGTGACATAGCAAAAAAAACTACAACGCCTGGCCTTACAAGAGCATATAAGTCCATTTTACATGTTAATAACACAATTCAACCATAAATATTGACATAAATCATAAATATGACTCATGATTAGCGCACCTTTCTGGAAAGCTTACGACCTACAGAATCTGCCAATTTGCACCAAAACCACCGTCAGACAAAGCCTCAGCAAGACACCAACCATTTTCCAGCCAAAAAACTGAAATATGACTTACTTATGGAATAAACGATTTATACTTTTAGGTATGTATGGGTGCATCTGCTTGAGCAGAGGCTGTCTGTGTTGGAACCAGAGGCATTCAAGGTCCAGGAAGAAAGCTACGGCATTTTTACTTTCAGCGGACCTAAACCTACGGTACACGAAACATACACTAAATGAATTACTAAAAATATTTAACTTCACTTTATTTTAATTATGCATATCCTTGCTTTAAAAAAAACAAGGATATGCATAATTAAAAAAAGGAAATACATCCTGGAATTTTTCTTATTTTGGAATTTCTTTTTCTTTCCTGTGTTTTATCATAGACTAATAAACCAGTAACGCATTTACGATATACTGCTCTTACCTAGTTTCACAAGTGTTTTCTGTATATTAAATCAATTGAAATTATTCAAATTGCCCTTGTGGTTGAGGAGATATTCTGTATTTAGTATGGGTATGCAAACCATTCGGAATTTTTGAGAAAAATGGCTGGGGCTCAAGCGGGGTTAAGAGCTGAGGGTCTCAGAAGGTCTCTGAGGGTCTCTGAGGGTCTCAGCAGACCTGCAGCTTTCAGGGACCTTGTTCCAGATATATGGAGCAGAAAAGCTGAACGCTGCTTCTCCGTGTTTAGTTCTGACTCTTGGAACAGAAAGAAGACGAGTCCCAGACGACCTGAGGGGCCGGGATGGTTCATAAGGTAGCAGCAGATCACAAACTTATTTAGGCCCTAAACCATTCAGTGCTTTATAAACCAGCAGCGGGATTTTAGAGTCAATTCTTTGTTGGACAGGAAGCCAGTGCAAATACCTCAGGATTGGAGTGATGTGATTCACTTTCCTGGTCTTGATAAGGACTCGAGCTGCAGCTTTCTGATTGACGTTAGTGGACCTTTACCCTTCAAACTAGGTTTCTTGTTGACTTAGACTAGTGTCAGAGTTGAGGGGAAAGTGGAGAACTGTTGACCGATGACGTCCAAAGCTATGTAGTAATATGACATGTTGTTGACTTGAGTTCTGCTTTGCTGATACTGTGTACCGTAAATGGACTAATTAGCTTAATTTGTGTGACATGAAGCAGTTTCAGGCATTGCAAAATGAGTTTAATAAACTTTCTAAACGTATGAAATGAATGATGAAAATGATTGTGTCGCTGTCGAGAGCAGGAGACTGAAGCAACCAGTGGAGCCGACCGGAAACATGAAAATGTCAAACCAACCCATTGATAATGCTAAAATGCTCCTTCAAACTGCTTCGGCCTCACTGATCATTTCAAAATGACTCCAAACAGGTCAGATGCGGTTCTCAGTGACACACAACACAACAAACTTGCCCAGAGAAATTGTTGACCTCAAACCACACGCAGACCTCAGCAAACACACACCTGAACCCTCCTGACTTCCCACTGATTTACAAAGATGGGGATTTCTGCAAAGAATGACTGAGGATGCCACAGAGCCTTGTTTACCCCTCTGAGCAGCTTCAGCCCTCATTTAGCACATAAATAGAACCATTAATCTTTGATAGGACAACAGCTGGTCGTAATAATAGCATTACTTTTGTGCTGCTATATTGAGACAAGTGGCAGGACATTTTCTCATGGAGAGGTCGTGGAAGATACCCGCCATCTGCACTTGCTTCATTACTCCTCCTCTATAAAGACAGGGAAAAAGAAGCCATTGAGATGCTTCATCTTTGAGGTCCCAGTGTAATCACTTTTGGCTGACAAGAATGTGCCACCACTGACTGTGGAAGGCCTGATCCGTTTTCAATCTCTCTATTTACTCTGCAAGAATACAGCAATCTCAAACTGCCTTGAAAACAACATATGTCATTGATCCAGAGCTCAGATCCAAAGTTCAGGTATGTGAACGTTCCACATCTAACTTGGTTTATCCTCATCCTCTCATTTGAAAACAGTCTGCTGCGTGGCCTGACTGTGCACAGTTTGCAGCGAAATAATACAAAAAAAGCTCGTGACACTTGGCACCAGAACAAAGGACCAACTCTGCATTACTCCGAATCCGCCGAACACCGACGCGCACAGGGTGATGCGCGCAACGATTCGACTAATCTGTCGCTGAGACGGTTCTCTCTCTCTCTCTCTCTCTCTCTCTCTCTCTCTCTCTCTCTCTCTCTCTCTCTCTCTCTCTCTTTCTGTCTGTCTGCCTCTCTCTCTCTCTGTCGCCGGTGAAGTCGTGCTTCCTGCCGATCTGACTGATGACTCGTCACAGGGGATTCGCTGCCAAGACTTTCTCCGTGGATACAATGCACTGAGAGCGCGCCGCGTTTTTTTCTTATTCTTCTCAAACACAGCCTGTCAAAGTTTCGGTTTACAAACGCGGATTATTTCGTAGAGGTTGGTGGAAAAGAGACGTAGTACAACCACGAGCTTTGACGAAGGTGCCGAGTGGGCGGTGGAACGCCGGCACCCTGCGTAATACCCGGGGAGCAGGTGGATGGAGAGGCTGGCGAGGGATGTAGCTTTCCAGCAGGTCAGCACCGCTGGGCTCCAAATGCTCTGCTGGGTATGAAGAGAAAGTGTTCTGTTTTCAAATCAAAAGTAAGTGATGCTATTGTCATTTTGAACACTTTGGTATGTACCTCTTTTAATGGCGCTCATTGAATGTGTCCTCATCTCTTGGCATTTATGTGTGGACCTTTGCTGTTGCACACTTTAATGCAACAGCAAATATACAAAATATAGTCAGGTCTATTTCATCTGATAAAAGTTACATGTGTTTGTTTGTTTGCAGTTAAGTACCCGCGCACGTTAATTCATGGCGCAGTGGTCATTTGTTTTTTTGCCACCCAAAAGGGGTTTGTCATTCAATCAAGAGGTCATAGGTTTGACGCCCGCCGCATCCATTTTCTGTCGGAGCCCATTTAGACCTTTAGAGTTTTAATAGACAAGCAAATTCACAATTTAGTCTTTAATAATGCAATTACTTTGCTCAATGATTAAACTCCAAGATGTTATCAAATAATACCCAGTAATGACTAATACAAAATACATTCTGACTGATGAGCTGATAAAACACAGTTCAATACATCCCCCTTTTGGCTCTGGTATTTTTTTGTATAAACATGACAATAACCCTCAACAGT
This sequence comes from Taurulus bubalis, assembly GCF_910589615.1. Lineage (NCBI taxonomy): Eukaryota > Metazoa > Chordata > Actinopteri > Perciformes > Cottidae > Taurulus > Taurulus bubalis. The sequence continues at coordinate 17,834,017 of NC_136590.1, read as the reverse complement.
CTAACCTTTGCATGCACACGTTCACCACACAGACAGAAGTATATTGTGCCTCATCCTCAATGACTAATACGACCCAACGATGTATCCCTCAGTAGCACAAAGTGGACCGTCCATAATCACATGTAATTCAGGTCAATCTGTCACTGCAGGGAAAGAGTGAGTGATCCTACACAGGGCCAGAGCTGTTTGTCCCCGAGATCAATTGAATAAACATTTGTCTTCTGCAGCGCGGTGCCCTCGTCGTGCTCTCGCTCGGCGTACCTTTTTTTTGCATGTATGCATGGGTTGACAAGTGCACGCACGCACACACGCACATACACACGCACATACACACACGTTTGCACACGCCTGACCTGGACTACTTGGCTCTGTGTAGCGTTGGTATGATTTACAGTCTAGGATTGTGTTAGAAAGCAAAAAAAGAGAGCATTATGACCAGATGAGATCCAGCTGATAGTTTGTCATTGAACACAGATGCAATATCTGCTGTCATGATGAGTTTTGTGTCACCCACCTGCACATTTTTCTGAAATTTTAATCTAGATATACAAAATGTTCAAATGAGTGTCATTACATTGAAGTTGTGCGTGTTTGGGATGAGTGCAGCGCAAGGCGTGTGTTGCGTCTGGCCTTCCCCCATGCACGTGTAAAGAGGACATGTCTGGAGAATATTTTGTTCCTCTGATTGAAGCTGTGACAGCAGTTATGTAATGTAACCTGACTGCTTCCATGGATCTTAAAGGACCATTAATATTTGTTGAAGCAATAGTGAGTTTTACTTACTTTCTGTTCTTTCTGTGTCTCTCTCTCTCTCTCTCTCTCTCTCTCTCCATGGATATATCTTGCTCTTTTTCTGTTTCTCTACAGCTGCGGTGTGATACCTGTGGTTCCACGTTAATGAAAATCCCGTTACCCAGAGCACCAATCCTGTAGACCCAAAGTGTCAAATTCCTCCTTTAAGCTCACAACTTGAGGTCCCTTTGCCCTCTTATCAACAGTCTTGTATGGTAACATGAATGCTTTCGAACATGTAATCTCAAACCTAATAATATCGACCTTCTCCCAACTCCTTTACGTTGCCATCTTTAGACACTTGGAACCCTTTGATAGCCTAAACCCTCTCCGCCATCATGGCCTTGGATCAGTGGCCCTTTCTCCCGACCCCCCCAAACATCTCCATGCCCGAGCCCCTCCTGTACGACAGCTACATCCAGGGCAACGAGTCCGATGAGAACCAGAACATCTCTAAGACCAGGGAGTCTCACCAGGACAAGACCAGCTCCGTGGTCATCACCTTCATCTACTTCGTAGTGTGCGGCGTGGGGCTGTGCGGTAACGCCCTGGTCATATATGTCATCCTGCGCTACGCCAAGATGAAGACGGTGACCAACATCTACATTCTGAACCTGGCGGTGGCGGATGTTCTGTGTATGATGAGCCTGCCGTTCATCGCCCTGCAGCTGGCACTGGTGCACTGGCCCTTCGGAGAGGTGCTGTGCAGAGTGATCATGAGTGTTGGTAAGTGTGAAGCAGAGGAGTTAAAGGTGCACCAGGTGTTTTACAGGGGCAAATAAATAAGTTTGGCTTCCTCAAGAGTGAAATTATCATGAATTCATTAACTGCTGTGGTTGCAATTTAAAGAAAACAAAGATACACATTTTTACTTATTTATTTTTTTAATTTGGAATGTCGATTTGAAAGATCGACATTTCAATAAAAACACTGTCAGAAAAAAAAACTTTCAAAAAGACGAACAACACTGATGATTATAGATATTTAGATTTAGTTGCAATTCAAACAGTGTTGGCCGTCCTAGATTAATAAACCTCCTATTTTAATGAAAAGAACCAGCATTATCAATGACTGCAAGTCTTAATTACCCTCATTTTACTTTTCTCTCTCTCCTCTTTCCAGACGCTCTCAATCAGTTCACCAGCATCTTCTGTCTGGCGGTGATGAGCATCGATCGGTACTTGGCGGTGGTCCATCCAATTAAGTCCACAAGATGGCGGAAGCCCCGCGTGGCCAAGCTAATTAACCTGACAGTATGGGGTGTGTCCCTGTTAGTCATCCTACCCACTTTGATCTTTAGTGGCCTTAACAAGGTGCCTGTGTGTGGGATTGTGTGGCCGGAGCCCCAGGATATCTATTCCACGGCATTCATAATCTACACCTTCTTCATCGGGTTCTTCTTGCCGCTGGCAGTCATATGTCTGTGCTACCTATTCATTATAGTCAAGGTGAGAGCCGGCCTCCACGTGGGGCATTATCATATGGTAGCAAGTTTCTTTATTACTGGCTACAAGTCTAGAATGTGGAAGGATTTTGTTCCCTACGAGTCATGTTTATGTATTCAGAGGAATTACTCAATTTACATTTTTTAATAATATTTACTTTTACAGTCGCACACTAGGGTAGCTGTGCGTTTGAACACAGGCACTGGAAAGCTGTCCAGGCTAGCTTGAGAAATGTAACATTTCACAGGCATTAGTTTAAACCGTTATTTGGGTAATGTTGAAAATACAGTGGATGGTAGGACATTTAATTTTAATAGAGACTTTGAGAGGTGCGTTTAAAGGAACAAATACATGATTTACCCTGATAGAGTGTTTTAGCCAGAAGCAATATCAATAAGTCTAAAGCAATATTAATAAGTCTAAAGTTTTAATCAGGTTGACAGTATTAGAAGCATGTCTCTGCTGAGTTTGTATTTCCAACAAGTGCCTAAGTGACTACAATGTTTGGGTTCCCTCCGATAGCCATTTGGCTTGCCCATAGAACAGAGATATGAGCTACATCCCAATGTTAGGATTTTTAAATCCTCATTCTAAGCTCTTAAAGGAATAGTTTGACATTTTGGTTTCAACACACTTATTGACTTTCTTGCCAGAGAGTTAGATAAGAAAACAACTTCTCCACATGTCTGCTAAAGCCAGCGGGTGGTTAGCTCAGTTTAGCAAAACGATGAGCATGTCTAAAGTCTTTTTAGTTAAAGTTTTAGCCCTCGGCCAAGAAATAATCCAGCATTTAACCTTACGTAAAACCACACTTGATGTTTTTGCACAGTTTAGGAACAGGTTTTTTACCTTTTGACAGAGCCAGTCATAGCTGCTTCCTGTCTTAATGCTGAGCTAAGCTAGCAGTCTCCTAGTTGTAGCTCATAATGACAGACAGATATTAAAGTGGTATTAATCTTCTGATGTAGAAAAGTAAACACGCAGACTTCTAATGTTTACTTTAAGATGTATCTATGTGAACAATTAGCTTTTATATTCGTGAGATTTTAAGCCACTGACAGTCCATTCCTTTGCCAGGTAAAGTCATCGGGGATGCGGGTGGGTTCCACCAAGCGCAAGCGTTCTGAGCGAAAGGTGACACGGATGGTGTCCATCGTGGTGGCGGTTTTCGTCCTCTGCTGGCTGCCTTTCTACATATTCAACGTCACCTCCGTCGCCAGCTCCATCAACCCCACATCTGCCATGAAGAGCACCTTCGACTTTGTGGTAGTGCTCGGCTACGCCAACAGCTGCGCCAACCCCATTCTGTACGCCTTCCTGTCGGACAACTTCAAGAAGAGCTTTCAGAACGTCCTGTGCCTGAAAAAGGTGGCGGGTCTGGACGAGATTGAGCGCAGCGACAGCAGGGCAGACAGGAGCAGGATGGTCAACGACGCTATGATCATCAACGCCAACTTGGAGACTCACAACGCTGCCCTGCTCAATGGCGAGCTGCAGACCAGCATCTGAGGCAAGGCAGACACATACAGGGAGGCCGGGGAGACGGAGCAGTGGCGCTTGTGATACTTGTGGCTTCTAGACTGATGAGCTGGCTGTACAAAGCTAGTAACCCCTGTTTAAATATGCGGGAGGCAGGAGCATGATTTAGCTGCCGCTCATAGACATTGACACATGAACAAAGTCTAAGAGAAGACTAAACTATTTCCTAAGGGGTTTAGAGGTCAGCAAAAGTACAAATGCTCAAACCTCTTGATATATGGGTTAATGAGGCAACTCGAGCTGGTTCGCCCCGAGGCGGTACAAAAAATGCATCTTGGCTGAAGTGATTTTTGAAGCGATGTTACATCAAACTCCAGCTCCAGGGTTTCTATCCAGTTGTCACGCAGATGGAAACCAAAAATCGAAACAAGACGCAGGACCAGAGAATGGACTGCTGTGGATCCACTGCAGAAATACCGCGGGCTAGTTCGCCCGTGGTAAAGAGAGAGAGATCTGAGGGGATCAAGCACCATCCGCTCGCTCCTTGATAGAGTTTTAGAGAGCTGTGAAGGGGTCGGCATTGATTTCTCTGAATGTGGAAATACTGCTTGAGAAGTCAGCCAAACAATGCAGTGAAAAAACAGCCAGCACTGTAATTCTATGGAGACTTTGAAAGATAAAAATCAGAAGCCACAAGCCAAAGGTGAAAATCTTCATTGTCATGTTTTATTCATACCAGCTGATTAGTCTGGTCTTACATGATCAAAAACGGCAAAGCTCTCCCAACACAACACACGGAGGATGCTCTTTTCTCCCTCTTGCTGGCATCTCCGCGGGAGAAGCTGCATTGATCCCACAGACTCTTGAATTGAACATCCTGGATTATTGATTGAGGTGGAAGGATGCGAAAACATCTCGGCGGCCGCTCTGACCTTTCTCCCTTTCAAACAGCTTGACTTTGTATATAGCCTTCAAAATGGTTTTCCGTCGACTCCTGGGGGAAATGTCCTGTCACGGACGACTCCAATTTGAGTTGTAAAAAAAAAATCGTTATTATTGTAATGCTTTGAGGACAGTTCTGAAACTATGTTTATGAAATCCATCATATGTACGTTATACTTCACTGTGTCCGGGCATGAACAGTAACTGCTCCCTGCAGTGCCATAGTAAAGGGCCCATTTATACTTGTGAAGTGCTGTGTTTTGAGTACATGTTGATGTATGGTCACTGCACTCAGATTCACACTTGGTTCAGTCTGCTTGCAAAAATAATTGCCTACATTTCACAGAAGGAGTAAAAATGTGTCATGTAGTCAGAGAGGGAGACAGACATGGGGGATGAGGAGATACAGAAAAGAAGATTTTGTTTATTTATTCATAGATTTAGCTTGTGTATGTACTATATCTGCTGAGAACACAACACAAGAAAAACAAATAGCTCAACTCGCATCAATAGACCAAACCTACAGTCCATTAATTCTCACAGATTTTTAAAAAGCGGTCAAAATCGAAGCAGCGGGCAGGGTCAAGTTCTATAAACAATGGATCACATCTTTCCCAAGATGCACCTGGATAGCATCTTTGATCAGACCCTTCCAGTTTGTTAAATGCAGACGTCTTTCAAACGCCACACCCTTGATACTTTTAAATATACTGGATAACCTAGTCTTTACAGTCTAATCACACAGAAAAAACCAAGAGCACTTATTGTTAAAATATGAATTGTACTATGCTCATATAATTGTGTTCCAAATTCTACAAAAAGGCTTACTATTAACTGGCCAGGCGACCTTGACTCAATGCATCAAAATGTCTCTCGGTGACATCATTACACTGGATTCATAGTGAAAACAATAAGCAGGCAGCGGCCATATTTAATTGTGCTTTCAACTCCAAGTGCCTATATCCCTGTGCTCTTTATAATGAATGGCTTCTTGAGATGACACAAGACTGCCAGGATGCCATATTGATTAATAGAGTTATCAATCAATCAGTGGTACATCCTGAAGGTTACCATGTTTAGCTTTTTTTTAGCCATGCTAGCGTCTGTCAGTTCACCACTTTGGTCCATATTGAAGCATCTCCAATACTATTGGATGGACTCTCATTTAAACTGGTACAAACATTCATGATCTGATAGTCATGATAGTGATCATGATAGTGTCGCACTATAATCAGCTCCCATTTGTTCAGCACTTTGAGACCAAATACATGCAAAACTCATGACATTCCCATCAGCCTCAGCTGCACTTTGGGTTCAGCGCTAATTAGGACATGTTAGCATGTCAAGAGGTTGAACAAAGGTGTACATGGCGAACATTATATCTGCTAAATATGTACGTCATCCTTGCCATTGTGAGCATGTTAGCATAGATATATACGTTTTTAAGTTCACATTTAACTTTCACGATTTTACGTAATTATCAGCTTTTGTAAATGTATTAGCGAGCTAGCTTGCTTAGTTAACTGGGCTGACTCTACTGAGCTACAGCCAAAGAGTTACAACAAAAGACCATGTAACAGTAAACTGAATTTGGAAACCTTATCACTAAACGTTGACTGAACAAGCTATTTATCCATTTTGGTTTTAACAATCAGGCTGTTTGCGTACAGTCACTTTTCCAACGGTCCTCCATGATGGTGCCAAATCTTGTTTCCAGGAGATTTGCCAGACACCTTGCAAAGCCTATATCGTAATAAGGCCATATGCCGAAGGCTCCAATTCACTTCATCCCAGGATATCGGTCAAGTTAGAAGCCATCAATCAGTGCAATCAAAATACATGAGGAGCACAAGGCTTGTCCCAGAGGGTTACTGCAGAAAATAATCTGTCATGGTGTTCTCTCCATGCCGTCCCTTCTAGCAGGATCGGTTCCATCTTCCCTCACAGGTCACGATAGGAACACACACTCACAGACATTTGTAGTCTTGCATGCCGGTACAATTCCAAGTAATGTATAAAAAGAAGAAAGAAAAAAACACTCTCTAGTCATGCCGCTCACAATGTGTCCAAAGCTACTTGCGCCCTTTTCTGAGTAGCACAGAAGGTCAGGAGAGTAACCAATTCTGCATCCAGAAGTCATACTGACCCAGTGGACTGTGTGTAATAATGTGACGCATCACGAAACCAAAGGCTTCATGGGTAAACCCACAACCAGAAACAAGTTTGGATTGTCATTTGATTATCACATGCTTTGAGTGACCCTGAAACATGCTATATCATTATGTGTATCTTTATCTGTCTACAAATACCAGAGCCTTCAAGCATGAAGTGCAAGAACTATTCTTTTGTCATTCACAGTTAATTAATTTTGCGCTGTCCTATCCTCTATATCAAAATATCTCTATCTCTCTCGCGTGCACTGCTGGTGAAGGATAATATGAGCTGACACACATTTCACACCCACCCAAACTCAACAAGCTGAAATTAGCTGAACCATACTGAAGGGAAACACACCATGCCGCTGGCCATTTCAGCATACTTAATTAATGTACTTAATGGACCATTCTGATGTTTAGTAGATGTTGATAATGCAGTTCGTGCCAAAACCAGTTTAATGTAGCGCTTAAAGGACAGCTGAGGCAATGAGGCGAGGACCCGCAGTCGCTGCTTCCTTTGTAATTTTGTGAAATCAAGACGAAGAGAGGGAGAAGCGGAGGAATGGGGAAACCTCTGCCTTCTTTGAGCTCTGTTTCTTTTTTCTAGAAAACACAAATTAATTTGGGAAGGGCTAGAACGTGCACTCCTGAGGATGCACCGTTCAATATTAACTATGTATTTGTGGTATCCTCTGCTTGTTTGTGCATGGGGAGGGCTGCGTATCCCGCCGTCTGTGTCCTCTCACTAACCAAAACGATTGGTACACACTTACTGGGTGGCCACCCTTTTCTTTGCAATATAAACTCTCACAAAAAAAATGTACTTGAGCTAGGGTTCAGCTTTAGCAACAACGAATGCAACTCTGTCGATTGTTTTGTTGTGATCAGCATTATTGAGTCTTTCTTTTTGGTTTTGATCAAAGAAATACAATTATTTATGGGTTTTCAATAATCACATAATCTTTACTCAGCCAAATGTTGGCCAAACTGGTCGTAACTTACAAGCTTGTTTCTGACGGTGTACAGCCATGGATATGTACGTTTCTGTGCAGTGACTTTTATCTATGTGCCTTGGAACTTCATGTAAAATCATGCGATGAAATCAATGTACAGCAAAACAACATTGTGACCAAACAACCAAATGCCTGTACTGTACAGACATGGTAACTACATAACGAAGAGTATATCATTTTTACTTCTATATTTCCCCATCTTATATAGCTTATGTTTGTGTGATGTAATGTCAGAAGCAGATGTTTATTTGTGACTATTGCATAGAATATAATGTGATCATTGATTGTAATGGACAGTCCAATATCCTCGTCTCTGCAATTAAAATTAAAATTAAAGTGTCTGCTCCCATGGTCTAATCTGTGTATTTGTGTGTCAATGGATGTGCAGCGTTTGTGAGTAATGTCTATGATATGCAATTTAAACATCCTTTCCACTGTGTATTTCCCCCCCAGGAATGCAATCCTTGGAGGAACTCCAAATGTTTCCTTGATCCCTGAACACATCACGCAGAATACACCATGTTGTGTAAATATAAGTACCCAAGGGGGCTCTGTGAATTCCAGCATTTCTCAAGGGGCTGTGAACTCCCAAACACAGTTAAATATCATTAATGATTCTGTTACAACATAGCTCAAGGTTGGACAAAGACACGAGAACGCATGAGTTTAGCAAAAAAAGAAATACAAATTAAACAAAATAGAGCCAACACCACACATAAAACCAAAAGGGTGAAAGCAGAGAGGAAATATGTGTTAAGGATAGTTTTGAGCTGAGGTTGAGGGATAGACTGTTAATGGGAAAGGAACGTTGTCAATGTGACGTTTTGAAGCCTCAAGTTCAGCATTTTGTCCGTCGACATCTTGTTTTTTTGCCACGAGAATTGACACTTTAAGGCACATTAGTTTAACTTTTCAGACCTGGAGGTTGCCAGGGCACCTGGGAGTCAAGTAGTCCTGTTTAAACAGGGTCTTCCCATTTCATACCATTAAAGTTATTATAAGATAAGGCCTCAGACTCATATATACTTTCACAGCAATTACATACTGTTAACTCACATTGTAAGCTTTGAGTTGCTGATTAGCAAATAAAATGTTGTCTAGTCTGGGTTAAATGTAGGCAACATTTTAGACATCTACGTAATTTATCAATATTTTTAATAACTGCATTTTGACATTTACTATAGTTAAGAACTGAAATATAGTAACATAAATGCTGTTTAAACAATAGTTATATAACATGGTCCAAAAGACGTACCCGTTCCAACCAAATGTAATCCCTTTTCTCAGATATTCTAGCACCACATAGAAATGGCAATGTTGGTCTGTTCTCACACCACTTTGGTCCAAACTGAACCATGCTATGACATTTTGTAAAGACATTCATGGTTTCCACAGCATGAATTGTAATAATCCACAAATTTTTCAAGTCATCATCACTCTGAAGCTGAACTTTATTCCGAGTGCTAGTATGCCGACCTGTTCTCTGACCGTAAAATACCAAAGCTTGGTCAGTTCCCCCTCGGCATCTGTAGAAGACGCACCAGGCTTTCAACTAACGCCAATTTAAACCCATCTACGTCATTATTAGACGCTCAGAGAAACTGACGTAGTAAAAGGCCAGCTAGGAGGGGACGTTGGACAAAGTCAAACAAACATGATGGGACTTTCAAGCAGGAAACAAAGTCAATGATGGCTTATTTTAACCTTACTTTTGTTACGTACCATGCGTGCCTACTCAACGTCGGTTACGTAAAAAATGTACTAATTTTACGTATAACACACACACTTTTTTTAACCCAAACCACCATCTTTTCCCAAACGAGTTATTTTGTTGCCCAGTTTCATGGCGTGAGTAAACCTAAAAAACAAGTAAACTGTACCTTTACAGAGAACACAGAAGTTTATTTTGAAAAAAAAACTCTACTCTGCATGTAACAAGTGGAAACTAATGCGGCATCTTCAACACGTGCAAGACTGATGCTAGAGGGGTATGTGGAGCGTCATAGTTTGAAGCATAGGACCACGTGTCAGTATTTGACGAGTCTGGAGTGAGAATGTGTTGAATAAGCAAATATTAATGTGGCAAAAATTAGAAGCCATGTGATGCAGACAACAGCATTTCAATTTAAACCACGACTGTACCTAACTCTTACCGTCACTGTTTGATTAAAAATAAACAGTTATTCTCATAACTGTGGACATTCTCGCTATGTGTTGTAATAATTTTACACTTCAACCCACAGCTTCACATGTAAACAGCCGCTAGCTTTGACAGCTTTTCTTTGTGTATTTTCTGTCGCACTCAGAGATAAACATTTGAAATGACCTAAACAAAATTAGATTTCTTTGGAAGACTTTTGTCTGTACAACGGAAGCACAAAGTTATTATAACCCAGCACTAGAATGGCCACGAATATGTCTTGAAGCATTTCAATCAGGCGTCAATTTAAGTTGCAGCTGAAAATTTAAATAATCTCACAAAACTGGAGTGACAAAATCACATCAAATACATGTTTTCTTTGTTTTAATGTGGACCATCCCCTGACATTTTAGAAGTAGGTAAGGCTCCATCCAATAGCTTCCACACACGAGCGAGCCAACTTGCAACAATGCCTCTTATCACTTCTCATTTTCTCTCCCTCCTGAGTCGCCTCCATATGACTCACGGCTATGAACGCTGTGCCAATCTGCACTGCTGAGGATTCAGTTCCACTGTGGAAACAGAAATGCATTCTGTAATGAATGTTGCGCTTGGGAGTGTTTTATTGTGGTGGTGGTGGCGGCTGCCACAGGTGATAGGATGGTAATGAGGATTAAATGCACAAAGTAGAAAATTAATCTACCTTTAGCCAGCTAGAAAGGAGCTCTGGGAGAGTCAAGTTTGAATGTCAATGTAAAAAATATCAGCAGACGCAGCCCTTGCTCACTAAGTAAGGTCACCAAATAGATTTAATATAAATGGTAAATGGACTGTACCCGTAGAGCACTTTTCTAGTCATCCGATCCCTCAATGTGCTTTAACACCACATGTCATCATTCACCCATTCACACACTGATAGCAGTGGCTACCATGCAAAGTGCCACCTTCCTATCAGAACTATCTAATCATTCACCCTTATTCATCTTGCGGGAGCAATTTGGGAAAAAATGTCTTGTCACATCTTGGCCAAAGACACAACAAAATGGACTAGTGGAGCCGGGGATCGAACCGCCGGTTGAAGGATGACCCTGTTCTACCGCTGATCCACAGTCGCCTCGAGTCAACAGTGAAGCACTTTGCCAAAACATTTGTATCTGAACAAGCATCTGTTTTATTATGATCTTTTCAATAACCAGACAGAAAAAAACGACTCATCAAACTGGTCCTGAAAAACCTTAAAAAAAGTTCTGTTGCATAAGATGGACTTAAAGTAAAACAAAGTGAGGGCAAGGGGGCCGGACTAGTATCAATGTATGAGGTAATTGTACTTAACAGGTTGGGAAAGGACAAGTGAAAGGTTCAAGTGAAACCCCTCCAAGCAAAGACAAAGTCATGTTTTCAGCTTGGCCAGCAATTTTGTTTCTTTTTGTACTTAAAGGTCTTCATACACCCAAAACAGATTTTGAAAAATGAACACCAACAAGGCTTGCGTGACAAGGCTTAGTTCTCGTGATGGATATTTGTTATGCAGCACTTGAACCTTCCAGAGAAATAATTCTGTTAAAGCTCACGTTTTGTTCAAGCTCACAATTTACTCCCACTACTGATAGTTTTAGGAGTGTGGGCGTCCATTTTCTTTCTACCTAATGGATGTTAATTCTCTTCACTGAACGTGCATTGGCGCAAAGTGTGTGAACTCTGGCACATTATCAACTTGATATATCTAACAGGTTAGTAAACAGCTGCCTATTTACACATTCAGCAGATACCATACTACTATAGATTCTATAGTATAGAAGAAGTCAACATTTTGGTTTAGAAGTCAAAGGTTTTTGGCATTTTGGGCTGTCGCCATCTTTTTTTTTGTTTTGGCGACCAAAATGTTATCATTACCTTTCATTAACAGAAAACACACTGTGAAAAGGGTTAAAGTAATAAATAAAAAATAATGAATAGGACAAAGGACGCTAAAAAAGTGGAAATGCAGAATTGGGGGATAATTCTTTATGGATTCTTTACTATGAGCGACCGCTTTTACATTTGAGTAATCATGTGATCCATTGTTAATAAAACATGTTTCATTTTAATAATGGAAAAATAATCAATCTTGACCAGCTGGTCCACGCGACATCACGGTCTGTTTGATCCATCGCAGAAAACATTGTTTCCATTGTCGAGTAGATGTTCTCACCAAGTGGGCTCTCATCCTTTGATCTGACATGTCCATACGCTTGTCAATCATCTCTTTATTTCATCCACTCTAAACCCTTTCCCTGGGACTAGTTTCAATTCAATATGTTCAATATACTCCATCCTCACGTCACCAAAGTCGGAACATTTCGATTCTTGCCAAGGCTTTGCCTGCCGGAATGAAGTAGATTAGGAGTGATTCATACTAAATATAACATAAATAACATAAAGGCACTCGCAAGTGTGTGTGTGTGGTGGACGAGAGCTTTGTTCAGTCCATGGCAAGTACACAGAGATTAGGTTGGACCTAATTGTTGAATCTGCACTGAACGGATTGTCTTTTCAAATACTGTGAGCTGTCTCCATCTGCTGGTGTAATTATAGTATTGTTGGAGTGAGTGTGATGTATTGATTATCGTTCTGGTGATTAAATGAGGCCAGAAGTAAGACAAAATAGTTTTGTGGCTCGCTCTCTTGTACTCAAACCTCTCTTTGTACTCCAGTGTGAGTTTAAAAAAACAACAAAAATAAATAATTGTTCCCTATAATTTATGATTTACCATTTGGTCTGAATAAAAACTACAAATATTGATATTGTTGACATCAATCAAGACTTTTGAGAAATGCATGTCTTTTTGGATCACCTAATTGTTTTGCAAAGGTGGCCAAATGACTGATTTAGCATGATTTGGTCTTTTTTTAATTTATTTTATTTTTACTCAGTTGAACTGGCTTCCCTTTTTCCTTTTTCTGAATTTGACTACCCATCTGCAGTGAGTCTATTCTCGGTGCTCAGGTTTCTGAAGCTGGTCGTGGTGTGATCCAGTAATCTGAATAAAACAAACGATCCTTCCTCTTTGTGTTTTTTTTCTACTGGTCACATTTAGTTTAATGTTTTAATGTCATGAGCAGCAATGTCCATATTCAAATAGGCACCTTTTGTCACGTCATATGTCTGCAGTTTATTTTTTTTTAGCATCAACTTGTCCACAAGCCTGTCGGTTGCCATGCTGTGGGGGTGGGCTGCCATGTTGTCCAATTCCTTCTTACGTGTGTTGTAATACTAATATCAAATGTATTGGAACATAAAAAGCTACGGAAACCAATTAATTATATTATAGTATACCTAACCTTCTTTTTTCTTGTATGCCTCTTACCCACAAAATATTTGATTCACAGTTATTTCTTTATGCCTATATATGTTTATGTGTATTTGCCTTTTTGTATTCGTTCCTCCAACCGGCCGTTATAGATGTCATCAATAAAATGTCCTAGTCAATCTGCAGTATTTCAGCACAGGTTAGAGTGAATGCAATATGTGAAGAAACTTGTGGTATCACTGTGAATCAAGCCAAGTCATAATTGTATCCCTACTTCCTCAAATTTAACCTTTTGGTTTTCTTACTGATTTGTTGTCTGACTCAAAGTTGCATTCAGACGATTTCCATTCAGATGGGGGAAGTCTCACTTATTTACCGCATACCAGCTCAGGTACAGTCCTGTATTTGTATTTGCTCAGAAGAATTATCTGTTGGTATCCTACCAATTCAGAGGTGAAGTGTTCGAATTTCGTTTCACTCGTTTTTCAATGTTTTGGAGAAAATTTTTTGCACGATTTGTTTTTCGTCATACCACAAATACGTTTTGAATCAAAGTCTGTGGAAGACCGCATAGCGTAGGTCAGGGGGGATTGGTGAGTCCAACAAACACAGGACTCACACCCAGGAGACCATCGTCTATGTCCCTGTGAAACCAAAAGTCAACACAGACTCATTTTAACAGCTACGTTTAACTTTATGTACGTAAAAAACAAAAAGAGTTATTTTAAGCTAAACCTAAGACCTTTTTCTAAATCTCACTGAGTAGTTCCGTCACGTGTTTGTTTTGTTTACATTTACAAAAGCTAACCGCATGTTCAGCTCTTGAGAGAGCTATCTCTAATTGTTTGTGGGTGGAAAGCCAATCAGGGATCACGTCCTCATCAATGCACTCATAACTTCTGCTCATGGATCATATACAAAGTCAAAGAAGGTTGACTACTTTTTTATATGTTGCGTGCACGTATATGACTTGATGCATCACACTTGCAGCACAAGTGTCACGACATACTGTAACCATGAATTATGTCTAGCCAATGCCGACCTCCAAAGTAGTGAATGGTTCACTTAATGTTTCATTATGGTCCATCATTAATATCCATAACTCTGTGATCTCTTCTTCAATACTTACAGCCCTACTGCAGCTGCTGCCAATTGTTTAAAATGTTACAAAGCAGAACCAAATCCGTATGCTGTGAAACTGAACTAACACCTCTAATGTCCTGTCGGCCCCAGAATTTCCGGTATCTTCGAACAGCTGCACAGCCAATCCTCCATGAAAATCTCAGTGACAAGCATTGTTTGAAAACTGAAGCTTATTGTCTTTTCTGTTTTCCTCCTTCTTTACTTGATAAGAATACATTGCATAATTATAGTCGGTTTACTTTGTGACGCTTCTTTAATAGTTTTATATGTGGCTTTGGAATTGTATTCTAACTTTAAGAGTAAGTTAAAAAAGTATGAAAAAAAAACAAATTGGTGAATGTCAAAAAGGTCCTTTTAATTGAATGATACACGAAACAATTTGAACTGATTACGGGAATTCAAAATAAAGCTGTGCAGGGCTTAAAATGGGGAAAAATATATTTGGAATTGGACCAAAAATAAATCTAATTTATTAACTATTTTGAACTTCCCTAACTTCAGGTGTTCATGCTCTGTCAAAAAACTATTCAGTGGATTCACTCTGGCTCTAAAACTAAGCTGCACACGGTCAGACAGAAAGATCCCCTGGTTCATATGAGAACGAAAGCCGAGATGAAACCCTCTGCTCAGTGTGAGAGTAAAACCTCTGGTGTGGAACTGCCTGACCGTTTCACACTGAGAAGAAAGTGGGTTTAGTCACATATTCCAAGCGTATACATAACTGTTAACAATGAGTCACTGTGCTCTCATTTTGATTCAAAATACACCTCTTCAGTCAATAGGACTTTTATTTTCAAAATTGAAAAAAGTTAAAAAATATTCATGAGGAAGACAAAGGAACATATATTTTGACTGGCTACTCAGTCAGACATAGTTTTAGCAAAGTGGTAAAGAGAAATACATTCATATGGCCTCTGGGCTGCTATAGGCATGTGCGATACAAAGTGGGAGGCTCTATGCCTCTCACAAAGCTTTTTGGTCATCATTATTCATCATTATTATTCAGGCACAAGACAAATGTGGTGGAAATGTATCTTTTTAACCAGCCTGTGAGAAATAACCGTGATGATGAAAGCTTTCAAAAGTCATAAAGTATTTTATTAAACAATTTGGTGGCAAGTTTATACTTTACAACGTCTGCATGTACACAATGTCAAAGTTAAGCCATACAGTTAAATCTAAAAAGGACAATATGATACATTTCCACAACAACAAACACCACTTTGCATGGAGCCTGCGTGTTACCTTCCTCTCAAGGTAGAAGGTGGCAGGAGAACTCAGGAGCGATACATTTATATAAATATTGTATTGATATTTACATGATATTGGGAGAAGATTAGGCCACAACCTCAAACGTCAAGCTAGTGTCTCAACTCACATGGCCCATGACACGTTCGTTTATCCGTTTAAAATTTAAATTAGGTATATTTTCTGTTGATTATTAACAAAACTTCCTAAATACTGAACACCCTGCAGTGATTCAGTGTTAAAACACAACAGTCCAAGGGGTGTGTGGATACTTTTCATAGACTTTTCTATATTAGTCTAACCGTGTGCGTGTGTGTGTGTGTGTGTGAGGGGGTGAGGATGTTCTCCTCACACACAGGGGGAAGTCCCACATCAGGAAGTGCGTTCGTACACAAATGAGCCACTATGTTGAAATACAGGCCTCTCTCTCACTCTCATCTTCAGGCCAAGGATTCTCCCACCGCATCTTCATCTCCCCAAGGTAAGAAATCCTCTCTGCGTTTTCAACCTGTATCGCGGGCCACATCGGACAACCGACAGTTGCCTTTTCAGTATTTGCGGTGGTGAGACTCAAACCCTCAACTTCAGCTTTGTTCACCGCACTAGTTAGAAAGTTTAACAAAGGAGTCGAAGCTTGTTGCGACTCCGCAGTGAGACCTCCAAGATCACCAGGAACGCCTTTACTTTGCTGTGAACTGTCTCCACTTACATTTACCCACACGCCGTATAACAGACATAACTGGTGAGACCAATCATGAGAAGATTTCTCCCCAAAAAATGAAGAAAAAAAGGATGAATAGTAAAAAGGCCAATATCTAAACAAAAATAGATAAATACACAAGATATTATAAAACCATAATAGTTATTGTTATGGTTTATATGGAAATAAGCATTCTATTGTTTTAATAAAAGCAAACATGGAGCATGTGTTTATGATGAGTACACGTTGCGCTGATCATCAGGGTGTGACAAGTGCAGTGGAGGGTGTAGGAGGTTCAAATCCGTGTGTCTTTCACAGACCGCTGACTCAGCGCTCCGCCGAGCGAGGAGAACAACAAGACATGATATCTGACAGGACGGACGGTATGGCCCTGCTGATGGTCCTTAATGTTTGAGTCGCTGGCCTTTATACAAGGTTTTACACGGTGTGCTAAAAAAAGAAGAAGAGGAAAACAGAGGTAGAAAATACCTATCCTAAATAGACCTGTGCTTGAATAGCACTTTTCTCGGCTTCCAACCACTCAAAGCACAACACGTCATCATTCATCCATTCACACACAGATGGCAGTAGCTACCATGCAAGGTGCTCCCTGCCTATCAGGACTATCTAATCCGTCACACCTATTCATCTTGTGGAAGCAATGTCGGGTTAATGTCTTGCCGAAGGACACATCAATGTGTACTAGCAGAGTTGGGAATCAAACCGCCGATCAAAGGAAGACCTTGCTCTACCACTGAGCCACAGTTGCCTGATTTTCACAAACTTGCTTTCTACATCCTCTTGGCAACATCTGATCATCTCCAAGCAGCCTCTTGTGGGATCTACACAGTACATGAAGTCTACAGTAGGCTGCTTACAGTGGACTGAAAGTTAAACAGTATAACATACCGAAACTCTACATGTCCAGAAAAATGGATTACCGTTCACACATCTACAGTGGCTCAGTAACGCGCCATAGCTATTATTATTATGATTATTTATTGTTGTATCAACACTCATCTTTCTATGTACTGTGTGTGTTGTCGTTTGTGTTGGTCAGTGTGAGGGTCATCAGGGCTGATGGGTGGAAGCTGCCATGCGGGTCAGTACTGGGATGCTTTGATCAGGAAATGTATTGGTTGTCAGGCGGCATGCAGGCAACCACTAGTCATCGCCAGATGCACTGGTTACTGTGGTGAGTACACACACGGACATACATACATTAGGTCAGAGGGTACAGGAATACACGTAAACCCATGGTTGTGCTTATGAAATTACGCATATTTTTAAGTGGCTTCAGGGGCCTTGACGGTTGATAAACCCTGGGTAAAAAAATGCACTAAACAATGCTCGAGATGTTTTAAAATGAAACCAGATTGTCCTAAAGGCAGGGACACTAGTCACAAGAGGGACATTTTAAATACCAGTTCGACCAGAGGAAACATTTGAAGGCGATAAATGCATTTACATTTTTTTTAATTTTGTCATTGTTTTATTTTTCCACTTAATTTCTTTGGTCTTAAATCAAGCTTGAAATATTTGTTGCCCCTCGCTATCAAAGATGCATTAGATAAACAAGTTATGGATGTAACCTGTTCTGGATGGATTCTTTCCAGCAGTACACCTACATTTCTTTAAAGAGCTGATTCACTAGTAACAGATAAACCGTTGATTGGCATGGGTGACATCAGAATTATCCTTAGAAGAATACATTTAAATGGACAGAAGTGACTTCAATTCATCATATGTTCTTTTCCTGCATTAAGAGTCTGGATATTGTAAAGCACGGGCTGGGCACTACTATGATATGCTGCTGAAGAAATGTGTGAGGTGCGCTGAGGTTTGTGGCAGACATCCAGCACAGTGCTCCCAGCACTGCCAGAGTGAGTATTGACCCCGCTGGCTTGGATGAGAGCTTTAATTATTTAGGGACTATCTCTGTTTCCTGGAGGCATACATATTCTGTTGAGCTGGGCCTCGGTGGACAAAGTTTTCAGAGCACGAGTTGAGGTAAAGAAGGAACTCTCGTTGAACTAAAAATGTATACCGATAGAAAAATGTACTCAACACCTGGTGGTAAAATCATTCAATCAGGACATTTATTCATTGCAAGGAAGGCGCAGAGAAGAATGTATACAACATGGTATGAATTGCATCTTGGACTGCTCAATGAACGAGCAGAGGGATGTCAGTTAAATACTCTAAGATAAACAATCAACATAGGCCCCCATGACGTCTTTAGATCATATGATAACAAGGAACTGTCTGTTCCTCAGACATAGACATGTAGGCATCCCCAGTCTCATGACTTTATCAGAAGATTACTTGAAAAGCATACATATGTTTTAACAAGAAAGAGGTCAATGAGAAGTCACTAGCATTTACACAGTATATGATTATTAAACAGAACATATGATTATTAATATAACAGTGAAAAAGTAATTGATTAAGAGTAAATATGTTTTTTCTTCCAACATATACCAATTGCAGAGACTGTACAGCTAGAAGGACACCACTTGTCGTGGCTTACTGGTTATCCTAGATTTGCGAAAACTCTTGTGACACCCACTGCCCGACGACCTTTTCCAACCATAACCATTCCAGGGTAATGCCTAACCTCAACCAGACAGATTTGTGCTAATCAAGGGTTTGACGACCTATGCTAACCTTACTATTTGAGGTCAATGCTCAACCTCAATGATCTTGCAAGAGTTTCCAGACACGATCCCACTACTCCTGTATAATGGGGCCGAGTAGTATTTGGTTTGCGTACGTAGAGGATGCTTACGTCTGTGCTTAGATAGATACTTGTTGGTTGTACATTTGACGTATTTCGGTGCCCTAGAGGCTTCGGGGCACAAACCATGGACCACAACGTTACCAATTTTCAGAGAACCATTGTTGCATGGCACTCCTTATCGTTCTCCCTTTGTTACCGGTCATCTCTCTTCCCCAAAAAAGAATAGAATGCCCCATAGATACCTGCCGTTTTACAATAAAGAAATATTCTTTCCATCCCCTCCTTAGCTCCAACACCCCCCGTGACCACGAAAAAGCTCCTGGTTCAAGTCACCCCACACATGCCAAATTTCAGAGTGCTCTCGCCGCCAACGGCCTTGGAAGACTCCACTATCCTGCTCTACTCCCTGCTGGCCCTGAGCATGATGCTGCTGTTCTCTAGCTTGTCTCTAGCCTTTGCAGTCTTACTGAGGGGAGCTAGGGTCAAAACCTCTAAGCCAAGACCCAAGGGGGCTAACCACCACCAGCCAGGCCAGGAGGTTGGCCAACCGGGGAAGAACTCTAAAGGTTAGTTTGGCACAGATACAAATAAAAGGCCCCAATGAGTGCAATCAGTAGTAGTTTGTCCGTTAGTCATGTTGCAATCTCTGAACCCATCGGCTATCAGTCTGACAATGGTTAAGCCTCTGGATCTATCTCAAGGAGCTATAGACTTCCTTTTCCATGCGCTGCTCGTTGTTTACAGTTTAATTAGCAACTTGAGAGGCAAACTGTAGTTGGAGACAACGCGATCGACCGCATTGTTTCACAAGTAGCCATTTTACAGTAGTTCCCCTTCACACATCATTTTTTTTCATTATTGTCTTGTATTTCCAAACTTTTGTGTCTCAGAATTGCTGTTGAAAAATATCCTACGCGATTCATACGTTTTGTTCCAATGTGTGCCCACTGCCCTCTGTCGTTCTACAGATTTAGTGACGAATTCAAACCACACCACAGCCCGCGAGCCATCATATGACTCCAGCCCCACTGAGACCTGCGCGTGTGTCCACTGTTTCCCCGATCTGAAAGCACTCGGCCAGGGCAACGACAAGACGGCGAGGGCACCATTCTCATCCTACCAGCAGGCCGTCCTGCACAAATCCCCGTTTGAAAAGCAAGGGCCTCTCTTGTCTGAGGAGAACCTGTGCACCTCTGGACTGGAGGTACAACAGGAGGCTGTAGTGGGATGAGGCTCATTTGCCGTCTCACGGGGCAACTGGAATGGCCAAATGTGTCGTCAGCTCTCAGGAGAAGGTCGTCAGCATATCGGATTCTCAATGGCACTGTAGATATGATCCCAGGCCAGTAAAAAGCCCACGTAATGATTTCCACGGAAAATGGGGCACTGAGTTGACTTGCTAAGCTCATGTTCTATCCTTATCCTTAACGGTGAGGATTCATGTGTGTCGGGCCTCTCAAAAGGTTTTTGGGGCCTTGACACACCAACAGCGAAGAACTGTCATCTGTCATCTTCCTATCACATTTCCATAAGAAGTACTTTCAGAAACCCAATCACAGGAAGACGCTACTCGTGTGTCTCTACTCTCACGACATGTGTATTGCTTTTCCAACAAAACCAGTGAAAACACCACACACACACACAATTAGTTGTGGTGGTTGGTCTAGTGCGGGCGTCAGCGGCGTAGGATTCCTAGGTCCTCAAGTTTAGAAATACATATGTAGTGTATGTAAGCATGTTAAATGTATACAGTGTTATGTATTTGTGGGGTGATGGACTGGGGGGATTCAGCATCCCTTTGTACTTGTTTTGCTCACAATGAGGAACAAATAAAACCTTGGTATCTGTGGAGAAGCTGTTCGAATCATCATCCATTTTTAAAGTGTGGAGGGCTGTCAGAAAACAAAGAAAGTCTCAGTCGATTAACACTTAGAGATTTAAAAAAAAAAAATAAATAAATAAATAAAAAAATCGCACAAAAGCCCCGCTTTAAATCTTGTGTTTATATGTGTCCGTAAAAGCCTATAAACAGGACCGATTAGTCAACGAAGAGGGGGCAGCCCTAGTAGTCAGTTTAATCCTGGGTGAGTCCTGTTAGATTTTACAATGGCTGTGTATTAGAAAGAATCTGGCAATACAGACAAACTAACCGAACACATGACCTCCCTGTCAGAGCTAATAAAAAAAACACAATAAATAACAGGCACAAAAGTGTTTACAGATATATATTTTCTTTATTTGAGTGTCTTTCCATCGCTGTGTCCAGTTATTGCAGCTGTTACAGGTGTGTGTGTGTGTGTGTGTGTGTGTGTGTGTGTGTGTGGAATGACTGACCGGGTCAAGACAAAGTTTCTTCCAATTACCACCTCTGTGGTCGGATCCAGCGATATAGAAGAACAAAAAAAATGACTTTGAGGTTTCACCATTTCATCTCTTATACATACAAACTGTACATATATACTTATACATAAAGTCATCAACATATGGGTAAAAAAAAGAAAAGAAAAACTGCAATACCCAGCTCAAACGGCATGCTTAATGCAAGTACTGATTCAGTACACGAATATACGGTACATGTGCGCATACAAACGGGTACACATACGCACTTTGTTTTGTTTTCTCTCGTTACGCGCACTAACATATTGTATACAAACACACCTACACTGAGCTTTTATTTTCATTCCTACCCCTTTTTCGAGGGCACGTACACACACACACACACGTACGTACACACACACACACACACACACACACACACAGACAGAGCAACATGCGGCCAACGATTAACACTGTGGGATCGAGCTTCGAACCTGTTACACATACTCCTTTGATTCATTTTTTTTTTTTTGCCATTTACCTGAAACAGCATCACGACAACGTGTCTTGAACGTAGAGAATATGCCTACATAAAGCCAAAACATTTGGCAAGTAAATTAAATAAAATGAAGCCTCCGCGGCGGCAGTTTCATGATCTATGACAGAAAACACGATTGACGGCACGGTGTAACACAGTCAAACAATGCGAGACTTCTATGGAGAAATCGTAAACAAACGATTTAATTACAGTATGTATAAAAATATAGTATTCACTGTGTAGTTTATTTCCCCGTGACGGTTGGAAGCAGCATGAGAGGCAGAAGACAACAGAACCTTTGCGTTCTCCTTGTTGAACCTTTTGCAATCTGAACATAAATGCATACTATCAAACAACATCCGTCCTTGAAATATTTGGTCATTTGCGGGAGTGTGGGTGTGTCAGACAAGTGTGCTTGTGTTCAAGAAAGTTGCCGCTTTAGGTAAAGCGAAAGAAGAAAAAGAAAATTCCTGCTCAAGCGAAGCCTCAAACCCCTGTTTAGAAGGCTGCGATTCCACATGTCCGGGTGTGACTTAATGCAGCTGTGCGAGCACGAAACACGGTGAAGAACAGCATTTGTGATAAGTAAACCTTAAGGTTGAGAATAACCTTTCTGCCCTTTAGTCTGTATCTGAAATAGAGGGATACGGCGCTTTACCCGCTGTACAGACGGACTCTGCGGTCATTTCCTTCATATTGCAGATTAGCGCGGCTGCCTCCTCCTTCATTCCTGAATTCAAGTGAAACACTCTTCATGCAACGTCCCGTTAGCGCGGATACAAGAACCCCTTTGCACAGTTCTTGCGTTTGGTTTTGTTCTTACGTTTGAACGCATTCTGCCCGGCGCACAGTTCCTTTCTTGAACGTTGTACGGTGGAACTAGATTACCGTGTATGAAGGGTGTGTCCATGTCGGAGTGAGAGCCGCGACTCAAGGGCGAGTCGAGTGGGCTCACGCGCCTCTCGTTACCTTTTCCCATGAAACTAATCTTTGTGCCGTCCCCTCTGGCAGGCTGCGCCGATGGAGGGAACTACTCGTACTCCAGGAACTGTTTGTGATAAAACAAAAGGTACCTGGGGAGATAAAAGTACCCATGAAGTCACATTACAGCATCACTAATTTAAAAAAGGAATTAAACAAAAAGGGAGCAGTCACTGTTGAACCACTTTTTTCAGAGACAGAAAGGCACACTGGATTCAGTCAATGCGGTGTCTCGCTCACCCTTCACTGTCCAGGACGTCCTTGATGCTGGCCTTCGTGATGATGGCGTCGTCGCATTTGAACCACTGGTCCTTGTGTTGGCGGATGAAGGTGGTGTAGTGGCCACTCTCCAGTGTTCCCTGGTGGTTCACCACTGCAAATAGACTGTATCTGAAAACGGACCGGGAGAGAGACAACAAGGGGCTTCATCGATGCTGCAGCCACAAACAACAGATACACTACAGCAGGAGTACAGTGTTGGAGCAGGAGAAGTCACAGTTATTCCAGATGTAACTCGGCCAAACAGTCAAACGGCCAATGGGGGAGGGGAAGGGGAGCAGGAAGGACAACGCAAGACACAAAACACACAATGCATTCTAGTCAGGTGGGCCGTCACAGAGTCACCCATGTGACCCCAGTGAGTCGGGTGGGGACACTGGTTCCCTTTAGAAGTGTTGAAAGCAGATGTTGGATGCTGACGGACGTTTGCCTTACTTGTTGTCGTTGTTGAAGGGGTCCACGGTCTGCTGGTACTGCCCATTCATCCTGCTTTCTTTACTGAAACATAGCGCAAAACAAACTCTGTCAACAAATTTCATAAAAACAAGTCGGCAACAAGCCAACAAATCCGACAAAACAAAAAAGGGAGCATTTACTGCAGTGGGACGTATCCTCGCCTTCCTTTTAAACTCCTGCAACTGAACACATCACTGTGCTTCGGGGTTTGGGCTCACCTGGAGGCCATGAAGGGCGTCATGTCCAGCTCCAACGGGAAGGAGACATAAGTTGTGATCTTCCGCCGCAGTTTGGCTGAATGCTCGAACCTCTGAGGACGAACAAGGACAGGAGAGCGCCGCTCTGATAACCGATATCTCCCATGAATTAGCAGTCAAAACCAAACCCTTACTTTGACGTGAAAGCAGGCCACGATGGGCAGCTTCTTCATGGTGAGCTGCTTGGTGGACTCCTGGTAACTGTGGCAACCGCTGCACTTTATCTTGGCGCTGCTGCCGAGGTGCTCTGGCCTGGTAAACCTGGAATGGAGAGTGAGATTTGGTGCCTATGTGTGCGTTTTTTTGAATAGATGCTGCTGCCGCCGCTGCCTGGAGTCCCCGGCGGATTTGGGAAGAACAGGACTTATGTTTCAGGAAACTGTATATGTCAGCGATGACGCAACGTAGTTGGCCGTCCTGCACTGTGAGCCTGTGTCTGAGGCTTTTCGGTTGATCGAGCATGTCGAGTCAGAGGCAGGGCCCGTCGGCGAGAAGAATAGCTCCGTGAAAACGGCGGGCACGCGGCGATGTGTTTCTCGAGCATCTATCGCCACAGCAGCTTGTACATCTGCAATCCCAGGTCTCCCGGTTTCTCTGGTTACTTCCATTTCTGCACTGTGTGGCAAAGAAAGAAGATTTCAGACGCAAAAGGAAGGATCGGTTACCTGCGCAGGCAGTCTGTGAGTGTTGTGGCTCCAGTGGTGTGACTCTCCCCGTTCAGCGCTGACCGGTCTCCACCGGGGCTCAGGGGCCAGAACGGGGTGGAGGAGCCTGGTAGGTCCAGGCTGATGTCCCAGAACGGGTCTATGGTCGTCGAGACGCCACTAGGGAGAAAGACAGACACAAGACGACGAGTCTGCGTGAGACGATGAAAATGCTGCACACATCTCGAGCAGATTGGAGGTCGTTGACATGTATTGATTTGTTTATCTTTTAGTCCGCTACCCACTTCAGGGGCGGCACGGTAAGACGCCACGCTTTGCACATCTGGGCCGTAAAGACAACTACTGAACGTCACTATTTTTTCTTCCTCAAAGGCATTTTATTGCTCTGATTTTATCTTATTCAGTCATAATTATTTGCTGTACTTTGATTTAAATTAGTAATGGAATTCTTTTCATTGCCGTTTTATTATTTCACTGCAAAACACTTTTTTTTTTAATGAAATTGAAGTCCAGATTACTTTTACATCACAATCATAATTTCGACTTTCTATCTCATTATTATAAATTTTTATCTCATAATTTCGACTTTATTAGCTCATCTTTTTTTTTTGTTGTGGTACACGTAAATGTAAAAAGTATTGTTTTAGTAGCGCCAACTCTTTACTTTGAAATGGTGCGAGAAAAAGAAAGAAAAAGGGAACTTCAGTTGGATTGAGGCTGTGAATACATATGACCTAGATTGAGTGGTCCAAAAAAAATAAAAAGTGACTGGTGTATAAACTGCTCTGCGCTTTGAGAATATCCGCAGTCCATTTTGCTTGGACAAAAGCAACGGCTGAGTTGGCAACCATGTTCGGCTTGCATGTTAAATGGAGAACGCAAAGTGAATAATTCATGAATCAGCAGAAGCCTTGTGGCCACAGGATTTCCTTCAGAGACCTGTTCTGGGGAAGAACTTTCTTCTGGTAGCAACAAATCAAAAAGCATCCTAATCCAAGTGTGTGGATAACTGCGTTTGCTATAGCTATTATTATAAATAATAATTCATTCACAGTATGCTAAATATATATATATATATATATATATATATATATATATATATATATATATATATATATATATTATTAAATGGCTTTCCACTTATTTCGGCAAGAAATTGCATTTTAGACTCTAAGCCAAAGCACAGTGCTTCTTGTAGATTGCTTTTTCTTCTATTTAAAGCAGATGTTTTATAGTGAGATGATATTGATTCTTTTTTTTCCAGGTGTCTTTAATAATTTTGTCTTAATCTAGATTTAATCCAGATCTTGTTATGTCGTTTTGTTGTTCATTACAAAGTGGAACACATTGTGCTGGTACAGTGAGTCAGCTACTGGAAATGCCTTCAATGAAAAAATAAAAATGCACATCAGAGCACAGAGACCGAGCGTTTTCTTTGACCACCAGGTGGAACTATAGATCAACTCTACACTCTGTGGACCATTAAAGGATCTCTGTGTGTCTCTCTGTCTCTGTGTGTGAGATTGACGGAGGAGGGTCACCTCAGGGCAGGGAATTAGAAAGCTCAAACCGGGATGGTGACAGACAGGTGAAGGGTGTCACTTTTGAGCGGCTGCACAACAGAGGTCCTACTGTTAACACAATGCAACTGTACTGTAAGACAATGGCGTAGTGTGCGGCCATGTCTTTGTTCTTTTAAACTTTAATCTCTGTATTCTGGCTCTGGAGAAGCCTGAAAGATTGTTTTTTTCCCTGCTAGTTTTTTTCCCCCCAGAAGAAGAACCTCACACACAAACCCACTTACTGGCAGACTTGACAGGTGACGTCAGACTGAAGGCCCCCTGTGAAGATTTGGTCGATGATGCAGTTACAGTGGTTGGGGTTGTTTGCTTTCTTCCCGTTGTCGTCTGTGAGGATACAAACACACAGTCACGAAAAGCAATGTGAAACTTCACAGCCACTCTGCAGAGAGAGAGACTTTTTTTTTACTTTTACAAAACCTTTATTTGACAATTATTTAAAAACACTTTTATGACTTTTTTCCCCCTCCATTTCTTCCCTTCTTTCCCCCCCCCCCAAAAAAAACTTTATTTACCAATCAGCCAAAAATCGTTCCTATGACGACAAAAGCCTAAACTAAGAAGTAAAAAATAAAGGTTTCATATTAAAACCATGAAGCACGGTCTTCTCATGGCATGTCTGTCCATCCCGCACTGCACAGCGTGTAGTCTATTGCTGACGCTCTGCTCCAGGATTGGGACGTCCCACAACAGCTTAGTTCTGTGTAGGCCGGCTCTCCTCTCCTCTGATGGTCTCCTGCAGCATCCTCCTCCTCCTCCGTCCGTCCGTCCTCGGTCCTCACCAGGATGCTACGCCGGCTGGACTCCAGCTCTCCATCCTGGCCCCGCTCACTTCCTGATTCCACAAATCCTCCTCATAACGTCACTCTCCTCTAACAGCTCGTCAAGGATTCTCACTACTAGTTTCTTGACTCTGTAGCGCTCCAGCTTAGGGGAGCCTTCACTTCCTTGTTTGCGCAGGAGAGCCCGAGCAGAGTCCCCTAAGCCCTCTTTATCAGAGAAGTGGTCCTCCAGCTTTACTCCCCTCGCTCCCTTAGTGTCTTTGAGAAACTTTTTAATTCTTTCCAGACTGTATGTCTTCGCGCCAACACGGCTTTCAGTCTCGGACCCAGAGGAAAGACAACTGTCATAGAACTCTTCCTCACTGGACTCAAATTCCTCCACCCATACTTTGACCACGTGGTCGAGATCTCCGCTCCGGTCATTTAACACCATGAGCAGCTGCCTCCTGTTCGACACCACGTGCCTCAACAGTGGCGACTTGAATCCCGAGGAGATCTTCCTCACCCGACTCATTACCTTGCCGTACCTTCCCAGCTCTCTGACCAGAGCCTCGTCCTTGATAAATGGCGGCACATTGGACACCGTGATCCGGACCACTGGTGTGGAGAGCGGCATGACGGACACGGGCGCGCCGTTCGTCTCCACCGAGAGAGAGAGAGAGACTAAAAGCAAGCAAGATGTAGCACCCAATAATGAAATCCAAAAATAGAAAATGTGGTCAATGCCAATCGTGTCATAGTTTTATCAAAAAATGTGCCCTCATTGATATCGCAATTTTAACCGAAAATGTAATACTGGGTGTCTTTTCCCCCCCAAAATTGACGATGTACTAATTCAGACGGATAATGAAATGAGTATGCATTTTCTTTTCTTCTTGGAAATGTAAAGCGTTGGACTATACAAAATGTATAACGGTCGTAGAGCCTCCTTTCATGTTTGGAAATGCAAACTCTCGGCTTCATGTCGAATTTGAAGTAAGATTTTGATTAGAAAACTTTATTAATCCCCAGTGGGGAAACTCATTTGCCACCAAAAACTCAGTCAGAATAGGCACAGTCCACAGAAAAAAGACGGTGGTGTGATGGATGGCCTTCAAAAGAAACAATGGTTTTTAACTTTAACCATGTTCTCTTTTCTACACGGGCCTCTAGTGAGTCCGGGGTCAGGTCAATCACTGAGCCAGCCTTTCTGATCATCTTATTGATCCTGTTTTTATCACCCGCAGTGATGCCGCCCTCCCAGCAGAGCACAGCATAGAAGAGGACACGAGCTAAGATCCTCTGGTAGAAAACATGAAGAAGCTTTCTGCTGATATCAAAACGTGGCTCAACAAATCAATAGAACTACCGCCACATCTGTTGGATCAATCATCATGAAACGATACGTCATATAACGTACGTGCCTGAAACATACCCTGAAAGTTTCATTCCAATTGACAACTAAGGAGGCGCTGCAAAGGCAAAGACTGAGCGTGGCACAACAACAACCAGACGGTAAATGAGAAAATGTTCGCAGGAAATGTTGAACCAATGCGTGTAAACTACCGCCGCCGCTCCCAAACACATTACATTTCATTTAGCTGATGCTTTTATCCAAAGCGACTTACATTTTTGCTCTATACACCATAGACACAGCAACGGGGCGCAATTTGGGGTTAAGTGTCTTGCTCAAGGACACATCAACATGGACTAGTGGAGCCGGGGCTCGAACCACCGATCTAATTGAAAGATGGGCATGCTAACCACTGAGCCATAGTCGCACAACACATGATATGTGTTGTGCGCGAACCAACCTTTGCAGTGTCTGTGCAGGACGTCCAGCGCCGCGATGAGGAACTCGTGGGCGTCCTGCTGCTCGTAGCCGGCCAGGTGACGGGCGTGGGTCCACACCAGATGAAGAAGACGGAACGGGATGTGCGGCGATCGATGGCCTGAGTAGAACTTTAAAAAGGCGAGGTACGTGCGTGAGAAAGCGAACATTCCCTTCCGTGCATCTTATCCCTCTCTTTCTACCCAACAAAGTCCTTAAAAAAAATAAAAGGAGACAGGTTACCTCCTGGAAGAGCTGCGACATCTCACACACCAAACAGGAGTTGCTCTGCATCTCGCATTTGTGTCGGTCGGACAGGAAGAAGTCACGCAACAGGGGAGTGTGCGTCAGCGCCTGGACGATGCAGTTCATGAAGCACGTGTTGCCCAGGTTGATCAGCCCTCGCAGGCCTGAGGGTCAGGAGGAGAGTAGGTGAGAAGCGGGGCAACAAAGGAGGCGAAGAAGAAAATAGGATGGGTCAGGGGGGAGGAATAAAGAGGGAGGAGAGAGAGAAAGAAAGCTGAAAAGAGGGGGCTAATCTGCAATGCTGTTAATGGTAGACCACTAAGGCACGCGCACACGCACGTCATTATTTGCCTAATTGCCGAGCTATCGCTGTAGGTCGCCATGTTTCAGTGGAGTTGCATTGCTAGACAACAGCTTTGCTCCATGTCAGCACATAGACTGCGACGGGAAACAAACTGGGACATCTGGAATGTTTAAAACTGTGAAATGGTCCATCGGATATCAGAGTCCACTATAACAGCTGTTTTATTTGTGACAGAAAATGCTGATTTTCATATTTTCAGAGCTTTGAAATTGTTTTACTTGAAATCATCAAAATTGCTGTCAACATAAATGTTTTGTCAAGATGACTCGTTTGAAGATGAACATTTTTTCCAAATATGCCAATTTTGCCAATGATATTTCTCCGTTTAGAGTGATGTTCAGACCGTTTACACACCTGGTATAAATAAAAATGTGTTGTTTGTAGGGCTGCAACTAACGATTATTTTAATAATCGGTTGATTATTTTTTCGATTAATCAGATAAAAAAATGTTTTTATCAAAAAAGCGTTCATTTCCAACCCTTTATTCAAAAACAAAAGTGACAGTGCAAAACATCTTCAGAAAGTGCACAAACAGGTTGCTCCTTGAACATCCCTGAGCTGTTAATTAAAACAACAAAATGGACTAACACTAAAAACATACACATGTATACTTTACATCTGCCAAATGTGAGCCCTTTTTACTGTAATTGATCCCTCCAGAGGCTGCATTTACATACCCTGCTTTATCAATATGTATGAAATACTCGGACAGAGGGAAGCTGTACTGCTCCATATAGAGCGTCCTCTTCCTTAAACTCTTTCATTCTGGGTCTCTTATGACCACGACGTCACGTTGTTGGCTAAGCCCAACTACGTGATTTGCTTCATTCTACTTTGAGTAAAAAAAAACAACCTGCAGCCAGATCCGCCGGTTTAACGTTAACGAGTGACAGCGTGAACTGAACCAGACTGGGGGGTGACGGCATGTTTCACCACGTTACGGTTTTTTACAAGCAAGACTGAACTGTAACGGAACATAACGTAACTTTAACGACAATACACAACCCAAACACGTTAGCTAACGTGATAGCAAGCTGACTAGCTTCCATTAAAAACAAGTTTGAGGAACATGAAGACGCTGATTGGCCAAGACTCGACTTGTCAAAGATCTTCTATTTTTGAGAACATCACGACCTCAGCTTTTCTCGTGTCTCACTCCAATCTCAGAAACGCTGGCCGGCCAGTTGCTCTGCTGCGCTCTTTTTTTTCTTCTCCGCGACTTATTGCCCGGCGTAACAATCGCGCGACACAACGAATTGAGAATGAAATTCGTTGCCAACACTTTTGATAATCGATTTTTATCGATTTTATCGATTCGTTGTTGCAGCCCTAGTTGTTTGCCTGATAACATGGTGCAAATGTGACATTTATTGGCACAATAATCTGTATTCAAGTGGGTTGAATCAGAGATGATACATTTTTCGGAATCCGAAAGCACTGTGGGTCAAGGTACAGACAGCTTTGTTTTAAATCTGAACAGTTTAAAAAGGAATACATTTCCTGAGGATATGTTGCCGCAATTCTACTGAATGGCACGCTACGACATGGCTACTACTCAACTCAACTTTTTGAAAAACGCAAAAACAAAGCAAACATTGTAGATAAAGTACCTGGTACCGTTTTCTGGTACCGCCTCGGTCAAGGCTCCAACAGAGCTGGGCAGATACTAAAAAGGTGGTGTTAAAACACTGCAGACCCCTGATTGGACAGAGAGAACCGTCACCAGCGAGACACATCTTGCCGTTTATTAAAATTAAAACATAAAAACCCCGGTTACACTACAGCATACGCTACGCCGCACACTTGACCAATTGCAGAGGTTCCTCTGATTGGTTGCCAATGGAAATATGCAGCTTGCATCGCGTTGAGGATGATGCCGGGACGCCGATCAGCTGAGAACCCCGCCTACACAGAGATGGCACTCTCTGCAGAGAAATGGACCTGATGCCAAAAAGTGAGTCGAGTAGAGTCAATTCGAGCCGAATCCCGCAGTGGAAATGAGGCATCCGACTCTCGCATGGTAAACTTCTGGCACTAATGGTTTTCGGGTGACACATTTTTACTGAAAAGTGCGGCCCAGATTGACTCTGGGCTTTGAGCTCTCTGCAGCTACACAACCGTCCTCTGCAACAGTGGTCTGTGTGTGTGCGTGCGTGCACGAGAGGCAAAGCAATACTAACCAATAGTACAGTTGGAGGTGATCCTCCTCCTCTTGGGGTTGTGGCGGAGCAGCTCCAGTTCCCTCTTGTTGGGCTCCCACGTTGAGTACTTCTCCCCTGTGCCTGGAACACACACACACACACACACACACACACACACACACACACACAGGTCTGTGACAGCCTGCAGCTTTCACATGGTGTGTATACGACAGTGTGTGTGTGTGTGTGTGTGGGGGGGGGTGCGTGTGTCATACCTTGCATTTTCCAGGCTTTCCTCTGTTCCTCTTTGGAAATCTGCTCCATGTCTTTGTCATAGATGTAGTCTTGGCACATGAAACAGTAAATCCCTCCATACAGCAGGTCTATCGCTGGAAGGGGAGGGTGAGGGAAAGAGAAGGAAAAGCAAATGATGCATGAGGCCTTTTTTCCTACTCGGCTGCGTTGTCATGGTGCTACGATGCCAGGTTGGGTTTAAAAGACGGTTTATCTGCTGACATGTCAGCTATCTGTTAACACCACCCAGGGGCGGCGGGGAGACCCCCCCCAAAAAGAGGTGGAGAGAGAGCCTTGAGGAGTCAAAAGGGTGAGGAGGAGGGGGTAGACCAAAGCTCATTCCACTCCCTAGTCTCCTCACCTGCTCCGTTACCCTACAGCTACCCGTTTTATGTTGCCATGACAACCAGCCTATTGGCATTTCTCAGCTGTCATCCCGTCTCCACTATGGAGAAACGGAAAAATGGAAGCAGAGAGTGAGGACGGGGAGGACACGAAAGAACAGAACTCTAATGAACTGATGTTCAGTAGAGTTTTCTTTCCCCCTGAAAGAAAAGAAAAGACGCGGCTGATGGCACAAGCGTTATTAGATGAAATACTTTGACAATTCTGTGTATATCGACTGGGTCGTCAGGTAACCAAGGAAACAGGAGGAGAGTGAATGAAAGGAGGAGGATAGAGACTAGCCCAATACAGGGGTGCAAACAGCATTCAAAGAGCTGCGAATGGAAACGCATAAAACGGTGAGATGAGAGAGATGGAACGGCAAGAAAGAAAAGAGGAGGAGAAGCAGGAGGGGCCGGGGGTTTAACAGAGGCTAATTTCATAGGGGGTTTGTTAAAGACGATTTAGTTACCTCCTCACCAGTCTGCGGAGATCTGTCCCTTTCTCTCTCCCCCTCCGTTTCTCACTCGTTGCTAACCTAATTAAACACACAATTACACTCAAGTGTGTGTGCACGTGTGTGGGTGTGTGTGTGTGTGTGGGGGGGGAGGGGGGGTGAGGGGACTTCCTGAGGTGAGCGATAACGCTTTATCGTAAAAAACACACTCAACACCTGCCAAACCCAAGACCCCCCTCTTTGCTGCTGCGGCAGCGCTCGCCTCCAAAACACTGCAGTGTAACGCGCTTCACTTGCAGCTCAAAGCAGCCTAATTCTATTATGAGGACGATGGAGAGAAAGAGAGCACTGCTGGGCGTAGAGTTGGTATCGCAGCATGTATTCCAACAGACGATGCTGTGGTGTTGAAGATAATCTTCCGCTTTGCTGCATCTTTTGTTTCCGTCGCCTCCAAAGTCGGTTTTCTGTTCTTATCGACAATATAAAAAAAAAGGTTGTTCTATGCAGCTTACACCTAAAAACAATGCCTGTTACTGGGCATGTTTACCTGGCCCCAAAACAATTTTCTGAGCATGAATGTGAAGCGTTACCACCTTGGATTCTTAGGGGATTTTCAATTTCCTTTAAAGTACTGCAGTTCCTGCACGACACGTAATTCCACGATAATGTTGAGAGCTTCATTCGGGGGTTGTTCCAAGCAAATGTCGATACATGTGCTCACGTTCAAATCTGCATATTTCTGCAGACCCTTTAAAGCATCCATGCCACTATCATGCCCGAGGCAGACAGTTGTGTTGCTGTTTCACTTGTCACCCAGCTGTAATGTCACCCATTCTTTTCATAAAGTAAACAAGAAAGCAGTTTACAGGCAAATGCTGTTTTTACCTGTATTTGACAGTGATTGACACGTCATTTTATGTGACCCGCAAGAGCTTGAAAGCCATATGATTATCTAAAACTCTATGGTGGTTTACAGTGTACATTGACCATAGGCTACATCTCCCACAATGCATGTCAATTATGTGACCTGTAAATAAACGGCAGAGGCAGTTATTTGACAATATGTTAGGGTAAATTTTACTAAATTGGGAAAAAAAATTACATTTGCTAATGTTTGCTAGTTAATAATTCAGAGTATTTTTTTACTCCATTTAGTTTTTATATTTTATTCTACATTTCTACACAATTTACTCTATGTAGCATAAAATTAAAACAACTCTACTGCCATTTCACTCAATTCAGAGTTATATTTTACTCCATTTAGAGTATAATTTCACTCCGTATAGAATTGGATTCTATAAATAATTGGATTCCACTCTATATAGAGTATAGTTCATAACGCCTTACAGTTACAAGCGGCCCTTTGAGGTCAACCACAATGCTGAAGTGGCCCAGGGTGAAAATGAGCTTGACACCACTAGTGTAGTAGAGAGACAGAGAGTAGAAATGGAGGTTATGACATGCAACAATGAATTGAATCGGACCCAGGACGTTGTGGTCATGTGACACACTTCGAAGGCGCTCCACTCCCTCTGACTTTTGAAAAAGGGAGCATATCTCAACAAATCCAAATCACTGATGTACGATGTGTTACGTTAGCTTCTCTGACCCGGAATAATAATCCGATCAAAACAAGGCGGAGGCAAATCCCATTTTGTGTTCTAACCCATAAAACCCCCACACTGAATGTTTTGGAGGAAGCTACAAAAGGGAGACGTTACCAATAAGCCCATGTAATTGCTTACGTTTAAAAAGAAGAAGAACAATCTTCCACCTCGACAGGCGTCGTGGTTCTTATTTATTAGTACATTCACTAATGCATACTAACTCTAACCGGCCACATGAGGCCGAATGCACGGGTGACATTCAAATCCCCCGTGAGGCCGAGCCTCTTAGACTGTGTTGCAAACGAGTTGCACCCGGTTGCATAATAACGTCTCTCTCTCTCTCTGTTGCTCGCGACTACTTGTTTTTTTATTAAATGAATCACAAAATCACAGCCGGGTCGGTGAGGAAAAAAAAGGGGTCCAACATATAATAAACTTGAAAGTTTACATGTGACACACGCACTCGGGTCTTTGTGAACCGTCATCGTTTCATACATCTTCATTAGCCACTCGGCTGTATAATTAGATCTCTTAGCAGACTTTGTTTTGAGAGAAGAAGAAGCATCACTGACGGTGTGGCTTGTGCATATTATGTTTAGAGTGCGTCGACAACTCAGTTGTAGGTCTGGATGCCTGGTGTGGCACCGTGTACACACCTGTGACCACCTTCGGGCGCGAGGGTGCTTTTGCCATACCTAGGTTATGCCTTTTGCTCTTGGCGTGTTCGTGGATGTGCTTTTTGGCAAAGCAGCCGAAGAAGACACAGTAGAGGCAGGAGTGGAGTCTGTTGAGGTGGGCACCGCACATGTGGCAGATACACGACTTGGCCTGTGAAGAGAGAGGGGGGAGAGGAAACAGAGAGGTTATTATCAGTGTTACACCAACTCACAATACTCTAAAGGCACCAGGTGATGAAATGGCCATGCATCCACAGCAGGGTGGTGGTGGTGGGGACTACTGTATGTTACGTGGGCGTGCCAGCAGGTCTGACATGCGTAGGAAGTTGTGGTGGACACAATTCAAAACGTTGAATGTCTCTTGAACTACAACATAATGATGGGTCCATAATTATTGGCCTCAACTGCCATCAAATTTCTTGGGGGGATTTTACTATCAAGTGAAACATAGCTCGTCTTAAACCTCTCATACCTCGTGCTGAATCACGATAGGATGAGTTTCAAGTACTTAATGTGTAAACCTAAAATACCGTCCTATATATTCTGCTCATGTTGGCAAGACGACGGTGGAGAGGAGAGACACTACTGATGGAGGATTGATCGCAACGGTTCAAAAGCATGCAGATGAGAAGCCGGCATGCCGGGAATCCAGCAGCAGGGAATTGAAGAGGTGAGAGGAAATGAGCAATGTGTGGAAGAAGAGGGTGGGATGGGGGGAGAGTAAAAAAAGACAGGAGGGAGAATAAAGGAGAAGGAAATAGCTATGGATGGCAACATTAGAGTTCAAGAAAAAATCTTAAAATAAAGACTCGAAAAAATGTTTTATTGCTTTCTTCACAGATTTAATTGAGTAATTTCATGGGTGATTTCGGGTGACAGTTGGCTAGCTTAGTTTAGCATAAAGACTAGGAACAGCTGGCTTGGCTCCATTTGAGGGCGACATAATCCACCTACCAGCACCTCTAAAACTCACTGATCAACACATTATATCTTCCTTGTTTAATCCAAACCCAGACCAAGGAAAAGAAGCTGCAAAAAACAGGCTAGCTTTGGAAAAAGAAGAAAAACAAACGACTCTTAAATATTATTCCAGTCACGTGCACCCCTCCGTGCATAAGTGCTGAGATGCATTATGAAAAGGCATCAACATGCTACAATCGTCCCTCACTCATTCTTCCAACTGTCAGTGTTACAGTGTTGCAAGTGTTGTCTTTCTGTTTCCTGAGAGAACATTAGTATTCGTGGAGAAAAATGTGTGTCTGTCAACACATCCGTAAACCTCTGCCGTCATGCCAACAAGAGTCAGAGTACAAACACTGTATGTCCAAGTAGTAATGGACATACACAGTAAGTAGTTCTGCTTAAACACACCGGCCCATGTAGTAACACGTACAAAAAAATACAAAAAACACACTTCGTAAGGCCTTGAGACAGCCGAAGCTCTATCTGTGTCATATTTCTGCGAGCGCTGCGATGACAGTGACAACCCATCTGCCGGCAGGATGTTGTGGGAGAAGAGCAATAGGAGGTAATGGGCCGGAAACAGATCCTGGTTCGAAGTGTAAGTGAGGACATAATCCCACTGTCAGCCAAATGCAACAAAATCCATCTCACCCATTGAAGGAAACAAAAAATAAAATAAGGATCCAGGCATCCAGAGGAGGAGAATTAAAAAAGGCCTATTCCCTCCAAAAAATAAGAAAAAAAAGAGGTACTAAATACTGTACAGTCCTGCTAAATATAGGACACGGAGATGGGAAGGTCCTAACAATTCTAATAAACAGTGATATTTTATGTGTATATGAAAATTACAACACATGAATGTAGGCGATTACAAAAGGGTGCAATGTGCAGAACAGACAAAGTTGGGTCTTTACATCTACTACAGTCTAAATTGACAGTCATCATCACAAAAAAAAGAAATTAGGCAATACTTTCCAACAGCATGGCAAGACAACTCGAAATTGAACCAAGCTGCCACAACTGGGAGACGGTCATAGTTTGTTAATTGGATGACAGAAACAAGAAAATGACTCGCATATTCTTCTTGCCTTCCCTAGGAGTCAATATTGTTGGAAATACATACGTTTTAAACAAATGTTCTTGCCAGATCTTACATATTGCTTTAACGTCAGAGCTGGAACTGAAGTCATATTCACAAATAACAGCTGGTCGTGCCAGCAATACACAGCGCTAATGCAAAGGATTTATTTGACCTTCTGACCCTCTGCCACCAGCTTTGAGCCCATCAGGCCGCTTCCGCACTGATTCCATTTTTGTGTTGCTGAACTGAACGGTCATTGTTCTCCACGGCGGCCTCTTCAGAAAAACACATTTGTTTCGTGGTGGACTGATAAAAATCCAACGCAGCCTTCGTTCACAAATGCGATCGACACATGCAGCCGACCAAAAGAGTGGAACCTCTGAATTCTCAAGGTGAACGAATGCTTAAAACCCTTGTGTTGTCTTGGGGTCAAAATGACCCATCAACACACATACATATACACTCGTACACGGGTTAACAAAAAAGCATTCCGTATCCGAAGGTCAGCCCGATGCAGACGGGAGGGAGTGTTGTTCGTGACCACTAGAGGCGGACACAAGCGGTAGTAGCCCAACGGTCGGCCCCGGAGTGGAGAGTGAACGATGGTACGTCTCTTCCAAAATTATAGGAGAGAATCAGGCAACCACACCAGGACGAGACCCTGCAAATATTGACCACCATTTTGTTCAGTAAACACGCCTCCAGGACTACCAGCTCCCACTGATCCCGTGGCAGATGACAGGGTGGACAGGGAGTTGTCCACATTGGGGTACAGGATGCAGTTAGGCAAGCCCATGCGTTACAGATACAGCATGCTAATATTATGCACAGCTGATCTGTATCTACGAGTTTTGTGGATCCTTGCAATATGTATGACTCAATAAAAATGGGGTGTAGAAAACACAAACTGGACCGATGTGAAAAGACAGTCAGTCAGCCTGTCTTTTCACATCGGTCCAGTTTGTGTGTTGTGTAGTGGCACGCGCGCACACAGTGCAAAGTTAGCAGTGGTGCAGCTTTCGTTTTCGTTTGTGTGGTTGCAGGATAACCAGGTGAACGTATGCTTAGTATATTTCAATCAATTAAGCCCCACCTCTCCAAGTGAGGAAATACCACCGTGCAGCGCTGACCTGAGGTCTGCTGGTGCAAGAAGTGGAGCCACTGCAGGCGCGCGGCCAACGCAAACAGACGCACACCAGCTCTCTGATCGGTGACGCGGTCTCTTCGCTTTCACTAAACTAGCGTCCCCGACCGTGCGGGGTTAACTGGGCGACAGGCTGAAAGTTTGCTTCAGTGTCGGGCTGTTGTACAGCTGTGGCGAGCCTGTCATGTCCGGGGTTTAATTTTAGGCGACATAATAAAAGTAAAGACTGGACTGTGAGCGGGGTTAGTATTTGACGTAGACCGAACAGGGTGTCGGAGGTGAATTGTTGTTATGGAAGGGCGGGGAACTGCGCGCATGGGTCACACACACACACACACACACACACACGCTCTCTCATTCACTCTCTCTCTCTCTCTCACACACACACACACACACACACACAGTTCCGTCCCGTCACTTTCTTGTTACCTTGCGTTTTCTGGTCTCGGCCGAACCGCTCCACACGAAACACTGATAAATGACCCTCAGGTTCTGCTTCCAGTTGTCCACTTTGAAGCTGCTGACATGGGGGCAGCCCGCGGGACTCATGGCGGTCACAGCACCCGGCCTATACCGTCTGCTCTGGGCGATGTAACCTGTTCAAATCCCTCACCGCAGACCCAGTCGAGACGGGCTGGCTGGCTAGCTTGCCAGGTTCGTTATCCACTGATTGCTGCGTCCTGGCTAACTGGACATGGTTGCAGTGACGGAGGCACGCACAGTCGCAAACATCAACACGATTTGTCCAATGTCGCTCTATTGGAAAATAAAATATAATTTACTAATTTACATCCACAGCAGCGCTGTATATTATGTAACCTAGCTCTCCACATTCGCTGAATTACATGTTAGCAAGCTGGCTAAAGTTGGTTAGCACTGGAATTTCAACAGTAGCTTACACGGTGAGTGTCGTCAAGACCCACCTCATTCATAACGGCGGACCAATGAGGAGCGGGCGCTACGCATGATTGGCGTGTCAACTTTTTTGCAATTAAGTCCCGCCTCCATGAAGCGGGTGCTGCGTCGCGATTGGTGCATTTTTCCGGCAAAACCACATCCGCCTGCAAGAGGACGCTTATGAGCTGAAACCTGAATCCGCTTCGTTGTATTAATCAGGTGCGTTATTTATAATGACACAATAAAAAGGTGGACATTCACCTTACGTGAGGTTATTTTCACAAAGAGACATGAAACGCATAACTATATTCTTAAACAATTTATTATTAACAGATCCACAATCGCAAAGCTCAAGCTCCCAAATGACATGACAGTTTGGTTTCATCTGTTGACTTCACCTCTTGTAATAACAAGCTGTCAAAACTGTTTTCTATACAGTGCTCTAGCGACCTCTAGTGGATCCAACCTAAAAAACAACCCAAAAAAAGGAAAGGAAAAAACAAAAACAGTGCACCAGATTGTGAACCACTCCTCCATTGTGCCGAGTTTGGTCAAGGGCATGTCCATGTGTACAGATTTGTTATTGATGATATCTACATTCTAACCAAAAGGTGTGAGGGGGGACACAATCACATCAGTCTTTACAATTGCAGAATATGTCAGATTTATTCCTCGTCAGCCAAAGATGTTTTTACCTCATGTAATGCCCTCTCGTTACGGCCATCATGCAGCAGAACCAATACAAACAGTGAGATTATTCGCACATATGTTTGGAACAAATAAGTCCAGTTTTTTATTTTTGTGGTTTCTGTTAATGTAGCAGTGGCGCTCCAACCTGAACATTGATAAATAAAACACTGACAAAAATTTTATCTTTTCTCCTTTTTTCTGCAAGGACCATTTGTTATCCTCAAGACACTGAAGAAAGAATAACCAGATTTATCATCATTCCACACAATCAGATTTTCCTTGACCAAAGTCCTTATGCAATAGAATGTTTGTTTGTTTTCCTCTTTAAAAAAAATCCAACTCATCCTGGGAAGAACGTGTTGGGTGGCTGCAGCGTTCTCTCCCCGTCCAAGGCCCCTCAGGAATAACTTGATGTTTTGCTACCAACATCGTCCTCCTGCGATCCCATACTCTGAAAAACACAAAGTGCCACAGGTTGAGAACGCTTAACGCAACCAGACAACAACTCTGCTGCTTGTAACACCCTGAAAGTCGTAACTCTAGACATCTCCTCGTTTTGGTTGCATTATTGTATCATTTATTCTTACAATTGTTTTATATTGAATTCTTCCACATGAAAAGCAAGCTACGTACCACAGCATTCACAAGGAGAGATTTAGCTAAGATACCACAAAGCATAATATATGCATGCGTTTGTAAAAATAATAACAGAAAAAGAAGAAAACAAATTATATATATTTGATTGCCTCACCTTCTGCACAAATTGTGGGTTTACTGTGATTTCTTGATCCATAGACTTTAGTTTCTCATCCAGCTCTATACATTTCAACATCTAAAAAGGAGAAAAGAGGACACAGCTTCACTGTATAAGTAGTGAACTTATCTTCAGGGTTCATCCATAGCATTATGATCGGACCTCATGCAAAGCAAGACAACCCCGAGTTGGACGTACTCACCTCTTGGTCAATTTTGTGGAGCATTGCTGGGTTGTTGTATTTTTCGGGGTTATCGTGGAAGCAGACCATGCCGTCCTTTTGGTTAATGCTAGCGTAGATCTCACCATCTTCAATCTACACAGAAGCATAAGGAGGATTTCTAGTGTGGATCTAGAGTCAACCACTGTTAGGTAGAAAGTCTGATACAGATAAATAAATAAGTTCGATAAAGCAGATAAAATACTAACTAACATATTGTGTACAAGATATCCTGTTGCAAAATAATATGCATTTAAATATCATAATATATCACCATGTGTAATTTTATATATATATATATATATATATATATATATATATATATATATACACACACACACACACACACACTCAATGTGCAGAGAGAGAAACCTGTATCTGGATTTCCTGGACCAACTCACCATGTGCAAGACGTATTTCTCCGCTTCCAGTGGGCCGGACAGCTGCACTCGACTCGCCATGTCTTGCAAAGACAGTGTCAGAAAGGTCTGCAGGAGGCACGTGAAACAGCTCGATATTAATGTAAAATACCTGTGTAGATCATGCCACCATAGTAGTAGTAACATCTAACTAATCCT
The DNA here is from genome assembly GCF_910589615.1 of Taurulus bubalis. NCBI lineage: Eukaryota > Metazoa > Chordata > Actinopteri > Perciformes > Cottidae > Taurulus > Taurulus bubalis. Next base: position 17,792,767 of record NC_136590.1, on the reverse strand, counting down.
CAAACCAAATCAACAGCTGTTACACATCACAGTTCAAACCACACGAAGAAGCGAATATATGAGAAATGTTTCTTGCGAAAGCATTTGGCTCAAACTCGTGTCGACAGACAAAACAAAAACCCACAGAGGCACACGCCCACCTTTGTTAGCCTCTGAATGTTCTTCTTGTAGAGCGAGGAGAGGCACTGCTTGACCAGGCCCGTGTTGTTGTCTCTCGTGAAGGTCTCGCTGTGTTTGTTGACCACGCCGCGCAACTCGGCCGGGTTGTTGGTGGTGTAAATCTGGGCTAACTCGTGGTACGCGTTGCTCAGGGGCTACGAGCGAGAGAAACAAGAGGGAAAAAGGACAGAGAGAGAGAAAAACAACACAAATTACTTCAGGGCACAACAAACGATCAACTGCATGAGTAGACACTGTGTTCACATGGCAATTAACTCAATTATTAAGTCACTGAAGTCCCCTCATTGCCTTCAGAGCAGAGTAGAAATTGCAGACGTCGGGAAACTGTCTGGAAGCTTATATATTTTTAAAAAGAAAAGAAAAAAAGATGCTCACAGCTGAACTTCTCATCGCCATTGGCTGTTAATAGCTCGTCAAATTTCTGCAGTTATTTATTACAAATAAATGTTGAATAAATATTGTATTATAAATCGTAATACCACTACCTATACGTGAGAAGAAGTGTTTGCAGCTGGTTAACTTTGGACTCTGTAATAATAAATAACAATAATAAATTGCAACATAATCAACAGGTTCATTGATAATGAAAATAGCGACTGCTGCCCTGTAGACTGGTTTCATGAAACCTAGATGACCCACAGAGGGCTGTGCATGATGGCACAATCTTTTGGGATGTGACTTTTGTTTTTTTACTTTGAAAGCCACATGCATCGCATCCCTTTTTTATTACGTAAAACAAAGATTGCTTGAACGTGCAATTGGAACACTGTGTTTTTTTGAGAAGTGATTGATTCCTCTCTGGGCTCATTCTGGGCTGTTGAGCTGTACTGCATTATAAAGAGAGCCAAGTACGGGGCGGAAATATCATTTGATCTGGATCGAGATACCGATTGGATGATCGAATATCATCGGTGTAAATATCAACAAAGTAAAAATATGCCGTTTTGTAATTCCCATGGCAAACGCACCTCCTTCCTATAGAGCCCAATGACAAAATTGTCAAAATCTATTTTAGAATCATTTTGTGTGTCGATATAAATGTAATTGATTGTTGATTGCCAATTGATTGTTGATTGCAGACTTTGTGTTACAAGCACATATCATACAGTTGAATGAAGAATTGATATATAAAATCCTCACATCGTGATAAAACTTGTGATTTACACCTCTCAAGCTTACCCTTATTTTAAGTTTTGACTACCTTTGCATTCTAAATAAGCTATGACGAGCTTGCTTGCGTCAGATTAAACTCACGTTACTTAAATATCCGCATGTGTAAATGTCACCACCGTACCAAAAACAGCAATGCCTTAGCCCTCCCCATTCCACCCATGAGTTTTATCCTTACCTTGATGAACCTCCCCACTATCTGCGAGGTGTATTTGGGCAGTGGCTGCACTTTCCCGTGGAGAATGAGTGACACCAGGATGTATTTCTTATAGGCTTCCAACATGATGTGGCTCACTGCCATGGCTGGTGTGGTTATTGCCTTACAAGAGAACATGAGACGCACATAAATCATTTCAATATGTATACACACACACACACACACACACACACACACACACACACACACACACACACACACACACACACACACACACACACACACACACACACACACACACACACACACACACACACACACACTGAAAGTGACAATTTGACTGTGCAAACAGGAGCACATGAGACACATTCTGCATGTATATTAGTATTTCAGAAGTGCGAATACCTGTTCATAAAAATACAGTGCTCTTTCAAAGTTTTTGAGGCCCGTGTAGATCATGCCACCATAGTAGTAGTAACATAAAAAGTGCTTTGCGTCGTAAGCTCCGTTCTCCTTACAGATGTCCATCATGTCCAATTCCAAGAAGGGCAGGACGGGCTTGAAGCACTTCGCTAACAAGCACAGCTGCAAGGGAGACAGGGTATGTGAGTGAAGACGATGTAGGCGGTTACGAGATCAAAAAACATTTGGGGAGGACCGACTTGGTCACAAATGATACAGCTAAATGGATCAAGTTCAGTGGGCTGAATTCAAACGAGCATGTTAAACCAAGAAGCCATAGTGCTGGTGCTGCAGTGACTCACCTGACAAAAGTCTGCATGAACTGAGGTAAGTTGGTTTGTGTTCATCTGCATTTTGTCTATTGCCTGTTTTAGGACGACAACACCCCGCAATGGCTGTAGGAGAAGGAAAAAAAATGTGTTCAGTTAAGTTATTCATTCTGTGGCTTTCCTGAGACTGGTCTGGTCTGGTCTGATCCGGGCCTGTAGCCGCACTTTAAAATGCATTACAATATTTAGATCAAGACGGAAAGAGGAAAACATGCTGTTCCTGGATGCGGAGACTCCGCAGCGTGCAAGCAGTACGGCGACTCATTTGAGGAGTCTTGTCAGAAAGCAGTGACAAATGAGCTTAAAATCAGCAATTTTCTTTCCATCACCCATGGGGAAATTGCTTTCACCAAAAAGTGCATGCAACATTAAAAATAGTTTTACTCACAAGCTACAATGTCAAGAAACGTTATACACAGTTAATGGACATGTTGGCAAGGAGAAGTCACGATAACATCGTGGAAAGCTCAAAGACATTACAAAATACACCTAAGGCCAGCACTAACACTCTTATTCAAGTGTGAAGAAGTAGATGTGTTTTTTTCTTTATGTTGTCTCTGTTAGAAAACATAGACAACAGTGATATCATTCTACTGCTAAAGTGCTGAGGGCTGATGTAGGAGAAGTAGTCGTATCTGCGACACAAACACCGTCAATGAATACACGCTATTCTACACACTGGGTTCAACCGTGCATGTGGTCTTCGATGGAATCAAATAAATACGGCTCATGAATAAACACTGCAGCGATTCAAGAATGAAGACAAAGCGCGCAACCATAATGGCATTTTAAATTACATAATCTCTTAAGTAACCACTGAAGGAAAATATTTTTTTCTGGGGAGCATGTGGTGACTGAAGTAAAAATATGTATAATTCTGCTGATTCGTTTTAATAGAGCTGCAAAAAAATGTTTCAACCAGCATTGGGTTTTCACATTCAATACACTAAATCAGTTTTTTTTTTTTTAAACTAAATATTTCACTTAATTGTCAAACATCAACTATGACTGCTGATTAATTTGAGGTGTAGATAATGAATTTAATAATTCATATTAAATTAAGACTCTGCAATGGTAACTCGTTGGGCATTTTGCTCCCACCAAAGTCAGAATCAACAGTCTTACCTGTTTCCGCTCAACAAGGGCGTTTGTCAACTGGTGGCAGAGACCAGCAACTGTGAGAGAACAGACGGGAAGGAAGGGTCTCCAGTTATTGATTCAGTCTCTAGGTGGTTCGTTAACTTTTAAATTCATTTGTAGTTCCGTATCTGACATTAAGACAGCACAGACAATTACAATATACATTACAGATGCCACACCACTGTAACAATGCAGCTTGTACTTCAGTTTGATTGATACTCAAAGAACATGTTAGTGCCTCCCAGCAAACACTTGAAAAAGCCAGTATATGATTTACACCGTAGTAAAGTATGTGCATAACAGTGCACAATTTCGCAGAGTACATGCTCTCCACTGATTGGTGTAGAAATTAGTTTTTTTGTTCAACTAATAACTTGTAAAATGTAACAACCACCAGCGGCATACGGACATGCTTCCTAAACATCTACGAGTGAGAGGTTTGGCTAGTCTGGACTTACAAGTGTCTGTTGCATATCTAATGTGCTCCCCATTGCAAGTACTGATGAAGAGCTGGACTTGGGAGAAGAGCGTCTCAAAGTCAGGGATGTTTGGCATGGAGAACTTCACAAATCTTTAAGGACAGAGAAGGAGGTGAGTAACAACTTTACAGAGAACCAAGAAGGCCCCAACACAGGTTTGATGTTTGTGACGCAGAGGGGAACTCGTGACATTTAGTGTTTTGTTACAGTAAACTGTTAAGCAATGAGTAAAACTAAGCTTCAACGCAGCGCTGGCATTTCTTGAGTCACAAATATAATAACAATCACGTTTTTGTTACAATTTTAGTTCAGGCCTACATTATTGGTTGTACATGCGACAGGTAGCTTTTAACTGCATCGGGTCTACATCAAATGTGCAATGCTACCTGCTACAGACAGCCTATAATAATCAAAACATAATAGGACAAAGACAAAGTTAAAATGGCACCCTTTATTCAAGATCCAAATACTGGATAATGGATGTGTTGTTTTGACCAACTCGTCAATCATATATTTGACCTAAAAACTAGCAACAAAGTTGTGTTCACCATTAACTTCTCATTAACTAGCTTTCTTCAAGGCTCAATCCCCTCTCGTCTCAAAAAAATACAATATGACCTTCAACTGACACAACAATAACAGAATCTCTTGACCCAATTTAGAAGTGAATGGAGCAGAAACGAGCAGCGTCTTGAAGGCAGGAGAGTAGAGAAACACATGACTGGACTGAACTCAAAAGGGAGGCAAGAAAACACATTTGAATGAAAAATAAATTTAAAAAAACAGCAGCAAACAGTAAGGAAGAGTTCTTGAATGGTGTCAACCATTCTGGGAAGAACTCGGACAGAGCAGGCTACTTACAGCACAGCCAGCACGCCGAGGGAGTGCTCCTGGATGTCCAGGGCCCCGAGCACTGTGTCCAGGTGGGACAGATTTTTGGCCAGCAGCTCCCCACTCTTGTTGATCAACTCACACAGCTGAGTCATCTGGCCTGGAGGGGGTGAAGGGTCAGAACAAAATTAAATAACTTTGGACCCTGTTGCATGCCCTTTTTGATTATTAGAAGGACACACATATCTCACATCTAAGACAGTTGACTTTGCAATGCCAGATCCCCTTTAAATGTGAATATGTGTAGGCAAGGTCGGCTGTATATCTAATTAAAATAGGTTGCTATACTGAAATGTAATGTAATTAAAATGCACATTTCAAATGTTGTATCACATGTGACGGAAGACAAGAGTTGAATTTATTCAGAAAGATGGAACTGCACTGAAAACTAGAAACGGCATTGCAACATTCCCTACGATCAGTCATCGTGAATGACGTGGTTAACTTAATAAAATCCACAAAAGGAGAAGACAGCAATACTTTTTGCGGAGACATTTTCTTCATTGTTTTAGTCGTCAAATTAACGATAAAACCGCAATTGTCTATGCTACGACTGCCAGGGGGCTATGCTTCACAAATGTAGAAAACAAATTGACGCATTAAATGCTTAACAATCACCGTGCTGAGGCTTAGTATTTCAGTATAAATAGGCCGGTCAAGTGTCCTGTCAAGGCCTTGCGTGAGGTAATTAAAGTGGGATTGACAGATGACTTTCAGCCAATAGTATTCGCTAATTCCGATTGCCAGCCAATCGTGTCGGGGCTAGGGCGGGACTACCGGTAGGCAGTCCTGACAAATTATTTTCTAGATCAAAAACAAAAAGTATGATTTAGACATTTTCTTTGATGAACCATCAAGTTCGCGGCTATCCTAGGCATCCATTTGCTCTAACGCATCTTCTGGTGACACTTTACAGAACTCTCGCCGCCAGAGGAAGTCATTTTTTGCGGTGTGTTTACATGATAAAGCAAAAAGAGGGCTCTGACCAGTTTGGCAGGCTAGCTATCGGCAAGGCATTGGATAGCATATGCTAGCTAACTAGCGAACACTTCCCACTCGAATGAGTTTAGCAACCATACCTTGAGCGGAGAGCTGCCGCACATTGTTCACAAACTGCTCCAAGGCTGAAGCCATTATTTCTTGGGTCCAAAGTGGAGGTAATTTGCACTGTTTTTCATTCAAACGTCAGAAACAACTCCGTCCGGACTGAGACAGGGGGCCACACAGCCGCCACTGAAGTAAAGCTATCGCGAGATCATAAAAACTGCAACGAGACTGCAACGAGATTTAAGAACCGACCATCGGATTCTTAAAGCGACAGACACACGATTTGCTGAAAGTATTATAGTACTGTATCGCATTTTTTATATTATTACTGTTTTTCTTTGAAGGATATTGCAAACTATTATTATTATTGTCTTATGTGCGACTTAAGACACTGTAGTTGCCTAATTCTGACTACAGTTCTCCCTTTAGGGAAAAGGAAAATACAGGAACTGACGTACAATTTACCGTGTTATTAACAAAGATGTTATAAGCTGTAAGAGCTCCTGCCGAACAGACTGTAAAGCTTCCACTGATCAGACTGGAAATACAAGATTGTTGTACTTAAAATAAAACTATTGTACGTTATCTTGTGTGTGACTATACATTCTAGTTTTGGACATGCATCCATTCTCTAAATGTCTTATCATGTTCATGTTATACCCATCCTTGCTCTTTGGAGTATTAGGTAACAATGTCGAATACCAAGACAGTCCTCAGTTTTGAAGTTTCTTTATCTTATATGTAATTGTCGAGAAAATGAAATACATTAAAGAGAGACGTCCTGACAGCTAATTTAAATTAAGTAAATACAAACCATTAACAGCACACTCATTCATTGGTGGCTTAAGACGGTTACTATTTATTCAGCCTTTCAATTATTAGGTTCTTCACTTTCATAAAGTTAACATGAATTATGTTATCTTTGGTGATACTTACTGCATGCTTAATATTTTTCTTTTTCGTTGCTGTACCTCCATATTTTCCATTAGCTTAGTGTTACTGTAATTTAGTGAAGAGCCATTTGTGGCAAATGTCTGAAACCGATTTACAATATCTGAGGGAGAGCAAAAGAAAGAAAGAAAGAAAAAAGAGGAAAAAAAGCACAGCTCAAATATATAAAATCAAACATTTACTTAGGCAAATTTTCAAACATTTTATGTTCAGTGTATCGATCCGCAACAGTATCACTGTAGACTTTTTAGAATAGTCAATTATTTGTGACATACAGGCAGAAATAATAACAATAATCACAATATTAATAATAGCGGTGGTAAAACGTTTTCTTTCTTCTTAATTTTTCCTAAATTTGCAATATTGTGTAAAGGCAAATTGTGCCATACATGGCTTTATTACAAAAAAAACGGAGTGAGCCATCGTCTTCGTGTAAAATATCTTTGCAGCAAAGCAAGCTTGTTGTACAGTTTGTTCTCGCTGCTGAGCTTTTCCTTCCGTGGTGCCGCAGCTTCAGTCGTGCGTTGCTCGTTTATTGCTCAAGTAGCACCAATAGCCAGATGTTACAGATGCTGTGCGTTTGAACAAAACAAACAGAGAGGCGTTGAGTCGCCCGGGAAGTTAAAACACACTGACACACGATGCAAGCAGCTCCCGTTACACCGCGTCGGAAGGCATGTCACGTCTGACCTGGCCGCTGCTGCGCGGCTAGCCTGTCAGCTAAAGTTAGCGGCCGACCGTTAGCGCAACTGCGGCTGACTGCATACATAAAGTTGAGCTGACAGTACAAGACAATCACGAAAAGACAAATAACAACACAGCCACGTGCTGCAAACGACAAGGTTTAACCGCCTCAGCATTTCGAAAACTTTCGACTCCCATGCTGGACTTCTCTCCGCTGTTTCCGTCGTCGTTCGGAGGAGGAGAGGGCCAACGTGACGTCAGTGACGGCAACAGCCGCTCGAGTCGAGAGTCAACGCACCATGGTGTCACTGTTCGGCACTGCGCGCCTACTCGGAAGGGGAAAGACTTCGCTTCGTGACCTTTTGAAGCGGATTTGCGCCAACATGTCGTCCTCCGCTGCCTCGGGTAAGCGGCTGCGGGTTCTGGTAGACATGGATGGGGTGCTGGCGGACTTCGAGGGGGGGTTCCTGAAGAAGTACCGGGCCCGGTACCCAGACGAGCCCCACATCGCCCTGAACGACAGGAGAGGGTTTTGGGTGTCCTCGCAGTACGGGCAGCTGAGGAGTGACCTGTGTGTAAGTGACACATACTGTGTGTGTGTGTGTGTGTGTGTGTGTGTGTGTGTGTGTGCGCGCGTGCGTGCGCGTGCGTGCGCGTGTTTGCATATTGTACGTGTCTAATTTTGTACCGTTATGGTTAATGGAATCCACAGTTTGCAGTGCTACACAGAGCCAGAGGCCCCGGGCTGAGTCCCCTTTAAAATAGTCACATTTTATCAAAATGACATTAATATATCAGATATACAGACGGATAGAATGCCTAGCAGGATGTCACTTTGATATGTCACCCCCCCCCCCCCCCCCCCACACACACACACACACACACACACACACACACACACACACACACACACACACACACACACACACAAATGCTCCATGTATGGATTTGCACAGTTCAACCACTATTTTATATTTTGTTTATGAATTTAATTTCCTATCTAAGCCGACAGATAGCCTCATACTATCTTATCCCATAGACAAAAATTAGCTACATATTGAACCATTACAAAAATCAGTAAAAAAACAACGTTAAAAGCTACCTAGGCCATGTATAATTTCATGATATATATCGTCGTCAACCACGGCCGGTGTACAAGGTCTATGTTGAACTTGAGCACACACGAAGCAACGGACCACAAAGATGTTGTTTTTCTCCCTTCCTGCTTCGTCTTTATTAAAACATCCTCCAAAGTACATGTACACTCACGTGGACACGCGCTTACATGTGCCTTATCAATGTGCACTGATACTAAGCTGTGTGCTGTTTTTCTTCTTTTTTTTACCCCAGGAGAAAGCCATCAGTATATGGGAGTCCAAGAACTTCTTTGTGGAGCTCGAGCCGCTGCCAGGAGGAGTTGAGGCGGTCAAGGAGATGGCCAAGATCGCCGAGTAGGTTTTTGAAGATGCAGGTTCATTCACATAATATATCCACTGGTTTAGCAACATGCGATGTAGACATGGTGAGATGAGGAGCAGAAAACACTGAGATCTTTTTGGGGTTGAGCCACGAGAGGAGTTTGTGGTGTAAAGAAGAAGAAGAAGGATTTGAATACGGTGTTTTAGCAACGTGGTGTGTATCTGGAGAGAAACTGGGAAGGAAAAACCACAAACGAGGTTAAGGAGGAATATTGCAATGAATAACAGGCCGCTGCTTTGGATACAGTTCGGATCTCTGTACACAACGACAATACACAACCCTTTTTAAATCAATATCTTTTTTTATACAATTATTGATAACTTCAGTAAGTAGTGGTGTAATAAACAAGATTGTGTGTCGCAATTGGGATATAATTTGCCATATTGGAGGGAATGGTCATTTTTGCATCAGCACTCTCATTTTCATTGGAAAACATTCAAATTATATTTGCTGTAACGGCTTTATAAGTACGGAGAAGGGGATGTGGAGGCCAGGACGTCTCTTCAGCACAACTATATTCCTTAATTTTTTTTTTTACACATTTTACGCCTTCAACAAACTGATCTGGGGTAAATATTGCGCTTTTTGTTGTTCTTGCAATTTGCAATAAGGTTGTGCGGCCCCATGCTACTTATTCCCCAACTGTGATATTGAGAAACATTGAGAAACATTGGCTCCTCGTCTGGAGCGGTGGTGGCTTCGTCGATTCATTCAAGTCGATGCGGAGGAGGCAGTGTTTTGCCCGATTCCGGTGGCATTCTCAGAAGCACACAACACAGTGGAACAATGTCTAAAAATAGCCGCCATAGTTATGAAACCATATATTTACGTTTCCCCTCCTGGTGGAAAAGAATGTCCTTCTGCAACCACCAGGGCCTGAAAATGAGTCTGTTTTCTTATCAGGGAATATCTGCCATATAGTGTGATCTCATACTTCTCACTTTTGTTTTTCACCTCTTTGTTTTTCCTTCCAGGGAAAACGGTCCACTGCCCGCCTCCAAAATAGCAATTACTTCCACCTGTCCGTCAGATATAAGCATCTGTAAAAACGTTAGTATGTTTTTCCCTTTTCTTTCTGCAGCACGGATGTCTTTATTTGCACCAGCCCCATAAAACATTACGAACACTGCCCGTATGAGAAGGTAGGTCCTCTACACATCCACATGTAGTCGGTTCCCTTTGGAGATCACTTCTGTTTCCTCTATCTAATTAGATATCATTTGCTGTGTGTGTGTGTGTGTGTGTGTGTGTGTGTGTGTGTGTGTGTGTGTGTGTGTGTGTGTGTGTGTGTGTGTGTCCAGTATGCCTGGGTAGAGAAGCATTTGGGTCATGACTTTCTGGAGCAGGTCATCCTGACCAGAGACAAGACGGTGATCACCGGAGACATCCTCATAGACGACAAGCCTGACATTCTAGGTGAGGACTGCAGCAAAAAAGGGGGCCTGACAGTTTGAATTATCATATGAACATTCTGTGTCGTATTAATGTTATCCCACCTGACATTGGTGACAATGCAACATTTGCTAAGCTCCGCCCCTCTGGCAAGGTGACACTGGCCATGGTTACGCTCATCTTCTGTCCCCCGATCGTGCCAGGACGCTTTAGCTGTCAAGTCTGCGTGCTCCGAGATCGGATTCTCGCTCGGACCACGCACAAAGCTGACTTTGCTCGCCTTTGAGTTTGGACATGGACTAAGGCTGCAACTAACGATTATTTTAATAATCGATTAATCGGTTGATTATTTTTTTGATTAATCGATGAATCGGATAAAAAAAAATAAAAAAAGCATTCATTTCCAACCCTTTATTCAAAAACAGAACTGACAGTGCAAAACATCTTCAGAAAGCACAAACAGGTTGCTCCTTGAACATCCCTGACCTGTTAATTAATAAAATAAAAATGGAATAACACTAAAAACATACACATGTATGCTTTACATCTGCCAAATGTGAGTCCTTTTTACTGTAATTGATCTCCTTGGAGCAGAGGCTGCATTTAGCATGCCCTGCTTTATCAATATGTATGAAACACTGGGACAGTGGGAAGCTGTACTGCTCCTCTCACGTCTGTTTGGACCTCCACCTGCCTTAAACTCTTTCATTCACATCATCTGATCAATATCTGGGTCTCTTATGACCACGACATCACGTTGTTGGCTATTCTACTATGCGTAAAAAAAAAAAAAACCTGCAGCCAGATCCGCCGGTGTGCCGGTTTAACGTTAACGAGTGACAGCGTGAACTGAACCAGACCGGGGGGTTACGGCATGTTTCATAACGTTAAGTTTTTTTACAAGCAAGACTGAACTGTAACGGAACATAACGGAACTTTAACGCCAACACTACCCAAACACGTTAGCTAACGTGATAGCAAGCTGACTAGCTTCCATTAAAAACAAGTTTGAGGGAAATGAAGACGCTAGAGAAATCTTAACTCTGATTGGCCAAGACTCGTCAAAGATGTTCTATTTTTGCGAAGATCACTATCTAAACTTTTCTCAGTGTCTCACTCCAATCTCAGACACGCTGGCAGGCCAGTCGCTCTGCTCCGCTCTTCTTTTTTTCCTTCGCGATTTATTGACTGGCGTAATGATCGCGCGACACAACGAATCAATAATGAAATTTGTTGCCAACACTTTTGATAATCGATTTTATCGATTCGTTGTTGCAGCCCTAACATGAACACAATGTATGCACGATCCGGACGCTTTATTTGACGCAGGGGGGACTTTTATTTTGAAAGAACTTCTAGGAAATTAAACGTGTTTCCCCAACATTTTCTCCCCAGCCTGATTTCTGATGTTATTCTGATGTGACTGATTTTGACCACAAAATATATCCGATCAGGCCGGTCGCACTCGAGCGTCAAAGCGTGAACACACATATGTGGACACGGCTGACTCTGGCTCATCCGGCCACAAAAGTTGCAAAAAAGACAAATGAAAAGACAAGTGTAACCACGGCGGATAACAGTTCAGAATTCCTGGTTATTATTAATGTTATTATTAAACAATGGATCCTTAAGCAGCTCCCCTGGACCTGCTGGGGTTGCATAAAAGCAGTGCGCCCCCCACGCAGTGAAACACGCAACGGTTGTCGGTCATGTAACGTTTGTGCCGGTCGTGTCCCCCTTTGCTCAGGCGTGGATCCCAAACCGACGTGGGAGCACGTCCTGTTCACCGCCTGCCACAACAAGCACCTTTCCGTCGGGCTCTCCCAGAGACGGCTCCTGTCTTGGGCGGACGACTGGAGGGCCCTCCTGGACAGCAAAAGGCAGTGAAGGAACCCGCCCCTTCCCGGTCAGTGGGAGATCATCACCTTGAACGCTGACTTGCAGAGGCAACGCCAGAATTCACTTCTGAAAAAGGAGAAGGGGGGGGCGAATGATCAGCCAAATTAACAATAACTTACATGTTGGACGTTTTGCACACTTGTTGCATTCTGTTTGGGAGAGGGAATTCACGTGTTTGACCACAAGGGGGCACCCCGAGACTGAGTGTGAAGTGAGCCACCAATCCGCCAATTTCACTGAAGAAAACTGAGACAACAAAATATTGAAGTCAAAACGAAAATGTGTTAAGACTAACCGCAGATTAGAGCTGCCCTGTCTCTGCACACTGTATCTTTTGACTGGACATTTAGCTTTGAAATCTGGGTTTTGGGCAGTACACAAACATGCTGTAAGAAAGTCTCCTGCACTTGCAAACACTCGAATGTTATGTTATTTTGGGAGAGTGCGGCAACGCACCATGGCTCACCGAGCAGCCCTGTCATATGCAAATATATACATGGACAAAGAGGAACGAATATGGTGCTTCTATTTTTTTCTTTTCACATGACCTGTGCATCTTAACTGATACTGAAAAATAAAATTGCGCACATACATATGCATATTGCCAAATAAATATTGTTTGGATACATTCACTGTAGAAATGTGTGCTGAATATGTTTAAAATCTTAAAAGGAGGAAAATATATTTTGTTGGGTGTTGAGTAAGATTTTATAAAAAAAGAAAAAGACTGATGTTAGAATGAACCAAAACTTAAAAAAAGGGGGTGATTTATATTGTTACATCTTGTTTTTATGTGCTCTACTACACAGACAGTCAAATTATTTTGAACAAACCATATTGTATTCATTAGTAGTAGTTTTGCAACTTGCCTGTTGTAAATACACTGAAGTAACAAAGTAATAGTACCTCAAAATAATTCAGAGCCAATACACAACACTATCATCTGTTAAGGCCTAATCATTATTATTATATTTCCTTTGTGTTGCTTGTTTACATAAGCACACTGCATCAGATTTAAAACCAAGTTATTAAAAACTATTTATTTATTTATTAATAATGACCGAAAAGAACATATACATTGAATCCACATTGGTCTGTTGTCCTCCGAGAACGTATTCTGTGTGAATGATTTGGATAGTGCACTTTCACTCAGTTGGCAGTTGCATTGTCCTGCTTCATGGTTCATCAAGTTAAGACACACTGCGAGTCCGTTTGAATCCACTTTGGCTATTTCTGGCGGGTCCGTTACGAGTTTTCCTGTTGCTGCTAATGTGATTTTTGGGAACAGAGTGGTGGATGCTGGGCATGTGTTATGGCTGATGTACTTAGTGCCGAAGTGTCATTGTGCCTCGTCTAAAAACCTCATGGGTGGTGTGTGTTTCATTCCATCTCGTTTAAAAAAAGAATAACCGGATGACCCATGTCCTTTTAGTTGTCTTTTAGGTGTGCTATTCAGGTTGCATCTGTTTCTCCTTGTTTGCGCTAGCGATGACTGGCTGCTTTGGCTGGCTTCTTTGGCGGTGTTTGCTCAAACGCTCAATGACGTGATTAAATCATTAATTTGGAATAACACTTGGAACTGGCTACTAGAATATGTTTATTTTTTATTTTTAACAGGAATTGTGAAGGGGGCCAGAAACGTGGTTGACTTGGCAGCCGGTTGCGTCGTCACTCGTGGTGTGAACGTTGAATTAGAACCCACGTCGTCAATAAGTCACATGACAACTCACATTTAGCTTTGGGCAGAAGTTTGGAAAGCTCAAACCTCCTGGGTAGACATCCCTGCCAGGATGAAACAGTTTAACGAAACACGATGAACTATGTTTTTGTGCGCTTTTAAAAATGTATTTTGGTAATTTCCTCTCCGCTGATCATATCAGTTAAGGCACACAGAAAACAGCAGCTGACTATGAAGATTAGTCGAGAGTCTCGACTCTAAATGGGTTTGACCTCAGTCCATTTTGTTTTATAAGGATGGAGACACCCACAATAAACTGTTGGCTATCAAACGTCAACGTCGGCCTCCTTGTGCCCATGACTTCTTGCATTTTGGTGCTGAATATTTGTGCCGATATCTATCCAACACTGCAGAATGCTACCAAGGGCCAACCTAGGAGTGTGAGGAGTTCTCAGTTCCCACTGGGCTGTGGGAGGAACCAGAGGTCCCGGAGGAAACCCGGACAAGAAATTTGCCCCCACCCCCAGTATTACATGCATCATCGTAGCTCGCTCATCAGTGTTCTCTCCTCGGCATAAAACCCTCTACCTGTCCCCTTGTTTGGGACCTGGAGCACTTTCACAGGATGCATCCCAAGTCTCTAAATTGTCATTTCCTCGCTCCTCGATTGAACCGGAAGTGGTTCTGCGTCGCCATCTTGACGGCTGTCCCAAAGCTCTAAGGCTGCAGTCGAATAGTCCTTTTTGCTTAGGAACCTTGCGAACTGAGTGAAATGACCCAGAAGTACCTAAGTGGCCGCCATGATAAGTGCCGGTCGAATTCTCTAATTGCAAAGGAAAGGAGCTTCAATGCTTCCTAACTCAGCTCCTTTGTCATAGGAACTACTGGATCTCCTTTACGAGAGGAAAGGAGATAATGCCGACCCACAATTCCTTGCAACGGCAACATTTAAAGTGACGTATCATTCGGCCGTTCACGAGGACAAACGATCATGACCGAGAAACATAGATCATGTAAATATTCATTAGCATAACTTGGAAATAACCTACTTTCAATAATCTGTTAAACCGCCTGGCAAACTATGAACGTTACATTGCTGTTGCTGAAAAATGCTGTAAAGTGATCAAACTGCTGTATATTTGTATTTTATGCAGGTTTGTTTATATGCAGGTTTATATGCAGATTATAATCTGATCACAGAAATATGCAGACAACAGTTTATGAAACATCACACAACTCAGTTTAACCTAGAAGTGTTGACTTGATATGTTTTATTGTAATGTGACAAAATAGTTGATTCCAAATATGATAATCAGAAAGACTGAAGAGCTTGTCCTGTTTAACACTTTTATTAAAGCTTCTGTTCTGCCGCAGTCATCAGAAACCGACGTCGCTTCACGTGACGCTTCAGAGGAAAGGACGTCTCATGTCTGTTAAAACATATTTCCTCGCGTCTTCTCTCCTCGCATGGTCTCTCCATGCATCCCTGGTGGGAGGGTCTAAGATGCAAGGAAAGGACGCAAGTGAGGGAAACAGGGATGCAATTTAGAGACTTGGGATGCACCTAAAGTCAGCCCTTTGCTTCCTCTGCATACCTCCGGCCACCACTAACAGGTCAACGTAGGTCGGCTGTGTCTCACGAGCGCCTGAAGCTTCTGATCGGCTCCATGTGACCACCCAACCGGTAGTCATGTTGTTGTTACAATGAAGCTCTGTGATGGCGACACAGCAGTCAACCATTGCACCAGCACTGCAGGTGTCAGTTGTATGTCAGACTTTTTATTTTTATTTTTTACAATGAATGTCTTATGCTTGTGGTCATTTAGAAGAAGCCATAATCAAGATATGTCCCTAATCAAGTCTTTAGTGCCTCACTATAACCGTTTGGTTATTATTTTCCATAACCCTGCTCTTTCCCTGACGTCAACTTTAGAATAGACTCCATGTGCAGACATAGAAGAAGGAAGCAAGAACTTTGTGTTGGCATTGGCCATAAATGAAGGAAGCATTTAACCAGAGGCGGGCCGTCAGGGCCTGCAAAGCCTTCTCTGCTGGCCTAAACAGAATCACAAAGTTATAGCTATTTTATAATAAAAAAAAAAAAAGTTGTTTTTTCTACCTGCGTAGGTAAAAAACCCACTCTTTTTTTTAGCTTTTAAAAGCATTTGTACTCTGACACGTTAGTGCGTGATACATGTGTGTCATAACAAAACGAGTATGTGCCTCCTCTGCAGTCCCCACACCAGAAATATACCATGCCTCATATGTAACTTGACGGTCATTACCAATACAGTGGCCTTTAAAAGCAACAAAACACCCCCAAAATATGGCAAACAATGAGGGAATTGGCCAGGCTTTTCTTTTTGTATTGGAACATTTCCAAGTGGTACAGTAAATTTGATTGTAACTATAAGAACAGGCATGCTCATGTACTGACATTACCTCACACACTGTAAAATCATAGAGCTTAAATAAAATGCTATACCTACCTACTGTGTACGGTCACGTGTTTCTTTGTGTTTGTATACAAATTAAAAGGTTTTCAGTCATCAACCGGACACACACACACTGACTCACTTCCACCCATAACACCAGCTCAGTAAAAAACAATGATTTGTGTTTGCTCTCTCGCTCTCTGCCTCTACAGTTAGACCCGCCTCCAGCCATATTTCTTCTGTAACCGATGTGTCGTTTTACCTGGAGGCAAAACAATGTGGAACCCTGGTCGATTAGAAACTCCCGAGGACCCTTATTTCTTTCAGAGTTGCAGAAATTCTGTCTGACACTATAACACTGGGCGATGTTGTGTTTGCCAACACTTGACCGACTTCAGTTCTAAAAAGTTCCCAGTGGAAATATTCTGCGCAGATATCCAACATTCTTAAATTTGGTTTCATTTGTATCATTGAGAGGCCACTGACAATGTATAAGAGCACCATGCAACTCAAAAACTTGCAACCAGACCAATTGAATTATTTAGCAGCTCTTTTATACTGAAGGATATTGTTTTTGACTTAAAATGGAGACAAAATATAGAAAATGCAATTTAATCAAATAAGGAATTTGTAAGTATGAGTAATTAACATGCAGAAAAATTGAAGTTGCAGCTTTTAAGCAGCATTGAAACTCTGGCTACTTGGGCGCAGCAGAAACCCAAAAAACATTATTCAACTTTTTATCTCGCTTTTAAAAATCTCCAGGGGATTATGTATTCAGTTGTGTGTGTGTGTGTGTGTGTGTGTGTGTGTGTGTGTGTGTGTGTGTGTGTGTGTGTGTGTGTGTGTGTGTGTGTGTGTGTGTGTGTTATAAGATCTGTAGGCAGCCTTGGAATGAAGGGCACAACCTTCTGTGGAATACACTGTATCCTGCAAAGGGTTGCCCTTATTGGGCAAATGCGTCAGAGTCCGGAGAGAATCCCAACAGAGCAACATAACTGAGACTGAGGAAGAATTTCTCACTAACATAAAGGCATAGCGCTATTGCACTTGTATTGAACATACTAAGGAAATAGTCTCCAGAGGACAGTTTGTATTGTTTGTCCAGTGCAGAAATAATGTACAAGATGTCCTCGCTATGACGCAGGGGGCAAGGAGTCAGCGCGATGTTTAGATTAGACTTAAGGTTACGGTTAACCACGTCCTGCTGATGTTGAAGGTTAATAATTAGGGACGGGCATATTCCATGGAAGCGTCCTTGGTTGTGTTCAGTGGAACATGTACCAATGTGAATGTTTGTGCATGTGCCAATGATTTATTTCTATAAAGTACATCCCAGTGGGTAGAATAGTACAAACGGATGACCGGAAAAAACAGTGTTGCTAAGTTGTTTGTGTTCCTTCCGTCAGAGGCCCTGACTTCCTCCCACTGTATCTCACACTCCGTTATCACCTCTGTCTGTTTGGATTTGCTCTCTCTCTTCCGTTTGTCTAATTGCGTTACAACGGAGAAGGAGAGCGACACACTTGTTTCACAGAATCTTGTTTCATTGTTTGATCCACTATAATGCTGAATGTGGGCAGTGCTAAGTGGGGTGACATTGCCGGTCAAAGCTCACCAGAGTTGGAAAAGCGGATTTGCTTTGCCAGAATGGAAGGGAATGTTTTATTCCCCCTGTTCACTGGCATATATTTTAAAAAGTCAACGGGAGGTGAATCCTCGCTGTAATCTTACAGTGACGGTTCACAGTGAGTTTCAGCTCATTGTTTGGATCCACTCTGTACACTCAAATGTTTTGCTGCCAGAGCAGATAGCTTCTTTTTTTCTTTTGCGTAAAAGCTAAAAAAAGTGGGAAAAGTGTTGCGTTTACAGCTCGTTGCTGCCGCCCCCGTGTGGGGAAGAAAACGGGCCAAACAACGCAAGGGTCACGTGACGAGAACATGACCCTGCGTGTTTGTGCATGAAGGCTCCTCTCGTGTTCCTGCATGAGATATATCCCAGAAGCTGGTGTGTGATATCTGAGTCAGTAGTTATCATGTTGTTGCCAGTGCCAAAGGGAGTGATTCATCCACAGGCTGGTTCATTGTCATGTGTTTGTCTGCATCAGTCACCCATCCATCCGTCTGTCTGTGGCTGTGGGAACAGGGCTCTGTGTTTTGCTGAGCTAGTGTTATGGGTGGAAGTCAAACACTAAACGTAATTACTGAGAAAAACACGCCCGCCCTCGACGACAGTAACACTGATAACACTTATGGTATCTGGTGTTGTCTCTCAGACTGTATCAACAATTTTTTTTTTTTTCCCCTGTTTTTAATTGACTGACTCCGCTTTAGCAGTAAAACAATTCTGGTTATTTCTGTTCTAAACCATAATTTATTCAGTGTAGTCCCCCCTGTACAAACATGTGTTTATTTTTTTAATTTACCAAGCGTATGAAAAGTGTGCAGGGTGATTGTCGAGCAGGGAGAGGGTGAGATCTGGGGGTTGAGTGTTGGAAATGTCATCAGGAAGACAGCTGGTGCATCGGTTCCCTCCATAATGTGGGTTATGTGTAGGCATGCCGTTTTGTGTAGCCTGTGGAAATATACCAGGCCACTCAGTCTAGAGGGGGTTATTGGGGGTCGCTGGGGTCACATTAGGGAGCTCTGCATGAGAATAAGAATGCACCAAATATCTATCCTCAGCAGCCTGTCTATGTTTTTCAATTCTCAAACTTAACACTTGCGCATGTTGAACCATTGAAACAGGTATGATAATGGCTGTTGGCTCCTGTCCAAGCTTCTCAACCTGGTGTCCCTCCCAGGGCTGTGCTTGGAGCTAAAGAAAAAAGCTCACATACACAAAGCCATTCGATCCATTCTTAATATGAGAGTATTGACTATTGGCAGTTTGGGTTTTTATCCCGAATAGCACAGCCTCCTGTAATCTGGCTGGTTGTTTTTGTAGTTTGTTTTTTCTAGAGCTGAAATGTTGGCAAGCGCTGAATAAAGCAGATATAGGTGAGGTAACATACAATGGAAAGGTGGTCGAGCAAGAAGAAAAATATCAGAAAGGGGGGGTTTTCTTTTAATGAAACAAATGTGAAAGAACACGATGTGTCTTTTCCTTGTCTCTGTTGGTCTGTGCTGGTTCACAGGGGAGGCAACGAGTTTGCAGTATTTCTGTGAAAAGCTGGCATTAAGAAACCATGAATGCATTTCTTACAAAGGATGGGACTTCATTTTCTTTTCAGAGAAAGAAAATGAGATTGGCACTGATATCTGGGCAGAACAAATGTTGATTAAGTGCAGAATTGAATCCGAAGCACTTCATTTCAGGACCTTTCACTCTCTTCACAAAAGAAAAGTAACGCTGCCGTATACTTACATCATATATTCACATATCATTTCCAATAAGTCTGTTTCATGGAAATAGTAGATTCTGTTTCGAAGCGAGAGAGAGGTTGAGTTCAACACCATGTTTTATGTTTTAACAGAAGAAGCACTCACTGCATATCAGCAGGCCTTGTGTGTTGCGTACGGTCGATCATGGGTAGAACACCACGGCTTGCACCTGTTTGTTTATGCCTGCCTTCATGCACTGTGTGTGTGTGTGTGTGTGTGTGTGTGTGTGTGTGTGTGTGTGTGTGTGTGTGTGTGTGTGTGTGTGTGTGGGGGAAATAGAAAGGATAAGTGGGTAAATTTCCACAGCGGTGGGCAGCCGCACCCCGTTGCCACCTATCAACACCCGGGAAGAGATATAGCTGTTGAGGTACCATCTCTTTATGGACCTGCTTCATTTACGGGGACAAGACCAAGCTGGAAAATGTTCACATTAGGCTGCTCATGCCACACACTCACACACACACACACACACACACACACACACACACCTACATGCACATAAACACACAGACATTTCATCCCATCCTATTGTTAATTAGGTTTTAGTATGCAATGGTCCTCTGTGTGGCAATATGTTGTTAACCTTATTAAACCTGACACATAACCACCAAACACGGGCTCACCAGCTACCAGCACAATGCAATATCAAATGCATGTGGAAAGATATGAGCTTTTAAAAAAAGCACCCTTGAGAAAGAAAAAAAGAAAAATACTTGTTGGCCTCCTGGTCGTGATGAGGAGCAGGAGATGGGAGAATATCCGCACGACAGCGATAGGATTCTGAAGTTGTTGTGGTCAACGTGCCGGCAAACAGTTGCTTACTTAGAAAAGAAAAAAAAAAGAAACATGCACTTTATTAATCCCCTTGGGGAAATTCTTCTCTGCATTTGACTCATCCCTGGATGGGGGGCAGCGGGTGGCCCTTTGGGGCGCCTGGGGGGCAGTTGGGGGTTGGGTGTCTTGCTCAGGGACACTTCGACATTTGAGGGGACTGGGGATCGAGCCGGCTATCTTGTGGCTGCGGGACAACCACTCATCCCCCTGTGCTACAGCCGCCCCCCATCCAAGATGAGCATTTATTCAAGATGCGCATTAATTCAATATTTGAATTTCATCGTTAACTTTGACGAGTGTTAGTTGTGCGCTGGGCAGGTAGAACACAGTGGGTTGAAAACGAATGAAAACAAGTCACCGATGAGAGCAGTAAATAAGTCAAAACTAAACAATAAGCTAAAACCTATATGTGGAATCGAAGTCAATGTAGCAAACATATTTATTTTAACCCCGGACACAATCTTTCCCTGAAGCTAATCATGTAGTTGTGTTGCCTAAACCGTACCTCCATGATATAACAGATTTGATGCCAATTTCCAGCAAGTACACAATGTAAGATGTAGTGTGGCAGCTGACATACTTTTATTTTATTTTATTGATATTATTTGGAAACAATAATTACACTCATGAGAGAATGACAGAATGAGAGCCAAGAGAATGTTTGAACCAGCCAAGGTTAAAACATATCAGAAGCCATGCTGCTACACATATTTTCAATTAGTTTGAGCCATGGAAATCCGCACACCAAGGCCAAGGACACTACAGGAGTGAATCAGTATATCTGCTGTAAATATTTCGCATTTCTGGATGTACCGTATGACTGGATTGTTGATCTGTTCAGGAGCGGTATTCCTCTCACAAGCTGCACGCTGGGGGATTTGTTTCCGTCATGTACTTCTTTTACAGGAGCTCTAAAGTTTTCCACCAAATACAAGAGGATAAATAATGCAGCATGCTCCGAAGCGAAGTCGGAGCCGTGGAAATAGAAGGATGACGCAAGCGGCGTAGCTTTGTGTGTCTGTGTGTGTGAGTTTGTGTGGCCTGAGAAGAGAAAAGATGAAGAAAGAAGACTCCCAGTGCTCTACAGAGATTGACTTACAAAGTCCCTCTCGAGGGTGTGTGTGTGTGTGTGTGTGTGTGTGTGTGTGTGTGTGTGTGTGTGTTTGTGTGTGTGTGTGTGTGTGTGTGGGAAATAGAAAGGATAAGTGGGTAAATTTCCACAGCGGTGGGCAGCCGCACCCCGTTGCCACCTATCAACACCCGGGAAGAGATATAGCTGTTGAGGTACCATCTCTTTATGGACCTGCTTCATTTACGGGCACAAGACCAAGCTGGAAAATGTTCACATTAGGCTGCTCATGTCACACACTCTCACACACACACACACACACACACACACACACACACACACACACACACACACACACACACACACACACACACACACACACACGCACCTACATGCACATAAACACACACACATTTCATCCCATCCTATTGTTAATTAGGTTTTAGTATGCAATGGTCCTCTGTGTGGCAATATGTTGTTAACCTTATTAAACCTGACACATAACCACCAAACACGGGCTCACCAGCTACCAGCACAATGCAATATCAAATGCATGTGGAAAGATATGAGCTTTTAAAAAAAGCACCCTTGAGAAAGAAAAAAAGAAAAATACTTGTTGGCCTCCTGGTCGTGATGAGGAGCAGGTGTGTGTGTGTGTGTGTGTGTGTGTGTGTGTGTGTGTGTGTGTGTGTGTGTGTGTGTGTGTGTGTGTGTGTGTGTGTGTGTGTGTGTGTGTGTATGTGTGTGCTGTAGTGCTCCAACATAGACTGTGGAATATCTGTAGTTTAGTTAGTGTGTGTAGGTTACCTGTTTCAACCAGGTTTTAAACCCAAGTTCTAAAAAGTGAAGCCGATGTGCAAGTGTCATAAACTTGCATTCTCTTGACCCTTCTTCTTTACCTCAGTAAACATTGTTAACATGAGTTTATCCCTTATTATTCATTTTGTAAATGATGGTCCCAATTAGAGTGAAATAGACAATAGATAAAGCAGGTTATGTTTTAGGGCGGGGCTATAAGAAGATTGAGAGGCTGTCCCAGAGCCGTGTACGGCGTCTCTACCTCACTCCTCCGCGGCCCAAATATTGTAATTTTGGTTACTGGTTGCAAAAAGCCAACATAGCGACGGCCTAAACGCCAAACTCATGTCTTCAAAACGGCAGTCCATAAACCAGTGGGTGATGTCACGACAACTACGTCCACTTCTTATATACAGTCCATGGTTTTAAACCACCCACTCTCACTTGTGATTTTTGTCGACATGTCATATGAATATTGCTTTGTGTTTATGAGTACGGCAGAGAGTGATGATCATCCGCAAATTCTGCCGTTGCAGTTTCGTTGCCAGGAAACTTCACACATTGACGTCTTTGCCCAACAGATTGATGCTTGCTACACAGAGGAAGGCTCACAGTGTGCTGCTCGCACATCGGTGCCAAGTTGTGGCTTTCCCCCCATTCCCCCGGTGTTTTGTTGTTTTTAGACACAGATTGACGCCGTGTGTCATCATCAAGCGGTGGGAGACCCAAGGGAGCCCTGAAGCCACAACACACACCATATGGCTTACATATTGAATTTATGAATGGGTGATAAATAAATACTGACACGTTTGGAAATACACGTGTTACAATGTAATATTATTTGATCCAATTAATACATAATGTATGTGTTTCACAGATAGAGCCCTCCTTCAGCAACTCCTGTGACTCCACAGAGAACTACTTTTACAGTCAATTTGTTCGCTGCTGAGACCTCATTTGTGCCTGCAGCATTTAGCGTGACTAATTTAGAAAAAGACATTGTGTTAAATACGTCACATGTGTGATGCAGTGGCTCAAAAGAAAAAGTTCTCAGTTTGCGTTGTGCGCAGTCATGGGAGTCGCGGTTCGTTACAGGGGAAAAACAAATGTGTGAGAATAAGTTTCTTTTCACGTCACAAGTGTCAAAGGAAGACACGATCCATTTTAATGGGGATGAAGTATCAGTTTGCCGACTGGCGACTTTGGTAAAAAAAAAATATTGTTAAAAATAAGGAACACTTCTTTATGACCCTGGTTGAACACTGAACAAACATTTTCCCAAAAGGATGCCATGAAATAGAAAATACAAGTTAGCTCCACCGTGCCTGTACCAATGCCAATGTAAAGGCCTCCGTATTTCACCCCGTCTGCTTTTGTGTCTAAAGCCTGCTTGAAAGCAGTTGAGCTCCGGTTTGCTTAATTTGTGGTCGTCGTAGAGAGGTACCGATATATATACTATACAGTCTGCTCTGCGTGCAGCTGCCCTAAATTGTCCACACTAATCCAGGATAAACATTTATATGAACAGGTTGGTTAATAATAATACATTACTTTTGAATTCATAATGGCTGGCAGTGATGGATTTTGGTCTTAACACATTTTTTTTGCGTAGGTTAGTCAATTAGGCATTAGGTGTTTGAATCAAGTCAAACGTCATCCACAGACCTCTTAAGTCCTCCTGGGTGTACTGGGTTGTCTAGAGGAGAGGCCACTAAGTGATTCAGGAGGCGCGTGGGCTTCGACCAATCATACGCTGTCGACCTACGCTCGCATTCTGAGGTTAGGCGCGTCAGTCCATTTACTCCCACGCAATGACTGTTGAGACATGTGCACAGACACATGCACTCAAACGTTTGACTTCCTTTGCTGGTGTTGCTAATGTTGTCACCATCTCCCACAACGGGCGTTTTAATATTCCAAGAAACGCTGTCCCCCGTTGGTGTACCTCTTTATTGGAGATTACAGTCGAGCCTTGCAGTAAAGTTAAAGTCCATTACTGGCTCTTTTTCTTGGGATACAGCTAGAGAAGGGATGCTCTTACGGCTGTGAAAAGATTTGCCTAAATTACAAATATACATAGGTGGTGTATACATAACCCTGCAGGCTTTGGTTTCATTAGCTTAGGTTTTGTTATATTTGTTTTATTATATTACTATTTATTTTTTATATTGAGTCACCCATAGTTGCCCATAGAATCTTTCACCTCATTGTTTTGGTTTGACTGCCCACTTTTACAAGTTTCTTTCATTACCTCAGCTCTCATTAACACTACCTGTACATACCTGCCTGGCACCAAACGGCAGCCGGACAAAGTTAGCAACTAGCTGGTGGAGCGTTCGGCGGCTAAATAGCCGCGTTTCCTCCAGGAGACCAAAACAGAGCTAAAAGGAGAGTTAACATCCATTAGGTGTCCAGCAGAACAACTCCAAATTAAAACACCATGGCTCTGTATCTTCGTAATATGTAAATTACTAACTTTATCCACAGCTATTGCTATAGTGTGCAGGTTGTTGCTGCCAATATGTGGCAAAACAATCTGAATGATGCTGATTTTATCTTGCTTATTTTCAAAATCCGGGACCCTTGAGTGAACCGCATTGTTCATTAAACGCAAATGTATGTTAAGGTGTCCACAGCCAACAATGCTATTATATAAACTTTTGGGTAAAGCTAATGCTCTGCGCAGCAAGAGCAGAAACCTTTCAGCTAGCTAAGTATTGCTAAATAGCCAAATGGCTGCCATGTGACTGTTCTCAGCCGGGTGCAAATAGACATTTAAAAAACAGGTGAGCACAGACATTATAAACCTAAAGTAAACAAACAAGTGACCTTTTCTATGAATTATGTAATTACACCTCAAAGATAAGTGTCTTTACCTCTGATAAACTGTGACCCACATGTTGAGAAACATCATCATCCAAATAGTCAAATACAATCAAAAGTACTTTGACTGAGATTTGAATTCCATCCAAAGTGTAATAATAAGATGCATGTGATTTTCCATTTCCCTCAATCAGCGTGCACCAAACATTTTGTGGTCCTTTAATGACGGCCCAACAGCATCATGAACAGGGTCTCCATTGTCAATTGTTTAACCAGCAGACTCGCTATTAAACAACCAGTGGTTGCAGTACGAGAGTCGCTCTGACGACGGTGCAGTCCCGTGCTGCTGTGCGATCCCTCTCTTCTCAAGCAAAACCAAGCCAACAGGGGCTCAAGTCAAGTGGATGACAGAGTTGAGTCTGACATCTCAATCCCTCGCCTCACCGCTCTGCAATTTCCCTCAAGTGTTGTTCCTCAAGATGTTCTCCCGTCTCTTGGCCCGGGCAAGTGACCAGAAGACGTGAAGGAACGATCGCAGCAGCTCCGTTGTAGCGACTTCACTTTTGGCCATGACAGTGAACAATATTATTGAGGGTCACACGGTAGAGCCAAAAACAGAGCGCATAGTTCTGCGAATACTTACTATACTTAAGTTAATTTTGCTTATCACCAGACTTTTTATAATCAGCATACTTAAATACTTAGATAAATAATCACAAGGACTGTGTGTGATTTGCATGTGATGTTACTACAATGTGACATTCCTCGCCCTCCTTTTTGATGTTGCCGTCTGGTCATACACCGCATGCTGAGGGAGACGGCTCCCGACTGAACAGGTCTCTCTCTGTCTTTTGTTTAATGTTTGAAAAACTGCACAGAGATTGTTGGCGATGTCATGAGCATGATTCTCACAAGCACCAACAGACGTATTAATATCGTGTGCAGACAAAATGATCATCTTTTCAAAATATATCACAGTTGTCATTGAGAAAAACCCTGAATGTCATGTCATACAGATGCCGTACAGATATGTTTACCGGTTTACCGTACAGAAAGTTTCAGTTTCCACTGAAAGATGCGATTAAACCGAAAGATTTTCTTAGAAATCAATGCCACTTCTGCACATTCCCGTACATGTGTAAGCCTGTCACATTGAATAAACTACATAATCACAAAAGTGCTCCTGAGCAGCCACACTTAGTGTTACTCCAACAAACTTTCATTTAGTGTTCCCAGTGGACAGTGGTAGCTTTTTCCATCGGATTTTTGCACGGAATCTGACCTTTTGGCACCGATGACAAACATTAAGAATAACTATATAGAAATAGCCAAACTCCTGATGTATGATGGATTTAGACATGGAGAGGCCTGCTGTACACTGACCCAGTATAATACAATAACATTGACCTTTTCACCAATGGACAAAAAGTAACCAAAGTAACCAGTCTAAACTACTGGGCCAAGCTGATGGCCCTCCTATGACTGCAACACACTCTCATCCCAAATGAACCGAGTCTGGTAGCGTCGCTTTTAAACAGACACACTCGCCGAGGGTTTAGGCTACAAAACCACTTTAAGAGGCTTTGCATTGTAGCTGTTTGAAAGCCCAGCAAGTCTCATGGTGTGCCTTGTGCGCCAGTATCAGTGGCCTCACACATCTTTTCCATGATGATTATGAATGTTATGTTACAAATCAAACAAAATTTAGCTGTAATTGAGGCTGTGGCAAGTGATTTTGGGGGTTCACCGTTGAGAACTAACCAATAATGAACAGACTTAACAGTTGTTTTTTTCAGCTTGATGACTTCTAATTTTACGATGCTCAGAAGAATTTGCAAGTCAGTTTTGTATGGGCTCATATGTCTGGTTCCTTCGTGCTAAGAAGCCTCTCCAAAAAGCCCCCAGGCTGTAGCCGCTGCCTGAGTGACTAGAGCTCTATATGTTGACCTATGGGGGCGACGCTTACACAATCTTTACACAATAGATCCTTATGTTGGGCCTAATTCAGACATGCGTCGTCTCTTTGCCATGAATGAGTCTCTTGTGTTCAGTATCAGTGTCCGCATGCCGTGCGAGGCCGCGTCGGAAAGAAAACTGGAAAAAGTCCAAAAGGGGATGATAACTTTTTATAGGCAATGTAGATCAGCCTGATACAAACTTTCCTGTTGCCCCTTACTTCCATGTTCCTTCTGCAGCCTCGTCACATGTTGATCAGTTTGCTGCGCGCTCAACTCATTCCTCAGCTTGTTTTCACATCTAATCGCTCAACTCTCTTGTTTCTTTGGGGGTTTATTTCCCCTTCTTTTTCTCATCTTTGCTGATCAGCTCACTTCAGATGGCCTCTCGCTTGGCAAGAGTCCACGATCCGGTCCGATGCTTCCAGAAGAGAGTTTCTCAGCTGCACTCTGTTGCAGCAACTGCTCTTCTGCCTCCTTTTGCTCTCACACACACACACACAGGCCAGCAGTCTTATCCACTCAGTTTCCTTACATGCAGGATTATGATCCGCCAACCTCTCTCTCGCAGCAGAACCCAGTCTGTGCACCGACACCTATCGGGTTAGCGTTTGTCACCCACCTCTGCACCCACTCACCTGCTGAAAAGGGCACGGGAATCATCAGTGTACTTTTCCCTCATGCATTCACATAAAATCAAGCACAAGAGCACATGGATTGCTCAGTTATTGACTGTATGGAAATGATTGTGGTGGGAGATATTTACTCACGTACTTATTTTAAGAAAAACATGATGTTTTAATAAACCTTTCATTGTTTTGACCATAACAGATAAAATCAAAAGCACCACAACGGGATTAAAACAATGTGACGTTGATACACGTGCCAACATCGACGAGATGACATTTTTGCTTGATCAACGTGGTTTGCAGAAATCCACAATGCCAGCATTTCCTTCTTGGTCTGTTTCTTTTCTTTTTTTTAGGTAAATCTTAATCTTTAACAAGATTTAAATCAGTAGTGTTCAGCCACACTCCCTCTCCTATACACTCTACACTTTCACATGCATGAAGTGCCACCAAGTCTTCACTAAGCACATACTCTGAAAAGCATTCTGCTGCCATCTCTGGGGAGGTACGATGTCATGTTTGGCCCCAGTAATGTGGTGCACGTGAATGTATATGATCACAGTAACTTTGCCAGGTCTGCTTTGTCACTACTGAGCCACCGTCGCAGACTGCCCTGAAGTAATGTCCTTCAGGGCAGCCCGATCTCCCGACTCCGCTAGTCCACGTTGTTGTGTCCTCGGGCAAAGCACTTAACCCCTGCAGGTTGTTGCGGTGTGAGAATGGGTATGAATGTTAGATAGTCCTGATGGGCAGGTGGCACCTTGCATGGTGGCTCCTGCCATCAGTGTATGAATGGGTGAATTTAACATGTAACTTTAAAACACGTAGTGGTCGATAGACTAGAAAAGCGCTGTACAAGTAAAGACCGTTTACCATTACTTACAGTATGCTGTCCACTTACTTTGCTCTTATGTGCACCACTGCATTGTCGACAATGGACACGCTACACACACAACAAACGACCCACGCCACATCCAACATACTTTGAGGCAACAGTATTAAGAAAAGTTTGAACAAAACATCGACTGAAATTCACAATGTTCTATTTTCTGACACGATCGCAGCAGGAGAAATGAGGCGTGCGCTGGCTTTTGAGACAGACGGATGCAACAGCACGAGATGTTGAGATGGACACCGTGTTCAGAAGCACTGCACTTCAGAGAACATTATGTGGTTTTCCCTACATATGCACGACGTAGCCTTAACTGCAGATCTCACACATGTTAAAGCTAATAAGATGCACAACTTTCTGCATGTTGACAATGGGCTTTAATATCTGGACAGTGAGAGCGCGTCAACAACAAGAACTGTATGTGTTGTAAAGCTGTGGCGGTGAACTCGGCTGAAGAAGCTCGTTAATGGAAGCGGCCTCTGCAGAAAGAACTCAATGGAGCCACTAGCTGGTGTGAAGCCGCTCACGCCTTAAAGCTGTCAACGCGGTGGGAAACATGTCGCTCCAAGACGCCTCTGGATTTGAGAGACCCAACCGGCACTGTCGAAAGGACAGGTGTGACTGAAGGGTCTGCTGGTAGTCAGCTGGTTGTCAGAGAAACACACGATTCTAATCGCATGCATTGCTTTGCATACACAATAATATGTATTCCTATGCATGAAAATGGTGGTCCCTCCTTCTCGTTATTACTTTAGGTGTCTGACTGATTGCATGCAGTGACTCTATTGTGACATGTATGTATTGTGACATTTGTGGATTTGAATGTCAAGGCTTGAGGTTTGGTTTCAGAAGTTGAGAAGATACATTGTTGAACTGTTGCATTATTAATGTATCTTACCACCACGATGCTTTACTCTGTACAGTATATGAAACCATGGAGGTAGGTGTGCAGAGGCGGTCTTAACATAGAGGCATAGGTAGGCGGCTGCTTGGGGCCCCCTACCAGTGGTTGTAGTAGGGGGGCCCCCCCAACCAACCTCGAAAAGAAAAAGCCCCTTATCATCATGAACGCTTCCAAAGCATGGTCAATTGTATTAATATTCTTAAGAAATACGCTGAAACGTTGAAGTAGTAGTTAAAATGTCCAGTTCATGGTTATCTGTCGTGTCCCTACACCCCCTACTTCCACAATGAAATGGACTAGTCCGTAACGGTGGACTAGTCCGTAACGGTGGACTAGTCCGTTCGGCAGAAAAAAACAAAAAGGCAGTTTGACTATGAGGGCACAGAGGAGGCTACTTCAACTGCAGAGGAACATTTCATGAGGGAGTTCTTCTTACACCTAGTTGATACTGCCCTGGTCAAGACGAGGGAGAGATTCTCATACATGGAGAACTTTTTTAAGTTGTATCGATTTCTCTACTCCACTGATATAATGAAAAGCACCGTACAGGCATGCAATCTAGATGAATGCTGCAACAGGTTTGAGAAGGCAATGGAGGATGTGGATGCAGGGGACCTAAAAATTACAGGTGATGTTAAGTCTTTTCACCCACACATCTCATCACCATTGGAACTACATATACAAAGAGAATCTCCTGGATCTTTATCCAAATCTAAGCGTAGCCCTGTGGCTCATGCTTACTCTTCCTGTTACAGTTGCATCAGGTGAGGGAAGTTTCTCTACACTGAAACGATTAAAAACATATCTGCGCTCATCTATGTCCCAAGATAGACTGTCATCCCTGGCTGTCATTTCCATCGAACATGAGATAGTGGAAACTGTTGATACAGACTCCATAGTTAGAAAATGTGCTGAGGCCAAGGCTCGCAGAGTAAGATTGGTATGATGACATGATGAGAAAGACAAAAAAATGCATGAGGAGGAAGAGAGGGAGGAAGAAAGTAAGGGACAGAGACAAAAGCAGATGGAACACTCAGCACTCTAACACAGTCATAAAGAAGAACAGGAGAAGAACAGAAAAAGGAGGAGAGGAAGAGAAAGAAAGACAAGGGAGAGAGAGTAAAAACAGGCATACGGAGGAAGAGAAACATGGGGGAGAGAAAGGAAGGGACAGACACAAAAGAGAGAAGGTAATCATTTAACAATACAAACATTCATATTTATTAATCCCAATGATGGACTGCTGTTGTTTTTTGTTATTTTCTTACTTCATCATAGACGAAAGAAGCTAATTTTGTTCATAGACCATATTGTTAGTTGGTGACAATGTTTTTTTATTATTACTATCATTATTATTTTACAGGTACAGCTCCTACATCTGCGAATCATGTCGGTTTTGAAGACCTGTGAGAAAATGTCAACAAGTAGGACTCTGTGTCAGAAGCGTGTGATGTGGAGAACAATCTCTCTCTCTCTCACTCACACACGCGCACACACACACGCACACACACACACACGCACGCACGCACGCACACAATAAACAGTGCTGGTTTTCCTGGCATTTTGGCAAAGACAGGTGTTATCTGAAACTTTATTCTTTGTTCGGTTCCATCGTGACTATTAGTTTGTGTCGTGCTACACTTTGTGTGTTCTCTGCTTTCCATCTTAATTTTGGAGTAAAGAAGTGTATGCAGGGTTTAAAGGGGAAGGTTTTTGTTCTCCTCTCCAACCTTTACTTCCCTGTAGACTAGCTTTACCTGCCTACCCACCATTCAGTCGGTACAATCTTTTTTCGTTCTCTTTGGCCAATCAGCGTCCCGTTTCTCGACATGCGCTTTCTGTACCTCTGCTAGCGCTCTGCCTCCGTTGGCATCCCCCATCCCCGCTTTCCTCCTCCGGGCGCCAGGAGTGAAGCTCGCCCAGAGCGCCACATGAGCTCGGGCCGGCGCTGTTTAGGCTCCTCTTGGCAGGCCCTGCTCCAGCAGTTATAGGCTACCATGGCGAAAAGAAAGGCAGAGCAGGTGCCCCAGAAAAAGGTCTGCCTAACGTTCAACATGAGTGGCTAGATGAAATAGTCCAAACTGACACAGGTAGGATGAAACTTTCAGACATATTTAAATATGAAGAATATGAAGTTATTAAATTGTTTATATAGGCTACCTTTAGGAAAAATGACACCATGTCAATTTAATAGGCCTATAATTATTGTTAAGCACTGCATTAGCATTTTTCTTTCAATGAAGTTCCACTTAAATGTTGTACCTGCTGAGAAATGACTAAACACCTTTGATACTTTTATTTTTTATATACATCATTATCAGTCATAACCAGTGAACCAGTCATGACCTCCCCTTATTGAAGTTCAACAAAGATCCTTTAAGTTCAACTAAACTGACTGGTAAAACACCATCATTAAAATGTTCCCAAAGTCCAGACATTATAAAGGATATTGAATAAATATCAACCGTGTATACATATTGATGCATTTGCTGTCATCTCTTTGAATCCCCTATGGCTAACGCAGGCTTGTGGTTATTTTCGGCAGGTCGCGTGGTTGAGAATTGCTCACAGTGCTGAAATGTGCGCTCAGAAAAAAAATTCTTTGCTCAGTGCTGAAAAAAATTAGAGGGGACATTGGTGGTAACTATATATAGAGACTTACACACAGTTAATGTTTCATTTAGTTCATTAAAGTTTATCACAGCTCCCATTTGTTGAGGTACAGGTTGCATTTTTATATCTTGACCTTTTATTAAAATTTTTCATCTCAACTTCAATATATTTTGAGTTTAGTTTGTGGTGAGCCACTTCAACCACCAGCGGACACCCCCACCGAGCAACGCACACTTACGCAGCGCCTCACGGTCGTACACCTCCAACCTCGCCTCGGCGATGTTGTGCGTCCTGACTGACCCCACCTGACCAGCCCAACCCCTTAAAACCGCACCATACACACATCAACACAACGCCACCGCAGATGAAAAAAACACAAAAAGCAGGAAACTTCATTAAAGACAAAGTCCATCCGCTCTCCTTAAAAAAAGGTTCAGCGACGCGGTTGTACAGTTTATCAGTGCGCTTCAGTTCCAGCAACAGGTGGCCATGTACTCCCACTGAGCTCCCAAATTACAAAAAAAAATTACAAAATGTATGTTAATAGTTTGCTGCGTTAACGCGTTTTTAAGTGGAGCGTTTTTAACGCGTTAACGCAGCAAACTATTAACATACATTTTTAACGACGTTAATTATTTGACCATGCGTTAACTCGTTTTTTTTTTTTTTGCATTGGGAGGGGCTTAATGCTGCCGCACACAGGTGCGTAGTTCAGACCTGGGCATCTTACGGCTCTCCCAGTCCGACCCGCGTGAGGTCAATCAAAAAATTTAAATAAATAAATAAGGGTCACGGCATGAATGCAATACAATGGCACTGCTTTTACTTTGAAGGCGGTTTACGTATGTGCGCGCATGCTTACGCAGCCTCACCACCGGCTTGTTGCCAACAGGCTGAAGCACGTATTGTTCTGTAGTTTCTGTTCTCAGCAAGCAGCGGGTGCTGCCGCGAGCCGCTCCGCCTCACAGTGCGCTCACAGACGGTCACTCTCCAAGTCCAGAGTGAACATTAATCGCGCAAAGCCGTCGCTGAGATACCTGTCAGCTGTCCTTTACATCTCCACCTCATTCAACCAGACTTCATGCACTTGTTCAAGCCAACACAGACTGGACTTTTCTCACTAAGTAAGAACAACTGAACTGAACAAGATCAAAAGCACTGATTGCTTTTGTATAAAGTTAATCAATTGCTGGTCTTTAACATACATCTTTAAGGTAAGCAACAAACTGAACATGACAAAAGAAGGAGTGGCTTGTCCCTCACAGGGACCCTTACTACTGAACAGACTGTTTATGTTGTTCCCTGATAAAAGACAAATGTTTCTTCTTTAGCATGATATTAAGCTGTTTTACATTAGAATAAAATAGTCTGTAACATCAGAAAATTAATACAATATTTAATTAAATGACATATAGAAGCATTAAAAAAAACCCAGAGAAGGAAGTCCACATTCATCCCCAAAGCTGTTCTCCTCCTAAATACTACAGGGTTAACATAATCACACTTACTCCCTCACTTAGCATCTAGCAGCTGGTCTGCCACCGTATTAGTATAAATAACACAATTCTATAACATATGTATATATTTATTTGTTTATTCTTTACTATTTATTATTTAAATATATAACTGCATTTTTATTTTTTTCACTTATATTTACTTGCACCTTATCATTCACCTGCACCTTTTATTTATCATAGAACCTCCTCATCTTTGCGTGTGTGTATAATTCTTTCCTATCCTTGTCTTCATCCATTATTGTTTGTTTCTTAATTTCTTTATTTGTTTCTTAATCTCTTTATATGCCGCTCTTTGCCTTCTTAATTACCCCTCGGGGATAAATAAAGTTTTTCTGATTCTGATTCTGATTCTGATTAAAAAAATAAAATACATCTTTTTTTTGTTCCCTAGCATATATTTTTGATGTATATACTGTTGTTAACTTACTGTTGCTCCAGAGGGCCTGTTATATTGTTCTGATAACATTACTTTAAAATAAAAGCACGCAATACACTAGTTTTTACTTCATTATTGCATTTGGCGCATAATGCGATTAATCGCAAAAGAATCATGCAATCAATCAGTTAAATTTTGTCAACTTTTCCCAGCCCTAAAAATATTATGAATAAAAAAACAGAGAAGGCTTAACAGGCCTTGACGGCCCGCCACTGACTAAATGTTATTGCTCTATGTTTCCGTAGTACACAGATGGTCAGCTTGGATTGTAATCCACACAAATAATGCAGTTTATGACTCATATATGTAAGCACTCACTGTAACAGAGCAAGGTCCGTATGAAAGAAATTACATCAGCTGTTACTGATTCATACAGTGTATGAAGTGGTGTGTTTGTGCATGCGTTTTAAATGAAATGAAAATGTAATGTAATATATATAATGGGCAATCACAGCTGAAGCTCTATCCAGCCTAGCTTAGCATAAAGAATGGAAACAGTGGGGAACTACAAGCCTTCCTCACCAAAACTTCCAAAAACAACCTTTAGTATTTTCGCCCCTTACTACTTAAACCTACCACTACAAGTGTTTTTGAGTACCTTTTTTTTTTTTTTTTCTATGTTTATTGATCAAACCTCAGAAAAAAAGTGATACAAGCTGTGATTGTAGTTAATAGGGTTTGACAGGCTTTTTTTTTTTTAAACCCACAAATTCAAAGTAAATGGCAGACTGAGGAAAATACAACTACATAGTAAAATAAAACAAAAATACAAAATAATAGAATGAACAAAACAAAAACAACAAGCAAACAAATGAAAAGGGGAGGGGGGGTTAGCTGTTGGCAAAGGACTGGTTATTTACATAAGAAAGGAAAGGGTCCCAGGTTTTATGAAATTTCTTCAGAGATCCTCTGACAGTATGTTTGATTTTTTCAAGGTGTAAAAATGACATTACCTCTTCATACCAGGAGTATGTGCTAGGCGGCTTTGGGTTCTTCCAATGTAGCAGTATCTTTTTTGAGTACCTTTTTAAAGTGTGTTTTTGTTATTATTATTAAGGGGTCGACTTGAATGCCATCCAATTATTTTATACGTGAGAAATTGGCACATTTTGTCACGATCACATCGGCGCGACCTGCTCTTTTTCACACATATTTGAAGGTGCAAATCCCTGCACATGGTCCCTTTGAGCAAATATGTTTGTTTTTTATGAAACTGTTACTCTATCCTGACAGTAGTACATGAGACAGATCATCTGTAGAATAATCATTTTTCCTCTAGCATGGTAACATTTTCCAAATACCATTAGGAGGACACAGAGGAACCTCCCACAATCTGTGTACAACTCACAACTCTGGTGACTCGCATCAACTGAAGGATCATGTGAGAGGCAGTGGTTGCACACAGATGAGCAAATCAGAGGCCTGGCTGGAGTAGTGTTTAGGAAAAGTGAATAATTCTTGGTGCACTCGTTAGCTGTGGCTTTCACGTTAGCGTGTTCGCCGGTAATGTTCGTTGTGGAACATAAGTCAGGTATTATCTATATTTTGACAAATATTCTCAATTATATGAATAAGAGGTTTCTATTTATCCCGCTACACAGTGACGGGCCGGGGTTTTGGATGTACGCCTGCTGTCTAACTGGCGCACCCGCATACCGGCGACCAATCACAGCGCATGTTAATGGTCACGCGGGCCCTGTGGCCAAACACACGTTTAATAATTCTAGCAAGCCTCTCCATGTTTAACCAGCTCTTGATTGCATAGAGAAACAGGGGTGAAATGACAAGCTGGGCAATGAGAAAATAAGCTAATAGGGAAAACATATTATAATACATGTAGTGTATTTGTGAAAAACTTGCAAATGTAGCATGATGATAAATTGCCTCAGGGGAATTTAGATTGAATAACACAAGTCATTTCATGTATAACACGCATTCTTCGCTTTTTGGGGGTAATTTCACGCTCTGGCAATTCAAGGACTCAGGGAAGTCAGAGGACGTGGAATAAAGAACCAGAGAGTCCCTGTGGTGAGGACGGGGTGAATTGAGGATCAAATAAACAGGACTTTCACCCAGGAGACTGCTCTTCTTTGTCCCGTGTGAAACCAAAAGTTTTGACTAATTTACGTTATCTACTTAACTTATTTACGTTCAAACGGGGTGTTAAATTATTTCCTTAAAAGCGGCCTGTTATTTAAAAACAGCCGCATAAAAATAATGATAGTTTTTTTCCACTCTTTCCCTGTTACTGAATGTTGATATTTAATCCTAGATAACAGCTTATCAAGTTGTTTCATACTAAAGAAACATAAACAAGTAAATCATAGAAGGGTTCTGCCTTTCTTTATAGATGTAAACATTAGCAAGTGGGTTGAAGGATGCGGTCTCTGCCTGTAAAACCATCCACCTGCAGATATTTACTAAGGGAGGAATACCAAACCAAGAGTTACTGATTAATCACAAACGGTCATTTAGTAATCGACAACTACACTGGAACGTGAATAACACACAGACCTAAGCAAACAGAGGGGGTGTAAAAAGGCACATGGTTCTGTCATTTCAGTGGAAATTAGTTTTTGTATTGATGTTCTATCTATCTTATATATATATAACAATATAAAAAAATTATTATGGATTTATTTAAATTCTTCAAATCATTAATATTTAGTATACAACATAGCAGTTACAACACAGTGTGAAAGTAATCCATAACATGTAAAATAATTGATCATTTAAAAAATACTGCATCAGAAAGATACAATGAAGAGTAAAAGTACTCAATATCCTGAATGGTCACTTTCAGATTGTCATATTAAATTTAATATATTATTGTTTCATCATAGCAGATGCACTACTTTATACATTTGATATTTTAATCTAAAACAAGGCAACATATTAAAGAGATGAATATTTGTTTTAAATGTAAATTCTTAATTTGGAATATAAACACAAACTATATAGTGGAGTAAAAAACCCTTTTATGTGGTAGAAGTACTGTACAAAGTAACCTAAAATTGGAATAAAAGTACCTCAAAATCATAGTGAAGTACAATACTTGGCTTATTGCAGTTTGCACATGTATTTCATATTTTTCTTCCACTCTGATGATCGAACAATATATTCAAATGAAAATATACCCCTCCCTCACCGCTCAGGGTAGCTTTAGCTAAATTAGCTTCAATTTTTGATTTTGGATCATTTCTCCCCAACGAAGCAGTGCCAGACCGAACTTCCAGACCTCAAATGTTGTGGGCGGGGCTAAGTTCGGCTGGTACCAGGCTACATCTTTAGCATACCACCCAAAAATCCACTAGAATGCATGAAATAACATTTATTTAAACCAAAATGTCCTGGGGGTGGACCATCAGCTATGTCTTTGCTTCACAGAATGGAACCAATGTTGTCCATCTCCAGTAGGCTGCCCCGATCAACGACTTTAGGCCCCACAAACCACCAAAATGCAGGGTACAACATGGGTACAACATGGGTACAACATGGGTACAACGCCAAACTAATTCAAATTTCCTGATATTTGAGCCACCAACGTGTGTCGCTGCGTGCGTGGCAAAATTTTGGTCACCCCCGACAAAATCTTACTTCAAGGTTTTTTGAAAAGTTGGCAGCTCTGCATGTAGCTTTAGCAGCCCCCTTCCCTCGCCGCTCAGTGTAGTGAAGTAGCAAACATGTAGTGTTAGCTGCTCCCATCCCTCGCCGCTCAGGTAAGCGAAGTAGCTAACATGTAGCTTTAGCTGCTATCGCTACCTAACTCAAATCATGCACACAAGTTAAGTAAAGGGTTACTTAACCCAAGAGCATGGCTGGCTTTATTGTGAGCAGGGCGCCATGCTAACAGCTTGGCCTGCAGTTGTGTGAACTCTGTCGCACTCAGCGGCCTGTGAGGGAGATTTTCTCTCCATGAACTTGCTCATTATCACTCAGCATGGACGAGACAAATGGGGCTTTGTGCGACGGTGGAGCTTTTCTTTTAATTATGAGAAACAGATGTGTGTCCTTGCGTGTGAGGATAATCTGCTCCTTCAAAAGGCTTTTGATCGGAGCAGACAAGACGCAGGAGTGAAAATTAAATTACAGATGACATAAGGCGCTTTCATCCGAGGTCCTACTGATGCAAGTTCAGGAGTGTGTGTTGTCTGGAGGCTGATCCACTGACGCACAACATCTCAGAGACAATACCACAGGCGTCTTGTGACCCTGAAAGTCCGCCAGGTGTGCTGATGGATTAGCACCGCTGTTGGGTGACGACTTGGGGGTTTGAAGGACTTAATTGACTTGAGCCGACTGTCCCACATGTTGCCATGTCACTCCGCCGCTCTCAGGTTGATATAACTGTCCTCCATCTTAGAGACAGACTGATGATGATGGTGATGATAATGGTGATGATTATGAAATGAAAAACAGCTTGAGTGAATGGACGATAGAACACGTGATGAGTCCTTGCTTATCCGAATGATGACACGTGCATGGACTGGAACATGTTTGAGTGCCGTAGCTCTGGATATTATTCTCAGTGTCAAATTCTTTTCCATTTTTTGCGTTTTCGGAAAACATTTAGAAATGAACTCTTTAACTGCATGTTTTTTAATCTGCTTTTTTTTCTTCTTCCCCCCCAGGGCAGAGCAGTGAAGTACACCTGCCGGTCCTCACTTATGCTCTGATATGTCAGCACAGAGTGCTGTGATATAATGCCCGTTTCATTTTTTTTTTTTTAAAGAGCAGAGTTTTTATAGGTCCACTTCACGTATTTGACAAAACTGACCTTCAATTAATGCTGGGAACATTTGTAATATATAATTAGCTTTTCTTGCTCGTTGGTTACAGTTCAGCATGCTCTGTGTAGTGCAATCTGGCGAAACAGCATCCGAAAAAAAACTGACCCTTTAAATTCACAGTGAAACGAATGTTGGAGCTTCTTTAGCTTCTGTGCTGTGACGCATTCCCTGGTTATTTTGATATAAAATATGAAAGAAAAATAAACTCTTTTGCATATGTTGTTAAACAGGTGCACAATAGAAACAGGGATGCGCTTTTAAAGGGTTAGAAAGGCATTTCTCATTTCACCTTGACTTTAAATCAATATAAAATCATAATATTGGTATGAATTACAGTATATATAGCCTGGAGACTCGGTTCGTTACTGGGATTAGCAGGGTGTGAAACACGTAACTATATATATATATATTTATATATATATATTCATTGCAGCACATTACTAGTCATTCAAATGTTATTTAGAACATTTTATCTGTACAATATGCTTAAGTGTACGCACATCATACCAGACCGGATGACCTACTAAAATTGATTTTGGTCACTTACAATATTTGTTCACTCTTTGACACAAAGCCATATTCAGAACACCTAATCGTTGTCTACATCTGGGATGCAAAAGGAGGTCACAATACAATAGACTTCCAGGATTAACAGCAGGTAGCTGAAGAGCAACCTCCCCAAGCACGGTGTATTCCTCTGAGGCAAATTGGTATTTGTGATGTTGGGCTATATAAAATAAACTGAATTGAATTGAAGCAGTTGCAGTAATGACTGCAACTAATGACTTCCTGTGGCTCAGTTAAATCCTAACTAGTCAACTTGGTCGCTCGCGTGCTGCTGTGTCCAGAGGAGGATATGGGTGACTGCTGCTGGGATGCAACCGCCAATCGGTAGTCCCAATGCTTGCACGAATAGACCGGCAATGAAAGCTCACGTGCATCATGGTGGCGGTTGAACCTTGTTGGGACCTATACATGAAATCACATGCTTTCGGTTTCTGAACGGTAAACGGCACATCGGGCTGGCCTTGACTCCTGCAGGAAACTCTTGTAATTTAACAAGTGAGTTATCACGAACCTCTGGCAAGTCTCACCGCTTTGGAGGCGCAAGGTTTAACATGTGTCTGAAGAGCATCACTGACATATTAAGTATGAGAAGATTGATGCAGCAAGTCACCAAACTGTTTGCTCATTTAAGGTTGAATCATTAAAAAGAAGAAAAGTGTTGTAAGAGGTGGACATCTATAATCAAAATCGTATGAGTTGCTGATAGTTGTCAGTATGAGAAAAATAAAGTGTTTTTCATATATTAAAGTGTGTAATCATGTTTAGTAGAAACTTAAAAAGTATGAACCTGAATTAAAATGATATATGTTCCCTTTAAACTGAGTGAGCTGCAGTAATATAATAAACTATCAGCTGCATGGGCAGTACGTTGTTATGTCACTATCCCGGCCTGTATGTCTTACCAGTTTGATCGCAGCATGTCTGAGCCATGTCTGAGTCTGCCGCGGTGCTCTGCTGTAACATAAATACGTTACGGATTCAGACTGATGCTGCCAGAGACTGGGCTTCTCATCAGCCCTGTATCAGTAAATCATTTTGTGTAACGGGGCAGTTTGGTGTAACAACAACCGGCCCTGCGTGATGCAATAAGTGTCTGAAAACGGGAAAAAAGGTCTTTCCTTCCTCCATGACAGAATCTGCAAATATAAGGAGGACAAGATGATCCACTCATTTTCTTTTTTTAAATGTCCATGTGAACTCAGTCTGTAGGGGAGAACATTCAAAGCTTATTACATAAAATCACTGAAAACACTGAGGGCTTAAACGGTTACCAAACATTCTGGATTAGTTTTTATTTCATTAACGTCTCGGTGACATATTGCCGTTGTATATTTTTCCAGTTGACACATCCGTTATTAGCGGATTTAATTTGAGGAGGTTGCCAAGGAATACAACGAAGCATGGTTCCCCCTCTAAGAGGAAAATGCGAGTAGTGATGTCGATGTAACTGAATCACAGCAGAAATGAGAATATAATCCTGTGTTATGGCTGATTTGTGTTTTTTTTTATTATTATTATATCGAAACAAAAACAAGGCCTCCACCATCATCCCCGTCCCCAAGCTAAAACCTCTGTGGTCATGAAGTCTTTTGAGCGCCTGGTCCTGTCCCAGCTCAAAACCCTGACTGACCCACTCCTGGACCCTCTGCAGTTCCCCTACAGGGCCAACAGGTCTGTAGACGATGCTGTCAACATGGCCCTCCACTACATCCTCCAGCATCTGGACTCACCAGGAACCTACACCAGGATCCTGTTTGTGGACTTCAGCTCTGCCTTCAACACCATCATCCCGTCTCTGCTGCAGGACAAGCTCTCCCAGCTGCACGTGCCTGACTCCACCTGCAGGTGGATCACAGACTTCCTGTCTGACAGGAAGCAGCACATGAAGCTGGGGAAACACATCTCAGGCTCTCGGACCATCAGCACCGGTTCCCCCCAAGGCTGCGTTCTTTCCCCTCTGCTCTTCTCGCTGTACACTAACAGCTGCACCTCCAGTCACCAGTCCGTCAAGCTCCTGAAGTACGCGGATGACACCACCCTCATTGGACTCATCTCTGGTTGGGACGAGTCTGTCTACAGGTGGGAGACTGACCACCTGGTGACTTGGTGCAGCCAAAACAACCTGGAGCTCAAAGCTCTGAAGACAGTGGAGATGGTTGTGGACTTCAAAAAGAATGCAGCCCCACCTGCCCCTCTCACCCTGTGTGACTCCCCCGTCGACGCTGTGGAGCCCTTCTGCTTCCTGGGCTCCATCCTAACTCAGGACCTCAACATTCCTGGCAAAT
Source organism: Taurulus bubalis (assembly GCF_910589615.1). Taxonomy (NCBI): domain Eukaryota; kingdom Metazoa; phylum Chordata; class Actinopteri; order Perciformes; family Cottidae; genus Taurulus; species Taurulus bubalis. The sequence continues at coordinate 17,750,899 of NC_136590.1, read as the reverse complement.
AAATGGTTTCTGATCTGATATGAATGATAGATATTGTCAAACTGCAGAAATAATTCAATGCAAGGTTTTCTTGTTATAAGAGAAAAATACACGGAAGTAATTCTTCTCCTGTCTTATGCCATTTGTGCACTAAAACAACTTGTGGATATTGTATTTACGTTCGCCAGGTAGTCTGAAACAGCATGCTGCTCCATGTCTGCTAAATGGGTAAAATGGCAACTGTTACACGTAAGTAGGCCGACATGTTCGTGTTGTTTTTTCAGGTTTTTTCGCTGCCATAAAGTGGACAAAGAAACAGTTTTTACAGGTTTTAATCAAATGATTACAATCAGCATTCTTTACTTCCTTCAGAATGTAATTCCTTATAACTGACAGCATGCAGTCCAACATGTCCGCAATATGCGGCTTCCCTTTCATGCCGGTCTGTTGTCTTATGCTCAGTTCAGGAGGTTGATCTGGGCCCAGTTGTTTCATCGGTAGTTTCTCCGCCAAAGTTCTTCTCTCAAGCGGGTCTTGGAGGAGATATTTGATCTAGTTAGGGTTGAGTCTTCTTGCAAGAGTAGCACTGGTGCTGGGATGTTCCATTGTCATGTCGTTAAAAGTACCTTGTAGTATGGTGTTGGTACACACAGGCTGACTTTTATGATGAGAGCAGGGCCCTATTTCTCGTACCTGGCTAAACAAAGTCAAGCAAATGTCCTAATCTCCATCTTAAATTAGCGAGATGATTGACATCAGGCTATCTGTGTTTCTTCACGGCTGATCCGCGCTGAAACGGTCTCGTTAATTCTAGCCAGACGTCAGTCATCTGGATAAATGCGCGCGTGCTCCTCTTCAGAAGGGATAATAATCGAGCACACCACGATGTTCTAACAGTACAATGGCAAATAAACTCAGAGGAACCTCTTTTTATTTCTCTAATGAGAAGCAGGAGATGATCATGAAGGCATATGAGGAAGTCAATACCGTAGTCATTCACAGCAAACGCATTGCGAATATTCCAACGTTTTTGCAACATTGTTGCCGTGAACGCAACTTTAACAGCCCTGGCTGCGAGACATAAGCGTCGCAAATATATCAGACAAGTTAAATGCGTCAGTGTTGAGAAAATGTAACGGCTAATTTGAAGTGCTTCATCACCCAAATCAATCAGATTATGTTTACGAATAAATATATACTTATGAGGATATATGTACTGTATGCACGTATGAATCATGTATTATATATGTGTATATGAGTTTGAATATGTGAATGGGCGGATCAGTATGTATGTATTATTCATAATCAGAAATTCAATCAATTGAAGCAGTGAAAATAAATTATGTGTGATTCTCTGTATTCTCATCACGATCACTTTAATCATGTTTTACAATAATGATATGTATGGTGTACTAATAACACTGTCATAGAATTATGAGTGCTTTCAACACATCCATAAGTTTCTTAAGAGCTAAATAAACTTAAGAACAGCGGCATGCAGCGGATGATAGTCTGTGTCTGAGACGGGCGATCGGCTGCGCCTGTATGATCAATGTCTGCGGCTCGAGAAGCTTTCGTAAATAACAGGAAGTCATGATAATGTAAAGGATGGATCCTGGCGATCTGAAAGAACTCTCTCCCTATAAAACTAATATAACTAATATTGCTCCTTCATTAATGAGGAAGGGAGCTGCCGTTTTTGTCCGTGGGAGTGGCCAGCTTATCCAGTGAATTTCAGTAAGCCTGCCCGGGAGCAGGTTGAAATTTTTGGATGTGTTGCTATGGTGATTTATCTAAGCTTGCTTCGAGAAACCGAGAAAGCCTGACCTACGTCATCTTATCCTGACAATTAGCCCGCTAACTCAGTAAGCCAAGTACGAGAAATAGGGCCCAGAACACAACCTTTACTTTTGCCTTTCCAGTACTGTATATGTTACGTAGTGCAGACTTTCCTTCATCTGTGCTTTGGACATTACGTCGGAAACTTTTCAGGACACGAAATTTGCTGAGACATTCCAAAGAAGGAATTTCTGCGACCTGAACTAATCCTCTCATTCTTCTGCTGCTGTACTATTCGGGACAACCTGTACTTACTCACACGGCAACACTGGCCTTCCTCTATGCCCTGCTGGTGACGCCTGTACAAATGTTGACGCTTTTGGTATCAGGAGTATGTCATTAAAAAATAAATGCATGCTCTGACTGGTTCACAATGGCCTGCTGTGTGTAAACCTAGTGTCGTATGATACTATTAAACACATTTTTGTATTTTATTGGAGAGCCTCTGATTGGAGATCAACAATTTTCTTGAGGTGAAAGAACTAATGTTCCCTTCTCCTAACAGAGACAATGACGCATGATAATGAATGCCATTATTTTGTATTTCTGCAATTAATGCAACGAGGAGCAGAGCACATGGTGTTACTGATTATCAGGAGGGTGATGTTACAGTACGCCGCTGTGTGTCCCTGACTCCTGACACACGTTCTCTCTCAAACGTATACACGGGGTGATGCAGGATGTTCTGTGCGCGTGTGTGAATCGATTGTGTACAGTATGAAGAATAATTGCTGATAGCGAGGCTCTGGGCACGTCACAGAGAGAGAGAGAGAGAGAGAGAGAGAGAGAGAGAGAGAGAGAGAGAGAGAGAGAGGTGTTTCCGGTCTAGCAGGTGCAAATTACTTAGAATTAAGGCCGTGATGAGCACAAACTGTGAGGTTTGTTTGGAGCTGCAGAGTAATTCTCGGGCCTGTCTTTGTTTTTATGTTGTACAGCCTGTAATTAAAACGCAATTGGATAGATTTTTAGCGTCTAGTTTCATACAGCCTAATAAAGACTAATGTCTTTATTAGGCTGTAGGGCTCATATGAAACTAGACGAAGCATCCATTGGTAGCAACAGTTTGCCCCCCACACCTCCTATTTCGGGAAGGGGGGGCTCAGTGCCGCCACAAAGCAACATTTTGGCGAGTGAAAAACATGTTTGTACAGGGGTTCCTTGACCTTTAACCTCAAGATATGTGAAAGAAAGTTGCTTCTGTGGGTAACCAAGAGTCTCCCCTTTACAGGCAATTATAAACCTATGCTGTTTATTATTTATTTTGCCTATATATTGTTAAAGAATGGTGCTTTCGAATATTACTGAATACGCTGGTCCCCATGCAGTCTTCTAATTGCATTAATTGGGTATGACTGGAAAGCTACTGAAGAGAGAGCTCAGTTGTATTCATTTGTGATGATGTCGGTTTCCATTTCACATAGTGTGAAATGGCAGCGTATGAAATTACCTGTTTTAACCTTGAGGATAATCACAGCCCTTTACAACACAGAGGCCGAGGGCATTCAGGGGATGTATGGCTTATCTTGGTATATTGACAATGAGAGGGTTTTTTGAGCAGTTTCAAGAACAGCAGCGTTTGTCATCCAATTGTCAAAAGTTAAAAGAAGTAAAATTATAGAGTATAGACTTTTTATATGGTGTTCCTCAAGGTCTTGTGATATTTTGGGAGGGATTTTTGATGAATTGCTCCAAAACTTACGAGGCATAATAGAGCATGGGGATGGCCATCACATACTTCCATCATAATGTTCAAAACCCTTTTGCACTTTCACAATTTTTTAAAATGAAGGAATTGCATTTTATTTCTGATTTTTGACAGGAACACCTTAACACACGGTGCTCAAATTCATCTTTGTGTTCCCAGCTTTCAGATGATGCACAATGTGGCCTCCACTGCTGGCCTGCTGTCTCCCACTAAAGATCCCCTGTCCCCCCCTAAAAAAACATGGGTGTAACTGCTTAAAGAGGGATAATCTGCCAATTGTGCTCCAACTCAACAATTAATTCATGTGAATTCATAAAGACTCAAAATGTGTTGTTCTACTAAACGTGGAGTCACAGTGGTGCATGACGATCTGTCTCGTGTGACTCCACGCTTATGAAACCCCTGATATTATCGGGGTTTCATATTATGATTGTCAAACACTGGATCCTTTTCAAAGAACCACGAAAGGCTTGCTTTCTCAGAACAATTGTGCTAGTTTCTATTTGCTGTATTTTTCTGTATTTGATGAAGGTCTCTTCTGGGTGCACACCAAGAGGATGTGTGACTTTTTTCAACTTTTCTGATCTTGTTATATTCTGCATTTAAACGACACATTTGAGATATCTTCCCCAGTTTTACCGCATCGAGACGCACCTTTCTGGATGCTAAGAGATGCCCATTATTTGGCCCACTAACGCGGGTTTGCAGAAGTGCATGATGCAGGGTGCCTCAGGGGTTCAAACATGGCAGAAGTGTCTATATGTGTGTGTTCACTGCATGTGGGTTGCGTTGAGAATAGGGCATTCATTTATTTAACATGAAGTCAAGCTCCTCCTCCTTCCTCATGCCACAGCTCAGTGAGTAGGCACTCTGGGCCTCATTGAGCGCTGGGAAAAGCGGACCAAACTCTTTATCTTTCACGGAGCTTGGCCAAGTGAATAATTAACGCATATTCCGGCATTTAACCCGGTTTTGGCATACTGATGGAAATCTGGTTGACCCCTTGGACGTTTCCTTAACATACAAAACCTCTGCATCGGATATAAGTTCCTCCAGAATGAGCAAACACGTTGCTAGTCAGTTTTTAAAGTGTGGGTATTATTTAGTTATTGTTGTTACAACGTGCATCACTGAACACTGTTTCCAGTTCATCCTCACGCTTGCAGAACAATGCAGGGAGCACATATTTGCACTTTAGGATGAGGCTACAGTTGTGTATCCATCACTATTGCATACAAGGTCACGTTAATTCACAAGTTTATTCACGTCCTCTGCTGGTGCCGAAGGCCGCGGTGTCTCTGTGTGTGTTCACTGCATGTGGTTTGTGTGAGAAAAGGCCAACAGTATAACATGAAGTCAAGAGAGAAGGAATGAGAAACAATGGAACAAAAGTTATGTTTTAGTTCATTTTTTATTATATCAAGATTTTGGTTGAAAAACAATAAATATACATTCACAATAAAACACTTTAGATTGCAAGGAAACATTCAAGTGTATTAGCCATTATAAAAGATATGATAAGATTGTAAACAGCATTCTCTCCCCTAAACATTCCTCCGGAGCAAAGAGTCTCTTTTCTCTCCACACTGGCGTCTGTAAAAGGCATGACGTCATGAACACATTTTTACTTATCGATGCGCGAGTCTCACAAGGTTTGAAACCACGCCGTGCACGCGCTGGGCTTCGATTGACAGAACAAGCAAACGTTCTCAAATGTCTTTTAGCATTTTTTTTGGCAGTTCAAAAGGACTAGCGTGTCCAGTCAAGAGTCCTTGGAGACGGCGCTGCGCCAGAGCGCGCGCGGCGGAGGGAGAGCGCGGCCCCGCGGGGTCTCCAACACCTCCCGCGTCAGTTTGAGCGCATCCGGCCGCACAGGCTGCCGCACCGGGTTCCCTCTACTTTCATAGGTTTGTGTTGAGTGTGTGCCTGTCTCTGCTTAACTGATCACACACCTCTCTTTGTCTTTGCCGTGGCCGCCTCCTATGGCCTTCTCCTTGATGTACATGAGGTCGCTGTGCACGCTGGGTCTCCGCGCGCACGGAGTGACAATGCCGAACGCTTCCCCGATGTCCTTCATCTTCTTGTTCTTCATAGACTTCCTGTGCAGCATGTCGCAGTACTGCACGGACACCTTGCGGTGGAGGTCAGGGCTCATCTCGTGGGGGAGCTTGGCCAAAGTAAACAGAGTCTGGAACATCTTATCCACGTTCTCGTTGCGCTTGGCAGAGATCTCGAAGTACGCGCACTTCTCGTCCCCGGCCACCAGCAGATCGATCTCCTCCTGCTGCACCTCCCGGTAGAACTCACGGTCGCCTTTGTTGCCGCAGATGACCAGCGGCACGTCGATGTTCTCTTTGATCTTGTTCTTCAGGCACGACTTGGTCTCGAAGATCTGCTGCTTGAGCTGCTGCACCTCCTGGAAGGAGTCCCGGTTATCCAGGCTGAAGACCAGGATGAACACGTCGCCTGAGGAGAGGGGAGGAGAAGAGAAGGAAGCTCTGGTTAACTTTTAACCTGCTTTAGATACATGCAAAGTGTTCGTTTCTTACCATTCGGCATAACATTTGCGGTGCATCCATGCGCTCAATGCGCACAGTGTTAGCGGCACTTACAATGCACTTTTGCATTTCTTTCTGATTCTCTATACAACTATTCTTGCAAAACACATAAGTACCTGTCAGTATAGATAGTCTCCTCATGGCGGGGAACGGGTGGTTGCCCGACGTATCCAGTATGTCCAGCTGGTAGCTGTCTCCCTTGATGCTGTACAGTTTCCGGTGAAAGTCCTCGATGGTCGGCGTGTACTGCTCGTCGAACCTCCCGTTCAGGAACCGGGACACGATGGCCGTCTTCCCAACTTTGGTGGATCCCAAAATCACCATCCTGTAGCAGTTCTTTGCTGGGATGTCAAAATCACTCTCGGAAGGCGACATTTTCTTAATCATGATTATATCTGGATGTATAATAAGCGATGAACTCTTTCTCTTTGTTCTCTTTCTGCGTAAAAGGCGGCTGAGGAGACTCTGGTGGGCAGCGGAGATGGTCTGGGTTGCTCTGCTGTGCTGTTTCTGTCTCCAGTCCGGACTGGAGTCAGGTATTTATGCGCGCGGTTGCGCGCTCCTCCCCCTTCTTGACGTCACAGCCCAGTAAGGAGGAACTGGGGGCTTCGTTGAGCGCTGGGAAGAGCGGACCAATCTCTCGCTGCTGTGTCAGTTTCCCATTTCTTAAGAAGACAAGACGGGAGTGCTGGGAAAACACAGACTACCAGACGATCCAAACACAGTGTATTGTGTAACACTGAGGCAATGGGGCAGGGCGAGTGGGTGAAAACAAAGTTATAACTTCCACGGAGCTTGACCAAGTGAATAATTAACGCAGCTTCCGGCATTTAACCCGGTTTTGGCACACTGATGAAATTCTGGTTGACCCCTTGGACTTTTCCTCAAAATATAAAACCTCTGCAGCGGATGTGAGTTCCTCCAGAATGAGCACATATCAGCAGTGAAATATGTTTCCAGTTTATCCTCACGCATGTAAAACAAACACATATTTGCACTTCAGGATGAGGCTACAGTTGTGTATCCATCACTATTGCATACAGGGTCACGTTAATTCACGTGTGTATTCACGTCCTCATACTGCTGCAGCTTCATGTCCCCAGACAAGGAAGGAGGCTGCAGCAGCTTTCAGTGCAGCGGCCGAGGCTCGAGAAGCTGCAGTTTCCACAGTGACCAAAAGGGGGCAGTCTGGGTACAATTGCAGATGAGGACGGCACGATTTACCTGAGGAAAAAGTAGAGTAGCTTTGTGTGTATGGGTCAGAATATAAGATGTCTCCATCGCTTTGTTTGGTGAACTGCTTTCAAGAGATTGTTTTATTATTATTTTATCACAGCTGGGAAATGCAATAAAACATGTATCTGTGATGAATGGATTGACAGGCATTACAACAAAAAGAAGAAGGACAATAATAAAAAAAAGATGTAAGGAGGTGGTTCAGTATAGCGCTTCATAAAATGTAATGAAGTTTGTGTAAAGTGGAGGGAGGAGACGGTTCCCTGGAGGCACGAGAACCGAGTGTTTATAGTCAGGTGTGTGGAACTACTCACTATCTTGGTGTGATAAGAAGATGAGAGATCTCTGGTGCAGTCTCAGGCACTTGAACAAGGCGGCTCATGATAATTGCATTCATAGGTTCCAGCCCAAGAATGTTCCAAGATGTTTCTTCAAAAGCCCTGAATCTTTTGTTGCTACCGTAACTATGCTATTCCCGAAAGAAATATTAATGAAAAGAAAAACGGAGAAAATGTTCTTCCAATGCCTAATATTCAGTTCGGAGAATTGAAGACCACATTTATTTGGGATTGTGGGGCCTGCTTGATTCACATTTAGAGCCGCCCATCTTATTTTTGGGATGGATTCAAATGGAGCAGATTTGATCGCCAAACATGAATACAAGCCATATATAATGTAACTTAAAAATAGTAACTTCAGAATACACTTTACTCTTCTTAGATGGCACGAGTACAAATACGTCATCCTCTACATTTGTTGCGTTATGGTTTTCAGAGGTAAGACAGTTGGAACACTTTTAGTGGGATGGAGGCTCGACAGGATGACATGTTTTCATGGTTATGACGTTTTTTCCAAATAATGTACAGTTTCTTTAGGCATTTTTATTATTAATGGCTTGAAAAATAGTTCAAAACAGATCACTGGCAAAACAGAGACCAGCAGACCATCCAAACACAGTACACTGTGTAACACTGAGGTGATGGGACAGGGCAAGTGGGTGAAAGTTATAACTTCCACAGAGCTTGACCAAGTGATTAATTAACGCATCTTTCAGGCCTCTGGTTGACCCCTTGGACGATACCTCGAAATACAAAACCTGGGCAGCGGATGCGAGTTCTTGGATCCACTATACTTTACTTTTAATAGATGGCCGGAGTACAAATACGTCCTCCTCTACATTTGTTGTGTTCTGGTTTTCACAGGTAAGACATTTGGAAAACAAGTAGTGGGATGGAGGCTCGACAGGGTGAATTGTTTTCCATGGTTAATATTTTTTATCAATGGCTTGAAAAATGGGTCATATGGCTGCTGTAAATAGGACAAAACAACTCTCACCAGGGAAGGTTGCCCCCATAAAGATGTGGACTCGACCCCGGATGTTCACAACAACGGACTCCGCCCCCTGGACAGACAGCTGCATTCTGGAGTAGCAGTGGAAGTCTGGATTAAGAGGCAGGCGTTAAAAGCAAAATGTTACAAAGTGCAATGAAAAGATACTCAGTGAATGAATGACTCAGACTTTTGCTCCACCGAAGAGATGAAAAATGGTGGCAGACAAAAAAATAAGACTTCTGTAACCTCCATATTAATACATGGCATTATATTTGCTTCCTGTTTACAACATCATTGTTGTTGTTGTTGTAACCTTTCTGCGCCCCTTTTCTTCTGCAATAGTTTAATGACACCTGACTGGACAGCTTGGGCCACCAACTGTTTATCTGGATGAACCAACAAGGGCCTTAACAGTGCATACATCTGCTATTTGTTTTCATGATTATCTGGAAATGTGTTCCAAAGTTGTGCCGAATTTGTAACAGTTAAGTAGGCTAAAGGACGTACGTTGCTATTAAGTAAGTCAAGTTAAAAAGAGACAATGTAACCTACCTACATTCATAGGTCAAGTTAATATTAGATAATGTAACTTATATTAATTCACAAGTCAAGTTAAAAGGATTCAATAACTTACATTCTTTATGTAAATCTTGTAATGTAAGTCAACGTGATGACTTTTGGTTCCAGTACTACAGGGCATGAACAGTGGTCCTGTGTCTTTTGCTCCCATCATAATTCATACGGCCAGTCGGTCGCTGGCTAACCTTTTGGAACTTCCCTGCTGTGATCCAACTGTTTAATAGATGGTAACGGACTACTGAGCCAATTAGCACGTTTTTCGGTCGTGATAAAACTGGAGTTACAAAGACTGCAGATCTTTTACATTATGAGCACAGAATCGTCAACAAACTAAACTATTTCTGAGCTCTTTGAGGAACCTGTGATCACTAAGCAGATAAAAGATTTTCCCCTCCGGTTCCCTACCGAAGAAAACTCTCCTTGAAAATGTGACTGCCCCCTGAGCCTTTGCACTCTGGGGGAATCAATAAGTGTATTGTTGTCTCTGTGACGGATCTGGTTAACAAACTACAGCGCGTGCGTCAGTCAGTGGACGAGGCTGCTCCTCTCAGAGCCTCTCTTAACGCCAATGTCTCCCGAGGCGTCCCGCTAAGATAAACAAGACCTCCACACTGACCCACTGTGTCCCATGACCTGGTCACCTCTGTGGATACATTGTTTATTAATGGGTCATCACACTTTTCCATCATGTGTGTCTCGGGGACACATGCAGAGCAAGAGGAATGGTGTGTTCTCCTGTGGGAGAATAGCTTTCCAGTGTGTAAACCCCCCAATAGAGAAACAGAGAGAAGGCACGGACAGATCCGAACATACAATGGATGAGGCGCTCATAACAGGTCAGAAAAGAAATACATGAAATGGAGATGTGTTGGGAGAGGTCGAAAATAGAAAAAATGTTCAGACCTGAAAACCATCTCACACAGCCATCACTTCCTCCTTCGCGCCATTTCATCAGACACAGAAAGACCTCTATACTGACATTCACGGTAAACACATTCAAACGACTCAGACCGGGAGCGAGTGAGGGTTTTCACGAAGTTAGCGGAAAGATCGATTCAAAATAAGATATCGACAAATCGTAGCATATATGGAAATGAGATTACATTAATGATATTCCCATTAAGTAAAACAATTGTGCGTGAAGTGTATTTATCATTTGATTTGAGGGTTAATGGCAAGATAATTAATGTAATTATATCTGACTGATATTTATGTGTTCAGGACATTTCTGACCACATCCAAATAAAAACATCCTAACTTTACCAATTCAGATATTTTACAAAGTAAAAACTGAAATGATTTTGTATCTTTCAAATAGATAATTTCTAACATTTTGCTAAAATTATGCCTCAATTCAAACAGTTGATAAATACAACAGTTAATATTGGTAGTTCATCCAGCCGGCTAATTGGAAATGTGTTTTTTCTTGTTCATATGGTGTGCGGTTAACAAATAATTTTCTTTTCATGTTGCACTGAAATTAAGTCATTTAGTGTGTTCTTGGTCACATCAAATTGAAAGCTGGACCAAAGTGTTTGTTTCAATTACAATCAGGCCAAATAAAAAGCCTCACATTGTAAGACAGTCTTTCTCTCTCAACGCCTCAATAGGTAGATCTTTCCTGTCACAGAGGCAGAGGTCAGGGATCTTGGGCTTAAAAAGGTTGGTGACCACTGAAGTAAAGTCTAGTCGATCCAAGAACTCACATCCGTGGTAGAGGTTTTGTATTTTGAGGAAATGTCTAAGGGATCAACCAGATTTTCAACAACGTGCCAAAATGTTGTCCATATTTATTTGGGCTTTAACTACTTACATTTAGCAAATCCTTTTTAATTAATCCTCTACCTGCATACAGTGATTCAGAGGGAGGAGGACAGAAGGAAGGACTTGCGTTCTTTATTCTTTATAAACGTCACATTTATTTATTTATCTCTATCTGTGCTACAGCATCATTAGAAAGGTTTATGACCATCTTGGGCACCTTTGGAAGTACGAGTCAAATATTATGGTAATGTTTTAACAAATTGTTATCCCATTTACCTTCTATGTCTATTATAATTAATGGACGTACAGCACTGTAGCTCTAGACTTATTCCACAGGGCAAGGAGTCCATCCACTACTTGAGTCAGACCCTGTGTTCTCCTGGTGATGCGCCTTTCTTTGTTGACTTTTGTTGACATAACAAATAAACCTATCCTATGTAACCACAATTACCTCGCCTTGTACTTTAATACACTTGATGATTTTTTTACTACATCTGGATGCAGCTTTTGAGTATTCTATGTTGCTCCTTTAAATGCCAGCCCTGGCCGTCTTCTACCACTACTCTGGTCTCCGATATATTAGTCGGTTGATGGAAGAGTGTTTCCGGCTCTCTGTGTCGCTCTCATCTGTGATGCAAATAACTCCTCGCTGCGGGTGAAAGAACGAGGTGTGCTAGAGACCACTTGCTGGAACTGCTGCTCGTCAAGCTCAATTTTACATAATCACTGCAGATCAGAGACGGAAAGTAGACTTGCAAAGTGCCATCCATCATGAGGCAAAGTGTACATTCATTTTCTTTAAAATGCCCAGCAAGTGAGGTATAGTAAGTACAAAGATGAAAACTATATCGCAATATAGTGGCGAAATGTTTGTGCTTTAAGCCTTTACATTTCTTTGTTGATATTCTGAACTCTAGCGAGAACGTTTTCATAACCTTTGTGCTGATGTTGTGACCTTTTAATGCCCCTGTCTGTCATAACAACAGTTGAGTAGCTGCTGTGACGTCCACTCTATTTCCACCCCTCATTTCATCAAGCTCTTTTCTCTTAAAGTGCATTCGCAAAAGCTCCTTTCAAACACAACGCCACGCACCAAGAAATAGCAATACTGAAATATTGAGGAGATGTAATCATTGCACAGTGTACGAGAGCGATGACACATGGCTTCAAAAAAGACAAAACATGTGCTGGAAAACTCCCAAGCAGAAAACGATTGGTCCTTACGTCGAGATTGTGTTGTCAACAGTCATAGATTGAAGACTGAAGATTGCACAGGAAGAAGACAGACATTTGTGAATGGGAATGAGCAGCCCTGTGGGACTGCACATAAGCACAGTGGAAAAATAGCAAAGACCGGAAATTAAAGGTAAAATAGCTGACCCATTTATTTTGGATTACGACTACAAAAAAATATTAGCCAGCAAGCAGCTACTTGAAGCTGTGGTTGGTAATCCTGATAAACTAGCACACTAGATTTAAAAGACACGACCAAACTGGAAAACCCAGTCGTGTGCCAACTCTTTGTCAATGAAAGTCGCTAAAACTAGCGTGACAGTCGGCCAAGTCGGCAACACCGGCAGTCCCGTCACTTCAAAAGTCCTTCCTCAAAAGCCACTCCCCTCAAAATTGTCGAAACGAACATTTTCTGCCGGTAACCCATCCAATCATTTAATTCGGGCCGAAATGATTGGACAGACCGAGATACTAGATTTTTGCCTTTTTTTTGACAAAGCATTTGATTTATTGAGATGTAAAGAGAATTTCACATTTTTTTAAGAAGATTACCAACCAGGGCTCTAATCACAAACCACTCAAATGTGTTATTTATCACAGGGGGCTGCATCCGCGCTGTGCCTGCTGCAATCACGAAGTGAGATACCACCGTCCTAATACCCTTGACTCATTCAAAGAAAGAAGCAAAAATAATTACGTGTGACCTGTAAGAAGGTACATCTGCCAAAGTGCTGCCTTAAGTGCATTAATTAGACGTTGTGAGACACAAACAGAGAGCTTACTTGTTTATTGCATAACAAAAATCCCACATCACCAGTCAGTGTGTTTGTGTGTGTGTGTGTTGCTCAGTTCGGAATGGTTTGCATAGGTACAGTATGAAGCCGGTAGAGCTCCTCATTTATCACATTGTACAACAGTTACAAAAACAACGGCGGTGTAGAAGGCTATCTCAGATTTGTGTTGGTTTGTGTGTAAAATACAAAAACGCATTCATGTTTCTCTGAACACAACCGCAGAGCCAAAGGCTTCGTACCCAGACAACTTTCTTTGATTTGGTTGTTCTGCTTAAAAAAAGAAAAGAAAAGCCAGTCGCACCAGTTGATCCGGGAAGCTTTCACTTCACAGACACACTTGAATCTAGCACAGTATTTTCAATAAACATACTCATTGTGTGGGTTTTTATAAGAACAATTGGGAATTTGTGGCAGCGATGGTCTAGTGGAAAAAACATTTTGTGAAATGTGCAAGGTGCTTCCCGGTGTTTTCTAAGTATTTGCTCATAACAAAACACGAGGAACGTTAACAGCACAGAGTGCATTAATTCAAACAGCAGGAGCTTTTGACAGTCAGCCTGTCGAACACGGGTGTAAATGTTGAACATCAATTGTGACTTCATTGCATTCAGGCGTGTGGGGTGCAGGGGGCCGGTGTTGTGCATGCAGTCCGGTGACACTACCTGACAGGACTTGGAAAAGTGGGCTCTGTGTATAGCACCTTAGTGAAGGCTGCTGTTGTTGATGATGCTGCTGCTGGGTGTGTTTTTTACTCTACATCCAGCTTTAAATTAATAATTTGACATATTTGGACATACCCTGATTTGCTTTCTTCCCAAGAGTTAGATGAGAAGATTAAAACTACCGGCTCAAGTAAGAAAGACCCTCGAGCAGGGAGGAGGTAGAGTGGACGACTAGTCTATCATCCTGCCCAGTAGTTGTGTGGAGCATCTGTTGCAGTTGCCTGGCAACTTCATGGTGGCTATCCATGGGGTGCCAATCAATAATTATCTTACATTGTTTCTCAGAATATCAAACTATTTTTTTACTTTGCCATCCTCAGCCCGAGTATGCCAAAATGGCATTACAAAAAATGGCTCAATGCAGCATGTAGATTAATTAGAAGAGCACAAAACACATACAAAATTAGAACACTTGCAGCTGCAGTGCGAACGCAGCCTTTTAAATCCTCACTGGAGAATGATCAATGATCTACGCTGTTGGTAAGTCCGTGGGTCCTCTTGTCCGTCCGACAGGAAGGGAATCCTCAGGCAGACCAGGAACAGGAAGTGGTTATTCATGCTTGCGGCGCTGACTCCTCTCCTGATAGATCAGTTCAGTGAACGGTCTGTAAATACAGCAGAACAAACATATAGCGGGGCAATAAATCAGAGACTTGAACGCCGTACCACCCGGTGCCAGGATAGCTTGTGTGGTGAACCATGAGGGAGCCTGAGCGCCTGTGTGTGTGTTTGTGTGTGTGTGTGTGTGTGTGTGTGTGTGTGTGTGTGTGTGTGTGTGTGTGTGCATGATAGGAACGTGCCTCGTGTCTCCACATGTTCCTCCACTCTGCACGTGAATGCTCTGACAGCTTCTTACCGCTGAACCCCAGAAATCAAACAAACAATCTGTACCAAAGAACAGCTGGAAATATTGGAATATAACGTCTCTAATAGGTGAGGAAAAAAGCACTCGAACAATGCCAGGGATTAGAGCTGCTGACAGTGAGCAGGGGATTGAAGGAAGCCAGTATGAAAGTAACGCAATACGAAAGTTAAATTAATGCAGCGATTCTTCTCTGAGCCCATAGGAGTCCGATGTGATACTATTTGAGCATATACAGCATGCAGCAATTACCAGAATCACGAGTAACAGCGTGGATACCTCAAACCCTTGTTGTGTTTTACCGAGAAAGCTGTTTCTCTGAGAAAGAAGTTACTTTACGAATTTCGAGCAGGTCTAAGCAAGGTAAAATGTAGAAATTCATAATCAAAAATGGATTTCAAATAAATATTGAATCATAAAACGTGGCGAGGACATCCACAAGTGAAGGTCAGATACTGATCTCTGTCCCCTCAGGGACGGACTCCAGGAAATTTCTTATCACAGCCCAAATATAATTGAAGGCATATTAAGACTAATTGACAGTCTTGTTGATGCCAAGACACAGACCACGAGTTGAAAAATATTAAAATGATTTGCGGGGGGATCAATCCTCACAAAAGATGCCAGAGAGATTCTAGCATGATCCTGCCTTCAAGTTTATTTTGGGGATTTATTAGTCGATGTGAAGGGAGTACAAGTCATTATTTGGTGTCTCTCTCTCGTTCTGTATCTCAGGGGATTAGGGGCTGGAAGAGCTGAGAGGCTTTGTCCGAACTCACTAGATATCCACTTCCATTCGCAGTGTCGTTGCTGCACCGCTGCCATTGCAGTCACCGCGTGTGGCAATATCCAACCGGCCGCCTCGCGGAGTTGAACTAAATGAGATCATTCAGAGTCTATGCCAGAGGCAAAAGATAAATACAGCATCGCATCAATCTTTTCCCAGTCTCAGTGTGAGGTGATATCTGGTACCTGCCTTACCTCCGATTCACATGGTTTCGGGCTGAATGACTCGATCATGGATCGGCGCTGCCGCTCTTATTCACATTAGGTTTTTAATGTGTGACATTTTCAGAAATGCATGCCTCCGACACTGCCGAGGCCGGCCTCTCTTTTCTTTTCCCAATTCTGATGCGACTTCTTCATTTTACCTGCTGAGCGAATGAGCTCATCCTGAGACACGCTGTAAAACAACCAAAATAACCCTCAGTGGTCCGAATTTTCCAATTTGACTAAATGCTTCTAATTGTGTGTTTGTGGAGCCTGTGTGTGTGTGTGTGTGTGTGTGTGTGTGTGTGTGTGTGTGTGTGTGTGTGTGTGTGTGTGTGTGTGTGTGTGTGTGTGTGCATGCTGACGATTACGCGTGTGGTAAAGTAGGTCAGTCAGTTGTGACCTAACCAATCTGCCATTTCATATCCTGCTGCTGTTAACATTTTGTTTGTTTGTTTGTAGGGTCCTCATAATAATAGGTTGTATAAGTATTGCGTGTTTGGGTTAAAACTGGGTTAAGCGTTGTCTGTCGGGATGCAGACATGTTTCTCCTCGTTGAGTTCCCGAGCTCCGAGGTTGAAACCTCCGTCAATAAAATGGACTGTAAGACTCTGGTAAGGCTCAGCTGTGCGGCTTGACCACAGATCAGTAGTGGTAGCAAAAAAGTCCACCGTTTTAAGCTCCGTGGCGACTTTCTCTTTGCACTTTTTGTACAGCTCTGACTGAAATATGTACGCATATGCATCCTGTACCGTTTATCAAGCGTTTTTATCAATGCCATGAACCCAGGCTTGGTCACCGGGCTGAGAGGCATCATATCTTTGGCTATGAACTCGGTTATTGCCCGAGTGATTTCCCCGTGTCGTTGTGAATTACGTTCATATGGATTGACGCTTTCAAACATTTCGGTCAGTGATCCCTGTCTTGAGGTACATGGCTTGTCTGGCGCACTGGTGCGCGGCATTTTGGCCATACAACTGTCATACGTTGATTTGTGGTGTTTTTTAAGTGCTGGAACAAGTTTGTTGTGTTACCCCGTGAAGTAGCAACAGGAGCATGCTCTGCACATCACCTGACGCTGCGCAGCATCTTCTTTTTTTAAACCAGAACAGCACGTCGCTGGTTCCACACCACCGACGTGCTGTTCCACTTCGAGACTAAAGTCTCAGCTGTGTCAGTTTCTGACTGTTCCGTGGAGCCAGAGGCCATTGCGCAACAGGTTAACGGGCCGCATGAAAAGTTGATGCAGCCGAGTTCTCCGCTCTTTCGCTCGCGTCACGTGATGACGTTGTAATTGCGCACGTTGCGGTTAGAAAATCTCGTTTCATCATATCGCGATATTATCGCAAATGCAATTAATCGTTCAGCCCTAATCTGTGTCATAATCTGCAAAGGACGGCTGCACAGTTAGCACATCCACACATGAAAACAAACACCTGCACACACAGACACACACAAGCACTCGTGTCTCCATCACTTTCGAGGACATTACATTGACTTACATCCATTTCCCTGTGGACTTACCTGAACCTTAACAATAACCGCTACTTAATTAACCTTAACCTATACCTAACCTAACCATACCCCGACCTTCAACTAAGTCTTCACCCTGAAAAGTAATGGTTTGCTTTTTGGAGACATGCATTTTGTGAGACGAGTCCCCACAATGTGACTGATTTAGGTCCCCACAACATGAGTAATACATGTGTTTGTGTGTGGTAAGTGTCTGTGTCTGTGCATACACATGTCCAGAAGTAGGTCGCTCATAACTGTCCTATAGGTCTGTGACTAATCTCGTTAACGCCGTGGCCGAGGAAGCGGAGGGAGGAGGAGGACGCACATTGCAATGTTTCGGACCCGCTTGTGCCGAGAGTCTAAATGATCTAAATTGACAGATGGTCATTCACGCTACACTTCATAACACGGTGCCATGTTTAGCCGCGATGGTGCCTGATAGTGGCCAAGATTTGGGTCATATTGAGTCATATTGGGGGGCATTCTCACCTGTGTGTGGAAGAGATTAACCAAATGCATTCGAAGACTTACCCCTCAAAGCGTATCGCCAGCTTGTACACCACGGCTACTATGGCGGTCAAGATGAGACCAACAGGACTGGCACCACTGGAGACAGAGAGGGAGAGATACAAATAGGGAGACGGCCGGGTTAGGTTATATATTGAGTGAGTTATAAGTGAGCAACACAATATGTAATGGAGACGTGAACCACTTATCAGTGGCCTCCGACTCATGTGAAGTGCGTGTGGATAAATACATAGAGAGAGCGACTGAACAAAGACCTTGAGATATAATTTAAAATCTTTATCTTTGTGGCCTCCGAAACATTTTTCCCCACAATTTTCTTAATACACCATATTCAAGAGAAGAACCCCAACAAAAATGAGGATATATTCAATGATAAATAGACATTAAATGTAAAATTGTTTTCAAATCGTAGTCCACTTTGTAAGAAGAAAATAAGTAATGAAAAAAAAGAAGTTTTTTAAAATCTGTTTTTCCATGTAGTTCATCCTCGCGGGCAAAAATAAACACACTGGCCTACATTGACATGACTAGACTGTGACACCGTGACAGATTCATTTTGTCAAGAAAGGGAATGAACCCATTACAAATCATGGAGGCTCAATCTTATTCAGCGCACACATGATGGCGGTAATGTGGTGGACAAAAAATTTACATAAAAAATAAAGAAAAGCCTGGGAGTGCTGGACTAAAAGCACTTTAATGTGGTGCACAGGTGTGAGTAACAAAAGGCCATTATCTCTATTTTCGCTAATATCTGTCGATGCACGTTCAATATATACGCCATGTGTGCTCTGGTTTCATTCCTTGTCCAATAGAAGCGTACCATTGCCAACCTTGACATGAAAAGGTGAAGAAAGAAAGAAAATCAAACAACCAAAAAAATGAATCAGACACACTGTCACCGCCTGCTGAACTTGATTTGCTGATGAGGCTTATACAACCGTCCACCCTGACCTACATGATCAGGCAGCATACAGATAAAGGAAAATACAGTTCCATTCAGTGCTTTTCTGTACTTTTTACAGCCAGTTGGAAAAATATATGAAATGCATATATATTCATGCATATATATATATGAAGCGAAATGCATTCTAATGCTTTTCGTCAGAGTTAGTAATATCAAGAGAGGCCATCTCTAAAAGCATTAGCAGGTGAAGTATATGGCCCACACAAACTCTGTTCTGTCCTTGTAACTTCAAGACCATTCCTTCACAGCTAGTCAACACTTATTTCCACTGTTCCACCGTTACTAACATAACATTTCCGAGCGGCAGTTGGGCAAAAAATTTAATAGGTAGACCAAATAATATTTTTTACACGTACAAAAACTATGCGATGGTCAACCCCAAAATAAAATTACAGTATTCAAAATGTGTCGGTTTAAAATGACAGACTGAGACACAAATACCACCTTTGGTGTAGACCTCAGTATCACTTGTTTAGGACTCAAAATTGAAAAGTTTGGGACTTGATTAGCTTGGATAAGAAATAACTTCAGATATCACCGTAGTGTTAATATGTATTGATATACTTTCATATGCACAGTATATCAGTGGCGGGCCATGGATTTTGACCTATGCCTGCTGTTTAACAGCTGATCATGCGACATGATGTACTGCATTTGTAAAAACTATTAAATTATAAAAAATAAAATATTTAAACTTTGTGATTCTGTTTAGGCCAGCAGAGAAGGCTTAGCAGGCCTTGACGGCCCGCCACTGCAGTATATACATATAAAGTTGGGGCACAAACCATTTCTTCTGGATCCCAAAAACCTGCATGGAAGACGCCACTAAGAATGGGCAGAATAATATATTCCCGTTTCATGCTGTGGACAAGGATGCCTTTTTTTTGTTTAAGTCTCACTGTTACATGACTTGTTATGTGATCGAATGATCCACAGAGAGAACAGCCGTTGGTTCGATGCAAGTTAATAAGCGTCTGAATAAATGAATGCTAATATTAGAATGGTGATGATATTTTCTATTCTGTGCACCCATCTAGTTCACACGTGCCTGAATCCATGCTCATGACTATGAGCCATGTGTGTTTCCATATGTGTCGTCTGTATGAATCAGGCTGCAGATCTCACATGCTCGCATGGAAAACTATGGATTTGGACATGGAGATTGAGCAGTTGGGGACAAAAAAATTATAAATACATATGAATTTGCTCAATCAGACAGGATAGTAAGTACTATTGGCCACTGCACTAAAAGTAAGTTCCCTTCTTGGGCACAAAGTTTGAACAATTTGATTAAAAAAAGTACCCGTAGCAGATGCAAGCACTGAAACCACTTGCATGTACGGCGTGCCCACTGGAGGCCAGAC
Organism: Taurulus bubalis; assembly: GCF_910589615.1. Classification (NCBI taxonomy): domain Eukaryota; kingdom Metazoa; phylum Chordata; class Actinopteri; order Perciformes; family Cottidae; genus Taurulus; species Taurulus bubalis. Next base: position 17,730,932 of record NC_136590.1, on the reverse strand, counting down.
CTTCATTATGTGGCCTTCAGGTCACGTGTTTATCTTTGTGGTTGTCTTGAAGAAGGACATTAGTCGAGCTTGTTGTTTTTGGATGGTGCAAAAACCAGGGAGGAGTGCTTGCCTGGGGCACAAAGGTCCACACACACACTGATCCACACGCTCACACACATTCACAGATAACACTAAAGGGAAGTTTAATTTACCGACTTCTTGAAATGTGGGAACACATTTACAGATTATTCTAAACATTTACAAATCTGGATTAACGTGTCACCACTCTGGTCCGGACTGAAATTTAAACAGCATTGTTCCCATAGGAATAATCCTAATGATGTTGGTGATCCTCTGATTTTGGCTCTAGCGCAAAAATGAAATCGACATTTTAGTGAAATATTTCAACAACTATTGGATGGATTTTCATTCAATTTGTTAAGGGTGTTCAAGGCCCTGTAGACTCTTCTTGCTGTCATCATCTGAGAACAATGCGGAGCTTACTTGTGCTGAAAATATCAAATATAAAAACTGACGCATATTTTACCACTATTTGGCTGCTGGCTGGTGTTCATTTTAAACCCTGGTAATATTCTGCACAACATACTAAGCCTGTTGAATGCAGATCAGAATCTACATGTTCACTATAAGATTTGTATTCACTGAAAGCTGCCTTTTCTATTTTTATGGAACTGGAAACAGCTGCTGCAGCTAAAAAGTTGAGCCAGTTATATTAATATTGCAATAATTGCATTAAAACGTGAGACTTTGGTACTTATATATTGTAGGTGTGTGGGAGCATTAATAGGGTTGGAGTAAGACGTCTCTGTTTCCGTACACATGTGTTCCTGGAGCTATGTTTTCCAAGAAAAAAATGTTTTGTTTTGGTGAGAGCTCATGGGGAGTTCAAGAATCTAAATTCCTTGAACTGAAAACAAACTGTTAAGACAAAAACACTGAAAAATACCGGACTGGACAACACAATCTGTTGATCACAAGGTTTACTTTACTCAAAATGGGTAAATTATTTACTAAATGAAAATCATTCTGCATTGAAGAAAAGACTTGCAAGAGCACATTCAATTATAAAAGGTGAATACAATGTGCTCAGGAAAGCAAAGAATATTAGAAGTATATACACATGTAATAAAAACACACAGGAATGCAGTATTAAAATGTTGCTTCAACCACTCTGGATTGAACTGTTGACTCAACCAGAAGGCCTGAGCCACATGACCTGGCCTGAAACACCACGAGCTAATCCAGAGATCGGCGTTATATCATCCGCCTGTTACAGTGAATGATTCAGGATTTGTGTTTTCTTTCAAACACAGGAGCTGTGGCCACGGTGCAGCAAACACAGCCATGAATAAAATGTATATTCTTTGTCCATGCCGTGGCGCGGGACATATTTGGCCGGTTTATGACTGACCCTCTTGCTGCCGCTGTTGCATTCTCCGCATGTGCACACACTGTGCCGTCAACGTCAACCTGAGCGGAAAAAGCAACGGCGTAGGTTCGACCAGGGGAGGGCGCAGCGGCAGGATCTCGCCCCGGAGAAGCGGAGAGAGTGACCTTTAGAAAGTCAGGGCATCGCTGTTCATAGAGATACTGCTCGGTGGCGCGGGCGCAACACATGATAGTGGCGCATAATGCAACTGAAGGGCAGGATTCACCACGCTGCCGATCACTCCGGGGATGTAAAGTTTATAGGGGACCTGGAGGGGGTTTCTCAGAGCGTGAGAAAAAGTGCAAAGGGACAATCAAAATAGATTAATTGTTGTCCCTTTAAGGATTTGTATCCATCCATATGTTCCATCCAAAATAAAAAATACACATTTGTCCTCTTACCTGTGTGAGTTGTCTAGTTTTCGTGGATATTGGCCTTCGAGATGTCTGCCTTCTCTCCAATATAATGGGACTATATGGCTTCAGAGCGCCATCAAATAACAAATTAAAAAGCCATTTGAAAAACTCAACAGCTACGTCTCTTTCCAGAATTAATTACCGGCTTATTCAAGATAACCCCCACAGACCTTGTTGTGAGCAGTTTCATGGAGGAACTATTTAATTTGAAGCATATTTCCACCACAGTTTGACAGAAACATACAGATGTGAAGAGGGGGCAGATGTTTCCCGTTTTCATGCGGGATCAGATATTACCGTCTAGAATGTTTCAGCCAATTGCAGTTAAAAGAAAAAGGAATACTTTTCCTTGCAAACCATCATAACAGTCGAGTTTTCTGTCTTTCCCATAACGTACGTACATCTATTTTAATGTCAAATGTATGACAAAAACAGCACATCATTTTGGAGCGATGCTGCACGTAAAACTATACAATATATAACCAGCAATGTTCCCTTCCATCGGATTCATTAAGCAGCATGTGTCCAGCTCCCTTTCATGTAATAGTCTGAGTGCACGTTGAACATTCAAAATGGACAGAATTGGAAGATTGGATTATTTTTTACATTTTAAACTATTTGGCCCCAGCCATTTAGCTTGCTTACAAGCTCAATGGTTGGACCTTGTAAGCAAGCTTGTAAGCAACCATTGAATTTAAAACAGCATAAAACATTCTGGTTGTTGCACGTTCGGTGTCAGAGTCGATATTCCAAATAGCGGACTCCACAGAATCCCAACGGGAACGCAACTGTTTCAGAGCATCAGGTGTTTCAGCTCAACGAGCGGCCGTGTTAACTGGTGACTTTCAGCCAAATGTGTCTGTGGTTCTGCAAACTCAAACCTCAGAGTCTACTGCATGGCATTCAACGTCCTGTACCACAGATAATGTAGTTGTATGCGCTGAGTTATAACGTTTCGCAGCGAGTTTCCCCAACAACACGGAGCTGAAAGATGTTATATAGCACCGCAGAGCGCAAGGGGAATGCCAAGTCAGGTGATAACCCTCTGTGGGTTTCTGATTACGAAAAAACAACAACATTAAAATACAAGCAATCCATTGTTAGTATAACAAAACATTGATTGGACGGTTTTAAGTCATCATGGAAGAAATAACTCCAGTGTGACAACTAATCGAACTCCATCTGCTGACCGAGTGATCAAGTCAGAAGCTGCGGAACAAAGGAGTGCAGTTTTGATTTGACAATATTTCGTTACAAATTCAAAGAACCTGACACATTAGATTAGACGTGCATTCAGGGGATGGACAAAGGGATGGAGAATGAAGACGGCAGCAAAGAAGAAGAAAGAAATTGGGGAGCCTAATAGCTTGCTCGACAACCCCGGAGCGCTCCCATAGCAACGACGCACAGCGGGCTACAGGATGGCCACAGTTGTCATAGAGACGCACAAAAAACGGCCATTCTCTGTTTGCGGGTCGCAGCTCATTGTTCGTGCCATTCTGCATGACATACATCAGCAGGCGGTGAACCGTTTTTATTTTCATTTAATAGTATGTGTTAACAACTCCTCAGGTAACGGTTAAATAGTTCATGGGAAACAAAAGATAAGCTATTGTGATGTACGAGACCTCTGCAGAGACATTCCATTCAAATCACACTCTTGTTGACCTCATATACAGTCACATGACCACACACACACACACACACACACACACACACACACACACACACACACACACACACACACACACACACACACACACACACACTTACATAAGTGCCAGGCCGAGATAGTTGGCAGTGCTGCCCCAGTACATCGGGTTCTCTGTGAGGTTGAAGGGAAAGCCTGTCACCTTCTCATCCATCAGGATGCCAAAGTAATCTCCTGGAAAAGAAAAACAGACACATGCACAGTGGGTTCATTGCTGTAACAGGTTGAGATGAGATATGTTTGACAAAAATACACCATTCCACGATTCCATTATTTCTTTTTTTCATCCCAGCGTCACCGGTTATCAGGAAACATCTGTGGAGGTGCAGCGGTTCTTAATTTGATCCAGTCGATCATGCGACACAGATGGACGGGGAATCTAAACCCGGTGGACAGAACCTTGTTACCTCATTCTTAACTCATGATTTGTGTCACGCTCGTCACACTACAATACATTTTGGACACGTTTCTGACGAAGCGGCGGCCCCTCCGCCACACAACTAACCACGTGGACGTGACCTCATGCGAAAGTTGGATTACTGCACAAGCACAAATATATCTGGACCGGCTGTCAACTTATGTGGCAGAAGTGTTTTTATCAGAAGTGTTTGCTCACTCGAATGTCTTGCTCTCATTTCAATCCATGCAGATGTCTTGAGTCCGATCCGTCCTCCGCTCTGTCTACCGGGCTGGTAGAAAGCCAAACACACTGTGGGAAAACTATGGACGATGGGGTACAATGGACTGTGTGCACTAAGGTATGTTTTCACCAGCTGCCGCTAAAACAGGAGACAAAAGGCGTTTTGAGAAAGTGTGACGCACACATTTTTTTCCTTAAAAATGTTCTCCTCGGATAAAAAGAAAAATCTGATGTGGGCCTGAAGTTACTATCTTTTGGGTCCTAATCATACACTGGCACCAAGTCCAAACCAACACAGATATACTGTATACTGATGCACAAGCAAAAGGGAAGTTCAATGCCAGTTCAGCTTCTTTTACTGGAGGTCCGTGGTAAACAATAATTGGATTTAAAAAAAACTAATGTGTGCTTTCTTGTGCAGTTGGGGGTCTAATAAAAACAATTCGGGGTGGTAACTGAACAGCTGCAGGACACTGTGACCTCTGAAGCCTGAGCACCTACTATTGCGTGCTATGTAATACGTTCCTCCAGGTATTGTGTGTACACAAACACAGAAAGACATTTTAATACTTTGCTTATGTCTCCCTCGTCCGCGCGCGTGCACACACACACACACACACACACACACACACACGACCTGCTGGCTCTGTTCTCTCTGTCAAAGGGAGGCTGCCTGTAGAATAACAATTAATAATTCTTTGATTTTATATAGCGCTTTTCTGAATACTCAAAGACACTTTACATAGGAATCATTCACCCACTGATGAGAGGAGCTACCATGCAAGGTGCCACATCAGGACTATCTATTTAGGGTAAGTGTCTTGCTCAAGGACACATCGACACAGGCTGGCGGCGCTGGGGATCAAACCGCCGATCCTCTGATTGGAGGACGACCCTGCTCACCACTGCGCCACGGTCGCCCAAATTTTCTTTATGTATGCTCATTTAAGCACCGCAGCTGGGGGAGGATAATAGAGATTATATAAACAAATGTGTTTGGTTTCGAAAAGAAAACTAGCATAACCGGCCCTCAGAACAACACGCTAACCTCATTTCTGACCTCCAAGCAACTATCGGCTACCCATTCATTCGAGGGCCCGAGCATAACACATTTGTCTTTGTGTTCCTGCGTCACTGTTGTTTCATTGTGGTTGCAAAAAAGAAAAGAAAAAGGGCAACCTGGAATTGCGGAAAAGCAGTAAAAGCACAGCGGTAGCCTAGAGGTTGGAGAAGTGGGTCTGCGATTAGTAGTGTATGATCAGAGTGGCCAATACGTGAACACCGTCTGTGTGTGATGTGATCTTGGTTTTGATCTTGGTTTCTGACCCTGTGCCGAATTGATTTGAGTCATCAGGTCAAAGTGAGGGGCTGGACATGGAGTAACTAATACAAATCTAATTACAAACACACACCCACAGGCTTTAACCTCTATCTAGTGTGTGTTGATGTTTGTGGCTGCCCATGGGAGGAGGAACTGGAAAGGAAACTAAAGATAATGTCCACATATGCAGACACATATACACACACCTTTATACACAGTAACTTAAAATAAGTTCAAAAGTCAAACTGTACATATGTAGAGCAATTTCTACCAAAATGGGAACATATCGGTAAAAAGGCATATCCTCTGCATGGGGTGCAAGACTACTCGGGCTGGGTCTCGGTAATCGATAGTACGGTATCCACCAAAATAACCCAGCCAGGATTGCATGCCTGCGCACGAAGAAGTCTGAGCCAGTAGCTAGGAGCTAACGCCGATAACAGCGCGAGCAGTGCTAACAACAGCAACAGGAAATACCCATAATACACATGGGTACGGAATGAAGTATCACTTTGAGGGTACTGGTATTGATACTGCTATCTTATTGAAAGCAGCCCAAATGACGATGCTAAATGGAACGCGGCCATCATTAATTACTATTAAATGTTATTTACATGTGTGCTCTTCCTACTTTGACATGTCAAAAATGTCTTCCAGGTAAAAGGCCCGTTCCAATCAGGCCAACCCGAGCCACCTAAAGGAACCAACGTGCTGCAATTGTACATTACACATGGACATATACATATTATGTTCTATAGACAGCTGTCAACTGATCTGGTTAAGTGCTTGATCTTGCAAAATCTTAATGTGGACAATGTGCATATACAGATATTACATTCCAGGAGTCTGAGCATCCTGACTCCTGGAATGTGTGAATAATAAAAAGAGACAGCGTCTTCTCATTTTCTATGTATCACTTTTACAGCAGTAGGCAGCAACACCTTGTCCTCTCCTCAGTCTTCCGGACCACTGTTATCTGTTACTGTGTTCACGTGTCCCTGGGAAACTGGTCCATTGACCGATACTGGCTCTGGCTTCTCCTCAGTCACTCTGTTGTCCCTTGAAGAAGAACTTTGCAAGACCTTATGTGTTATGTTGTATAAATATAATTAATGGTAGTGTTGGAATGCTGCTCGACCGCCCCGTTAATACAGGCACGTGCCTCCCTTTGTGTGCGGCGAGCTGGAGTGTAAACAGTTGTTTGATAGCAGTGGAAATGTTGTTTTGCAAAGGCGAAACGCCAACAAATAGGAATATTGTAATGTAATGTAATGTTAGAGTGTTATTCATTCATTCATATTACATCTTTTGCACTTCTGCCCATTCTCAGTTGCTCTCCCTGAGGTTTCTTCCTTTTCTTCCATTTAAAATGTATTTTGGGGGGAGTTTTTCCTTATCCAATGTGATGGTCCAAGGACAGAGGATGTTGTATGTTGTACAGATTTCAAAGCACTCTGAGACAAATTTGCGATTTGTGATATTGGGCTACATATAATTTCTCTGAAGATTCTCTCAAGTAAATCAATCCATCTTTGGATACTCTAGATGTCATTCAACAACTATTTTCACAGAGTGAATACTACTTCCAGCCTTAACATGTCAAATCAGTGGATTGTGCCTTTGATATTTGACACTATATTTGATACCCACCAAGGAAGGTTCCCGTGAATCCAAGAGCCAGGAAGCTGCCGACCACCAGCACAGTGCCCAGCACCATGAGAGCTACGCCAGCGTAGAAAACATCCGTCCTGTCCATCACCTCCCACTTGGCCTGGTTCTTCATCGCCACCGTCATACTGAGGAAAAGAAAACCAATAACAACCCCCTTTATTCATGCAGTGTCTTACTGTTCACACCCTGGTTTTGATTAGTTGTGCAAGGGGCATGGACCACAGTGAGTGGAAGACCTTTACTGTGGATCCAAGTGGGAGGGAAGAAAGAAATACAGAGGCCAAATATTGGACACTGACAATAAACATAACAAATAGAATAGGTTCTTAGAACTTGCCAACCCAGTTTATCTGGAAAATCCCTTCAAACGGCACACTTTGTTTTCTTGTCATAGTAACATTTTTACTAAAGCACTGTACACTACAAACATACTCACTGAACACTCAAGTGAAATACTGTGAGCTCTCCATGAACATCACAAACTGGGCAATTGTGAATTGTAATAAATACAAAATGTTTTCACAAAGTTCTCTTTTATTTCCTTTTTGTATTTTACACTAACTGCGACAGTAACCACAACTACAGCTTCTGTGTCAACAAACTAAGATCTAAAGGCTCTGTGATGCTGGAAATGATGAATGGCCTTGTACTTGTATCGTGCCTTTCTAGTCTTCCGGCCACTCAAAGTGCTTTATGATCATACACTGCACTGATATTTGGTCAAGAACCAAACGATTTGGACAAAATACAATTTAAAAAACGAAGGGATCACAAGTTACTACAACATGAATGTCTGAATTTAATTTCATGGAAATCAATCCAATTGCTGTCGAGACACAAAAGAACAATCAGGGGATCATTAGGGTTAATCCTCTGGGGACCCTGAGTGTTCAAATGACCAATGTCAAATTTACTGTATAACTACATCAAACAGTTGCTGAGATATGTCGGTCCGGACATACAGTAAGTGGTGGACTAAGCCACCGTAAATCGACACTGTTAGCATGGCTTAAAAATATTAAGTCAGCCATGGCGGATGCTTCATGATTATGATGACCTCTGTGTCATTGAACATGGACTGGAAGCGCAGAAGTTTGTGAGTTGTTTTTAAATCGTCAGTCATGGGCCATCAGAGTGCAAAGACACAACATCTCCATCGCTACGGGACAAACTGACTCTGCGATACCATGACATCATTGCATGGAAATACCTCGAAAGGGGGAGTAATCGATGAAGATTGATGTTAGAGGGGAGAGTCACATTTTCCCCAGGAGAATGTCACTCATTCAGTGACTCACTCATGTTGTTCACCTTTGTTTGATTTCATACCTTGGAGCCAACGTACACTGCTTCAGCTAAATAACAAACAGCAACGTAAGTCTCAATGCATTAAACTAACCTGGCTGTCAGCAAAAGCACCACTGCAGACACGATCAAGCATTTGGTTTTTATACCTGTCTCTTCCCTTCCCGACTCCCCCAATATCTCCTAATGCATCGACTGTAGGTGTGTTAGTCACACGTTAGCGATAGTGCTTTTAAATTTCCCTGATGTCACACTCAAATGTCACCTGCGCCGGCAATGATGAGCGATTTGAGGGTGGTGTGTTGGTCTTCAAGTAAGAGCATTTTCATTTTATCTTACCATGTTTGGATGAAGAGTTTCTGAAAGGGTGCTCAGTTTGTTTTTTAGTGTTGCCTGTGTATAACAGATTGTACTAACACGCTATGTTGACATGGAGAAAGAATTTGCATTAAGATGTGACAATTGATTCAAACTCTGGCACACGTACACGAAGATCTTTGTTTAGTTTGGCAATTCAGAATGGCTCTACTTAAATGTAGTGTAGTTAAAAAGAAAACAACCGTCTTAGCTTTGTTTCAACACCGCTGTGTGGTTTGAAAGAAGTGGAAACATATTGCATTAAAGCTCATGCTCTTAAAATCTACCCTAACATATTGAAATGAGGGCGAACTGCTGTCTCCATTGGTGATCGGGTATTTTTGAACTGGTATGCAAACTAGCCATGCCAAAGGTAGAAGACAGGTATATAATACTGAGGTAAAGTTAATGCCACTATAATTTACTGTTTTAACAGTTTGTTAAGTCCCTTCATCTATACTGTCTGTTACAGTCTCTAACATACACTGAAATAACATAAAATGTATCAAATGTTGGAAAATAGGGAAGAATGCCGATCACCATGTCCGTGAGCTCTTAAATTGCTGATTTTGTGCAACTAATGCCTTCAACCAAACAATATTTCAAGCAACTTGATCATAAATCTCAGTCCGAGCTGTATTTAGTGAGGTACTCCCCCCACACACACATTGTGACATCCCAAAAAAATCAAACTCGTTACGTACTATGGGAAGTTCTTAGTTTTGGATCATGCCAATAAGTGAGGTTCCATGACGTCAACACTGTCAGCAACCTACGTGTGCACTATCTCCAGACCTTGAGTGTATCATATAATATTAACTCCCACCCCAGTGGCGAGCGGCGTCCCACCGCCTGCCCCAGACTTGCTGCACGCGGCAGTCTGACTAATTGAGACCAAAGATTCCACTTATTTGCCGAAAGTTTTTTTTCACAATTTCGTACATTTCTGAATAAGAAGTAAAACTTCAGATAAAATATACTTGAGCAGCTGGGGAGAGCTTTGTTGAGAGAATCAGTTTTTGAAAACCATGTTTTGATATTTTGTTCCTTTCATCCTTTTGGATAATAATTGAAGTCCTGAATATGTTGACAAAGTAGAGCTTTAGGACCAGTGTTGCTAGTTATTGCCTAATTATGTTGGACCGTCTACGCTCTTCATTTTGCAATTCTTGCAAATTTAGGTAAGGCTGCTGTGCCCTACAGTGTCTAAACATGTGTTGGCATTGACATACTCTATTTCCTGCAGACCAAACCAAAATGTCTCCCAATGTAAAACTAGGACTGAGGTTAAGAGGAGAAAACTGGGTTATGAGGTCCCCTGTGCTGCAAGTCTTATGGTGCGGCTTGTTGTTCGGCCACGTCTATACACAAAGGCGTTCTGTTAAGTGGCCTGGCGAGGTATACTGCTGCGATTTAGATTGGAAAAGAAACGGGAAAGGAGGTCTGTGGGACACAGACGTAGGAAGGAGGTCAGTGGGTGTGGCTGTCCGCTGGACGCACTGTTACAACTGAAGACGTCATCGAACGTCAAGGAAACCTTTCTTTCGGAAACCAGAGCAGAGCTTAGAAAAGCACGGCTGATGATGTCACATAACCACACCTCGGGTCAGTTGATCTGATGTTGTTCCTATCATTTCAGCTTCAAATCCTCATTTGCACGTTGAGTATAACATTGGGATTTCCAAACCCCATCGCTTCATGTGCCATATGCTCGCATTAATTCCTGCATATGCCTGGTGAAGTCTGGTTAGATGTTAATGTTACAAACCGGACCAAAACTTGAATGTGTCATGACCTCTTAGATCCACTGATCTAATGCTCTTCTGTTAATTGGCCGAAACACGTAAAATGGCGCTTTAAGGGCAGACAATACAACTACAGTCGCCAGGTTCTGGTAATCATCGGCAGGACAAGGAAACACAACACTCTGGACACTGCACAAGCAGAAACACTCAAGGAGCTCGGATTACTACGTTGGCCTACGACCACACCGGACTGGATTGCCACTCCTCCCCCGGAAAGGAGGCGTCGCAAGTGGTGTGAGAGGAAGCAGAAGAGGGGTAAGCGTCCGACTCCACTGTGAAACTGGAGCAGCTAACATGATATATATGTATATGTATATATATATATATATATATATATATATATATATATATATATATATATATATATACATACATATGTATATATGTGTTTTGCTTGCACACCCGGGAGTAGACGTCTACCTTTCTTTTGCATTTCATAAAATAATTACTTTATGGCTAAATCCCAATTCTCCTATCTCATTAATAGCAAGAATGTCACACAGTTAATAAAAGAACAAAAAACAAGACTTGTAGACCTTGGAGCTTTCCCTGAATGTCTCATTTATATTAAACATAATCGGCGTAGAGTATCACTGTTGTGTGCTTAGCGGATAACAATACACTCTCTGTATCCCCGCACGTCTGTCAAGCAGCCTATAAATCTAGTGTAGCTATAAAAAGAAAGGGCTGTCAGTCAGCTAATCAGCACGCCAGTGAATCAGTCAATGTATAAGTAAGTCAATTAGGTAGACAATTAGGCAGCACAACAATGGAGCTGGGGGGACAATTAGTCTGCTGGTCAATCAGTCTGTTCGTTTGTTGGGATTGGAAACAGTAATCATGCTTTTCCAGAGAAGCGCTGTAGTTGTGCGGTTTTGAGAAACTACGTGTTTCCAATGCGACTTCATGGCAGAAGACGATAAGCATCAAATAAGGAGAACGCTCTCTGCCCGGACCACACTCACAAGTTACATAACGCACCAGTTCAGCCATAGCCCAACCTGCTGGCCATCGAGCAGCACTGGAGCAGTTTGGGATTAGGGGTCTTGTGTCAAGTGGGCACGTCATCGGTACATATATTCACTGTGCCCGTGGGTCCAGGGGGCCCGCATCTCTGACCTCAGCGCCGCTACTGCCCACAGCTTCGACCTCGACATTTTCAGACTTGCACTTTCGGCTTTCGAGGAAGCAGACGTCAGTCGAACGCAGTTGTTCATCTTTCTTGCGGATGATTCAACTGAGAAGGTTTTATTCCCGTACTGGTTACGTAACGCTGGCTCTGGAAAATGAATGGTGTCGGCGAAGGAAGGGTAAATATGTAACCTGTTGTACGAAGAGCTGCAGAATAAAAGGCTATTACTGCCGTTTGTGCAACCCCGCAGGTTATGGAGGTAAACAACATATTTTACCTTGCCACGTTGTCCTGTGGAAGAAACCTTTGCACCATGACAGCAACAGCTGGAAGCTGGAATGCTTAAAAGCTGTTGCGTGTGGTGAGCAGCTGTTTTTATGTTGATACATAGAGGGTGTTTGGAAGCTAAACATGGAGAAACTTAGGACCATGGGGAATGTAGTTATAACCACGTCACGTAAGAAACTCCGCCCGCTGCGCCCTCAGCGGTGAAAAATAAATCATGCTGCCTGCCGAAGAGCGACAACAGTTGTTACGGCCAAATGAAAAACGGTATATGAAAAATTCATACCGTATGGAAATTTGAAACCGGTATATCGCAGAGCCTTATGTGCGTGTGTGTTGATAGGCACAAGAGAAAAACGGGAGAGTCAAATTATCGCTTCAAAGCAGCTTGTTCCAAAAGTGTTGTTGCCCAGCAACAGACATATCAGAGCGGAAACAAAATCTGAAAAAAGGTTCTGACACCGGCATGCTGTCCTATGCATGGTTTTGTAGAGGGTGCTCTGCCATCATTTTGGTCCACAGTGGGAGTTGTGGGAGTGTTTACTTCCACTGGGTGCTCTGTGAAGGCAGGCGTGGGGTGACACCGGCACATCCAGATTAGGATGGGAGGAAGGAAGATAAGAGCAGCAGTGGGAGAGAAGAAAAAAGGACACAAAAGCAGAGCAGGAAGATGGAGAAGAAGAAGGGTGACAGAGAGAAACAGGCTGGAAGTGAAAAAGATGGACTCCTACATGCTAAGAGCTGAGCAGACAGGTTGGTCAGAGCCGCTCAGCTGAGTTCAGTGTTTAGCATCACCACGAAAGTAGAAACTGTCATTCAGAGGAAAGTAATATAAGACGGGCCTTCATTCTGTAGTTTACATTGTGAGTCAGGCGGTCGGGGTGGCTTTAAAAACTGCTCTACATCATTTACTGTAGTTACAACAAAGTGAAAGTAAGAGTGTTACAGTGCAGACGGTGATTCTAGAGGAATAAAACCAGTCACATTCTGGAGCTGTTCACTGACTGGAGGAGAGATCGAGATAATTTGAGTCTTTTAAACTAAGAAGAGCAGCAAGAGTGAGTGAACCGTCTGACAGCAGCAACATGTGTTTGTGACACAACAAGATTTTATGAGCACGCTTCTGTATGTCACCGCCCCCAGTGTGAAGGGCCGCTAGAAATACTTTGCATATGTATTTAGACATGTAGGTTGATCAAAAGCACTTTTGATCAAATTTGAATTGATCAAAGGTGAGGTGATCTGGATGGAAACGAGGAGGGTAAAAATGACAGGAGTTGAGTGAAATAAGCAGAAAACTCACCTGTGACTGCGGTACACGTTGAGCAGAATGATGACGAAGCCCAGGCAGTAACAGGCCAGGTAGGGGCTACCAAAGAGCCTGGAGAGGGTCCGTGTACGATGCTCCCATCTCGCCACCTGACAAATGACAGAGAGACAGAGAGCAGAGGTCACGGGATGATGGCGTAATCATTAAAAATCCCATCAATTAGTTGCGGGTGGGGGGGGGGGGGGGGGGGGGGGGGTGTGTTAGTCTCCTTAATTTGCAGAGCAGAATTTGCACTCCTTAATTTGCACGGCGGAAAGGTCGTCAGGGCCTGCTAAGCCTTCTCTGCTGGCCTAAACAGAATCACAAAGTTTAAATTTAAATGTTTTATTATTATGTTTTTTGTTTATAATTAAAAGTTATAGCTATTTTATAATTTGTTTCACAAACACACTACATTATAATTATTTTTCCCTATTAGCTTATTTTCTCATTGCACAGCTCCTGTGTTCTGTGTTCCAGCATTAGGCTGAAGGCTGTAGGCAGAGCAACAGAGCGCATGCGGGGCTGCTTGTTAAGAGTCTGCTCACAATCACATTTCACCTTGGAATCGAGAGCCGGTTAAACTATATGTTTGTGGTTTTATAGCTGTGATTATCCGAGATGTCATTTTACAGTGTCATGTATCAAAATGGTGTCATGTGAAATGGCTTCTACTGCATGCAAACAACTGCATGGTTTTCCCCAAAACTGCACGCGATTATCAGGCATCGGACATCGGACTTGTGGGTTCCAACAGAACCAATTTTCATTCACATATCTTGAGATCAAGGCTTGGAGCGATATTTATATAGCATTAAATGGTTGGTGGTACAAATGAATTCATTAGGTTTTCTAGTTTTATTTGTTGGTATATGGAGGCTTAAATCAAAATAAAGTTGATTTTCAGTGTTCTGAGTGTATTTTTAAGACAATAAAAAAAAAACAGGGACCTATACAGTAGCTCATTGCTGAGGAAATGATCTGCTTATATTGTTCTGATTTGTGTACTTCCCAAAGACGGCTGGTACATAAGGGATAACCATGCAGCTGTATTCTCTTGCTCATAATTTACATATGTTGACAGTACATCTCTCCAAGCTGCACTTCACACTTCAAATATAAACCATTCTTATCGTTTATGCAACCTAACAAGAGAGTATTGAGTATTACAGTGGCGGGCCGTGGATTTGGCAACTACGCCTGCTGCCTGTTTAGTTTGTTGTGCGTCCTGACTGACACACCTGACCAGCCCAACCCCTTAAAACCGCACCATAGACAACACAACGCCACTGCAGATGAAAAAACACAAAAAGCAGGAAACTTACCAGATGCTGTTCATTAAAGACAAAGTCCATTTGCTCTCCTTAAAAAAAAGTTCAGCGACGCGGTTGTACAGTCAATCGGTGCACTTCATGTAGTGCATTTGTGAAAAACAATTAAACTATAAAATAGCTATAACTTTTCATTATAAAAAAAATATATGTAAATTTAAACTTTGTGATTCTGTTTAGGCCAGCAGAGAAGGCTTAACAGGCCCTGACGGCCCACCACTGGAGTATTAGTCACAAAGCAGCCTGTGGCAATGACAGGAGGTCAGGCTCAGTGCTCAAGTGCAATAAAAGGTAGTCGATGAAGCGTTAAACCTGAGTGTACTTAGTGGTACAGAACTACATCTTCAAGTGTCATTTTCCATGTTCCACTTGATGTATCTTTCATCCCCATTTCCTCTCTGTCTCCAGGCCTTACAAATACAAATGCATATTTATGTTGTAGCTGGGGATGTTAAAAAATGAACCATCTACTAAAGAATTTAAACTATATTGCTTCAGTGAAAGAGTTAATAAAAATGTGTATATATTACTTTTAAAAGGCGGAGAAACTCGGCGGAGCGACTTGTCACAATCAATACAGCCCCACAGTTGTTCCTTCTGTACCTCTTGTTCCCCGTGTTCAAGTAGTCGTATGAACCCCAAATTAGTGTTAAAACTTGTGTTATTTTATATAATTTTTTTTCAGATTATGTTTTTCAAAAAAAAAAAATATTTTCAAAAAACACACTTTTATAACATATTTTGATAATAACTATGAACATCCAGCATGATATTAGCAAGATTTACCAAAAATCCCTCCTCGAGCAGTCCCCGAGTTTTTCCAACTCCATGGTTCAGGGCTTTAACAACATCCCACATACTAATTTCACACCTTTTTGGAAAGATTAGGAAAATTACTGCAAAACAAAGCTTTGGCATATTGGGAAGGCGTTTCAGTAAAAAAAATGCATGCTGGTACTTGAAATGTGCGGGAGCTTCTGCTTGTGCTCTATGACCCGGATGCAGAAACACCTGCCGGTCAGGGAAGCCTCAGCCCTAAAAAAAATCTGCCGCCGAAAGTAAAAAGAAACTGCGGCCATTTTATGACTTTTCAGGTACAAATAGGGGGTTTGTAAGGTATATATTTTCAAGTTCACAAAGTTATGCAAGTACTTAAACTTAACAGTTACTTTAATTTTTTTTTTAAACATAGGTTAATCTTCTCTGTGAGAAGATTCTCATAGAGGTTACAGTAGTATTGTAACAATTTAAATGAAGTTAATAAACGTTGTAGTTGCAGAGATAACTAAGTTTAAGTTTGTGTGTGCGTGTGCGCGTGTGTGTGTGTGTGTGTGCACACAATGCATTAACAGCCTTAAAGTTACTGTTGACTTCATACTCATCATCAGACAATTTCTCAACATTACACTCACTAATGTTGAAACAGGTTTGCTGAAACCCCGACAGATAATGCCAGGCAGGCCCACAGCGGACAACCTCGGAGCCTCACCAATTGATGCGGTGGAGACTTACTGAGAAAGTGGTTTTCTCAGACTCCTTGTGTCCAAAGTATCCAAGTACGGGAAGGTATGCTACGTCTTACATACTTATGTGGATAGTCTTTGAAAAGTTCTATAAGGTGACATGAGTTAACCAAGGAAAAGTCATTTTCCTTGTTTAAAAACCACAAAGGGCAGGTTGTCTTATGTAAAAGAGAGACAGAGAGTGTTTGCCAACTCCGTGTGAGTGTCTGTCTCCTATTATTGATTGATAACAAACACAATAATCTTCAAATCCATCAGTGTGATACAATAATTAAATATCAAAAGGAAGAGGAGATACATAATGCTACCATTCAAGTGCCCTTAACCAAACTTCTGCTCAGGTTCCAACTGAAGATAAAAGACTCTGTGTTGAAGTATAACTTAAAAAAGGGGGAGTTAGAAAGAGATACCACGAGCAATGTATTACACATGCTGTGACCGATGACAATGACATTTTCCTTTTCCAACAAAGAAGTGGCTCAGCTGTAGGTCCATGTGATTTAAGTATTGTGGAATTAAACGCCTCTCACCTCCGCACACACCCAACCACCCAAGATCTATGCGAACAGCCCAAAGTAAGGCCTACTGAGGACAACAGAGATACTGATGGAGTGATTACAGCATAAAAAGGGAACGAGAAGAAGAAAACGCAGAGTGACAAATGCACTGGCAAACACATATACTGTGTGAAAACATTTCAGTTTTTATTTGAATGCAGCTGAACCTGACCAAAAATGGCTGTTTTGTAATTAAGGAGACACCATAATCAGAGCTGACTCAAATAGCTGGGTTGGTATAATGTCAATGGGTGTTCAATTAAATTCTATGTTACATTTTCAAAGTTTAAGCCCTGTTTTAGCTTTGACCAATACATTGCTGCATTAAAAGGGTTTATAATTTAACTGTAGTTCTAGTAAACTTTGAAGATATTTAACCAAGTTGCTGGTCTACAATTTTTTTTCAGAATAAATAAATATTGAGTAACTGTATATCTATTTGATACATTTTGTTTTAGAAAGTCAGGAAAGCAATGTTAGCAATACATCCAGACTGATGTTGTCTTACACATAAAAGTCCTAGTCATTTCCACACAGTGAGGCCTAGACCTTAACTAAACCCTGGTATCAGATCGATACTCAGTATAGGCCAAGACCCAAAATCCAGGTTAAGAATATAGAAAGAGCCAGATTGGTGCATCCCTACATTAATCTAAAACGGCTGCTGTCAAAGGGCTCACTTTTTATTATGTGGGAAACATTACAATCCCCCTCCACCAACCACATTAGCAAGTAATTTGTGCCACTGCGTTCGAGACTTAAGCAGCAATGGGACTGCAAGCTCCTGTAAATCTGGATGTTTCATGAGTAACTAAAAATACTCAGGTGCAGACAGACTGCTGATGCTGTTATCAAATCATAAGTGAAGCCATGGGAATAACAGAATGCAGGGATGAGGAGGAGAGTATTCTGAGTGGCGCCAGCTTGGCAGATCTAGCAGCTCTCAAAGACAAATTCAATCAAGGATTAGGTAACAGGCTCCTACTGTGTACCCATCAGCTTCAATAAGTCTGAGATACAGACACTCGAATGGGCTTGAATGCAGGACATTAGGAAGACATGTGGGGGAGGGGACTTCTGAGCGACAAAAACAGGAACGTAAAGCTAAAAATATCCCAGATGCTTCCATTAATTGTCTAGACTGTGAAGACCCGCCAAAGTATATTTTGTTTTTCTGCCACAGTTTCACAATGAACCAAAAATATTTCCCACTTCCTGATCGGTGGGCTGGCCCTCCACGTGCACATTTCCATAGCAGTGATGCGCACACTGCAAGAATACTCCGATAAGTAAAGTCCTGCATTAAAAATGTTACAAGTATGAGTAACAAAATATCTTCAAAGTACCAAAAGTAAAAGTATACTCATTATGCAGAATTGCCGATTTCAAATAATATATTTACGGTAATCATCGGATAATGATTATTATAATGCCGGGATGGCAGTTTGGCTTAAGTCATTTTACCCCGGCAGATCATCCATCGAATCCAGTGTTTTAATCATTGGTCTTTCTCGACTGTCTGTAGTGGGACCACGTCATTGCATAGATGAATTCTTATTGACTTCATAATGTCGCTCCACCACGTGCTTTTCTTGTCATATATCGTGCCTCGAGCAACTGCCTATTCAAGCTATGTGTAATAACCCTTTGGCTTCACTGTTTCACTGGCGCTACTGACGGCCTCCAATCCAACGACCTTAATCACACTCTTTGTCTTCCAATATGCTTTGTGCTGAGTAGTGCACTGGACGCTGCTAGTGGCAACAACAGCTGGTAAAGGTGGAGCTAATTTTAACTACTTTATATACTTATTAGGCTATATACAATTTAATAATACATTATTGTTAATTAGTTGATTTACATTTTATATTGCAAAGTATCCAAACTAGTAATTAATATTGTAAAATAAGTGTTAAAAAAGTGTACATATATAATATATCCCTATGAAAAGTTACATTTAATAGACATACTCAAGTAAAGTACAAGCACCCGCAATTTGTACTTCAGCACAGTATTCTCTGTACGTCTAAATGTACTAAGCATCACATTTTTTTACGAGAGCATGACGTTCTTCAACGATCTAGTCTCAAAGTAAATCAGATTGATGAATTTAACTTTCAAATGTTTTTAGATCATGCCCCCGAGATGGTTTGAGATCCACACCACATTGTCTCATAAGAGCCTGTGGGAACCACTGCACCCTCAACCGCACCTCATCACACCCGTATCCACACGTCGAGAATACACTCACTGACAACCGAAATTGGCATAATTAAAACACACACACACACACACACACACACACACACACACACACACACACACACACACACACACACACACGAGCATTAAAGCAGGGATGGATGTTGTCAAGGAGTAACGAGGAGAGGGGAGAACAAGAACATAGACGGATCGCATCCACATCAGCGACACCCTGATTAAATCCTCTTCAATTTAGAAAACACTGATTAAACATTTACATATTTTTGGATTAATGGAGATTTTGTCAACGACAAATACTGGGAGCACATGTTCTTCCAAATAAACAAACATGGATCAAATGCAGGGGACAGGACACATTAATCTATTTAGCAGTGTGGCTCTAGGGATGGTAATGTTTTTTGTCAGCCCATTTGTCCACCGCTTTAGTCCAGACTGAAACCAATATTGGATGGATAACCATGACACTTTGTAACACACCCAGCAGGTAAAAGTTTTGACACCTCTTGTCCAAATAATGCCCATTTTGCCCCCATCATGCTAAAATGTTCAGTTGTATACAATAAATAAAGTTTTAGGGGTTACACTGAAAACAAATCATGCTCCACTAAATTCATGCTTCTCAGAAGATGAACCCTAATCGTTGTGGACACTTCATGAGCTTTCCATGAATTACTCATTATCTAACAGTCAGATGTCCAGAAAATCTGCTGGTCAGGCACATTATTCTAAAAGTATACCCCTTTGGTCCTTGACCACATGACTTTTCATCTATTGCTACTATCAGGTTGACTTTTCATCCACAGCATTGTAAGAGATCAGTCAGATGCATTGCTCATGGAAGAAAGAGTTTACTCTGAGTAGTTTTACTGGTTTGGTAATATACAATAAGTATGTCATCTTGCAATAACCATCATTTAATTCTGCCCTTAAAACATCCCTTTCATGTGAGTTAAAGTCTTGTGAAATTATGATCTCTATTGTGACTGCGTACATTCCGCCTCCAGGCAGAGGCAAAAGTCAAACCTATTGTATCACCCCGATTATGTCATTAACGATGATTCAGCTGAAATACTTTCAGGCTGCGAAATTGCAAGACGAATACATGCAAATGTAAAGATGATGGCCACACAGGTTCTCCATGTAGCAATTTTATGATAGAAAATCAAAATGAAAAATTAAATATTAAAATATATGAAAATAAATCAGGGTTGGAAATGCACTCTATAGCAACCATAAGGATTTGGTCACAGACTGTGGCTTGTTTGTTATGTATGTATGTTTATAACCATTGACAGAATACCTGGATGAACCTATGGGGATACCTGGATGTCAATATACATAATCGTATTTACCCAACATATGATAAGGTCCCCTGTTTATTTTCTACTATGTCAACTAAAAGTATGCACAGGAAAGTCAGCTACAAACGTAGGGTGGTCAATGACGGTGTCAGACAATATACTGTATGGGGCAGTAAAGAGCGAGGGACACATTTGTTTTTGTGTTGCTTTTAGTTGTCCTCTTGTAAATTAAAGAACATGTTCCTCCCAAAACTTCTGTCTACCTGAAATAACCTTCCCTTTAAAAAATTTTGTATCTGCGGTGCTGAAGATTAAAAGGCACGAACAGCTGCCAAAACTTGTGTCATTCAACTTAAACTTGTAAATCAAACAATAAATCTGAGTCCTTAAGTATGAAAGTGTTTAACGAGCAACAGATCGTTTACTGCGGCCCGATCTGAGGAAAAATAATTGTGTGTGACTAACACAAAAACATCAGCCTACAACGAGTGAGTACATTTGAGGTCAGATCACCCTTGCAATTAGTGTGATTGAGTCCAATGAATTAAAACATTAAATGTTTGATGAATGATATGCAATTAATCTTTCGTTCCTCACTGAATACATGAATATCTATCTGAATGTCTCTGACCTGACTGAACCAAATACATATGCACAATAAAGTATTTGATTATTGGCAAAGACAAGCTACTGTTATCTTTAGGTAATCTTCAGTATCACTCATCAGTCATTTAAGGTCAAGCGGCATTAAAGGATACGTGTTATGCTCGTCTTCA
>NC_136590.1:17669837-17704837 GCF_910589615.1 Taurulus bubalis | reverse complement strand
TTTTGTAATCATTGAGACGAAACCAAAAATCAGTTTAAAAAAGAAGAAGATTTGTGCCCTGATAAACTCATCACAAGGTTGTCATGCTGAACAGACTCCTAACGGCAAGTCAAAAAGTGAAGCTAAAAAAAAACGCCACAGAGGGATGTCACTAGAAGGGGACATTGTGTCCACGTGAACAGTGACACATTTAATGGTTTCAAAGTCAGGGAAGTGAAAAGAACGAAAGAAGCAGAAAAGTACCTTTCTTGCAACTTTGGTGATACGTAAGGTCTTGTTTCTTTTGGGGTATACTGTTGCCAGTGTGACACCTAAATATTACACTGACAAAAAATACAACTTTTTTTTAAGAGAAAAGTGACTTTAATGTGTTACATTTGAGAGTGGAATTTGGTAGGTGGTAGAAAAGAGTATTTAATTGGGTTAGCAATAGGAATAGAATAGAAATGTTATTAAAAAAAACAATTAAGAATAAAGCCTATTGCAACTTAAAAAGGGGACAACATGTTGGTGTTATGTTTTCAGCTTGTTTCTGCAGCACCGAATGACCAAAATAAAAGAATTCAAGTGTCTTATTTGTCATTTATTTGATTACAGTGACACCGTTGTTGGCAATGAAATGTATTGTCAAATGTAAAAATGAGGGTCAAATACAACATCAAATACTGCAAGTTAAAATATTGGAATGACATTTTATATATTCAAAATATAATATAACTAAAATTAGCCAGTTTAAAGATGAAAGAAGCAAAGATTTCAGAGGACCTGAAGAAACCATGAAAAAGCATGATGTTGAAACATTTCAGCCTTTTGTAGCACAGAAATGCTGACCCTATGAGGAGCGCGGTAGCAACCGAGGACATGCAGCACATGGTGTGCCATGAATCGAGGCGACATAGAGGCCTGCAACAAAGGACAGTGGGTGTGCTTCACAACTCCCATCAAAATACCGTCGCCGTGAATGAAGATATTCCTTGGACCAGGTGTGCGGGGGACGACGGTACGAGTTAGCTCCCTAATGAAAAAATATTTCTTCTCAAGATCCCATCAGCAGTTGTCTGAGCCGTCACGTGCGACAGAAACATGATCAATAGTTTGTTTTCTTTCTTTGCCCTTTGAGAGATGGTGGTCTGATAAAACCAAACGAAAACCCGTCCCTGCACTCCCACCTCTAACGAATATGGCTCCAACACATGAGATGAAAAACTCTTTTATCACGGCACCTCTCCAAATGAGTTCCATCAGTCTGAATGCTGTTTGCCTGAATAACACCCGTTACAGCCACTTACAGGTAACTTTCAGAATAATGCACACACAAAAAAAAGGCTGATTCGGGATCATATCCCGGGGGGCGAAAGCACCTCGGTGACATTGCCCCCGATGCAAATAATTAACTTCTGTTTTGTAAAGTGAGAGCTACTGTATGGTGAGCATGAGAGCGGCCGAGCTGCGCAGTTATGATGAGTCAATGTTCATTTCGCGAGCCATTAACGACTCATGAAATGACAATTCTGATATGAATCACATGCACCTGTGGAAGCAGCAAAACCAATTTAAAAAGCAATTGGTAAATTATGCCAATTTTATCCAATCATCATATAGCCAAGCAATTGGTTTGAATCTGGAAAACAAGCAATCGTGGCAACAACATCTTAAATACGTCACAGAACACACGTGGAATTATTTAATTGCATTTTGTTTTTTTATTCATTATTTCTTTCTTTGTTGCTTTGGTGCTGAAACATGTTTTAACTTGCTCAGTCTTAATCATGAGCAACTGCATTATGAATGGTGCACTTTTCCCATGCAATTATCAAGATATGACTAATATGACTACTTTAAGGTAATTGCAGTTTTATTTGAAGCTCAAAGCGCAACTGAAGTATCGGGATGACCAATGAACCGCCATCACTGAGGAAAATGCGACTTGAATTGTAGGACTCAAGTCTGCAAAGCACTTGATATGTTGGGCATATCTGATTGGGTAAAACAATCCCTCCGGACCAAGTCTTTAAGCTATCAACAACCACAACACAGACATAATTTATTGCCTGATAACAACATAATGTAATGTATAGTCTATTAGATATGAACTATAATCAGTCTTGATAGCCTAATCCTGATCCTAAACAATTAGGATAAAATATCTGATATGTTCGTATAACCCTCTCTGACAGACGAAAGGGGAAGTTTTATCAGGCTCAAGGACGCCGTCAGGACCGTCAGGCCTTGATTTGACGAACAATGGATGGCAGCCTATCAGTGGACAGATACACAGTTTTTAAAGCTATAGCTTGTCACACTAACGTTCCCAGTTGGCTTCTTCCACTATGTTAAACGAGGTATTGGGAGTTTTTTTGTCTGGAGGTACAAAATGTACAGCGTTGGGAGTGCTCGGTAGTCCCAGCTACGTCCCAGGTTTAATTCCAGCCTTGGGACCTTTTTAGACACTATCCTCTGTCAAAAAAGGCCCTTTTACAGCCGACACCATCCACAATATGTATGCACATGTTGGAAACAGATGTTTTGTTTGCCCCCAGCAATCCAGACGAGTTAGCAAACTTTCATCATTGTTACCAAGATCAAAATGGATCGGAAGTGATATTCCAAAAGCGGACTCGAGCTTTTTAGAATTCCGACCGGCTGTTTCATTGAGCTGCGAGCTATTAAACGTGTTGACTACCACTGAGCTGATCAAACATGGGTTTGTAGCGTCTATGTTTAAAACTCAACAAACTCGAGCCTCGGAGTCTAGGTCATGGTCTCTGACGCTCCTTACATGACCACAGATAACGTATTGTACGCATCTCGTGACTCGTATGCTCGTAATCTCCCGCTGGTGTTATGTCACACCAGGTTTCTCCACAAAGTGTGAACATATATATAGTATCTGGCTGCTAAATATTGCTGAGGTAACCTACCCACTCACTAATAGCACACAGATCTGGAAAGTCAAAGTGTTTAGGTTGCAGTCTTTGGTGGTTATTGACCTTGCATAGCTTGACAAGCTTTTGCACACTTCTGCTGCAATGAGCACACCTACATACAGCATCATTTATTGGAAAAAAAGTGAACAAGAAAATGGCAAAAAAAAAAAAAAAAAAAATATATATATATATATATATATATATATATATATATATATATATATATATATATATATATATATATATATATATTAAATACATTTCGTCATTTTGTTGCACCAAATAAAGTCGGACAGGGAAAAAAAATCTCTATATCGATTTTTTTGTTCCAGTGTGCTACGCCAGACAAAGTCTTAGCGATACAAGATTAAGTATGCTCAGGATGTACAGAACTTTTTAGTAGCTGCAATATCTACAAGTATCTCTTACCACATTCCAGAAGAAAGGGTTGAAAATGATGGCGACCACGGCGACACAAAAGCTGGAGTCGTGAAAGTTGGTGTATTTTAGGAGCCCTTCCATGAGTGTCAAATCCATCTGAAAGACACAGCCATGTGAAACACACAAAACAGTATTTCATTGAGTGACAGTTATAAAAGTTGCTTGTTATAAAAAATAAAAAAAAGGTGTCGGATAAGGATTTTTTTCATCCACTACTGGTACATGAGCATGAGCAGTTGAGCGCATCAAGAGCTTCATTGGTTTCAATGGTTAAGTCTGTTTCAATTTTGCATTTATAAATACAGCAACTTTTATACCTTTTTTGCAATACTTAAAAATAATAATTTGTGTGCACAAATTGACAATGCGAAGCATAAAAACAAGTGGATTTTACTTACTCAAACCACTTCTCGCTACTTATTCCCATGTTATTTTCTGTGAAGCTTGCAGATACAAGTATAAAGAGCTGCGGCAGATACATTTGTCATGACCTGTAATAGGCTTTTTATTATTATTATAAGTCATATACACGGAAAGTAAAGTTTGGGTCAAAATTTATTATGGCCTCCTTACTAAGTATTATGCAAGCCATTTCATGCCAGCCTGTCACTGGGTCTAACATGTACAGTATATGAGGCATAATATGGTAAGGGCACCACAAATGGCTTAATGCATAACCCCCACAAGAGATGGTGGACATGCTGTAACTTAACTTGTCTACTCTTCCATCATGATTGACAGCCAATACAATGTAATTCAGATTGTAATACATTTTATTGGCAAAGATAACAATTTACAGTTCGTAATACTCTCAGAACCAGATTATTTTTTCTTCTTTGCCTGAACCACCAGTGTCTCCATCGCCCGCTTTTGCTGTTTTGCCACATGTCTCAGCCTTGCCCTTTTCTCTTCTTCAGCAGTCCGTTTCTTGGCCTGCTGAGCACTGCCAGATGCTTCTGATGGTGATCTGCACTGGTGATGCAAGGTCCTTCGCGTTAATATTTCCATGCACTCGCGCTCCCTTCTGGCACGTGCACCTGTTCGCAGTTCACTGAATATAAATACCCCCCGACAAAAAAAATTCTCATCGAATCTACACAATTCACGTAGGTTACCTATTTTGGTTTCAAAACGGCAAATTTCATGCACACCTCTCTCTGTGTGACAGTGATTATAACCGCATAACTCTATGGATTATAATTAACTAGAGGATACACTTTTTCCTACACGTAGATCTTAGACCCTTAAATATAAACAGCAGCCCAGCCACCCTACGGAGGAAACTCATTTCGTTTTTTTTTATTAAAATAAAAAGTTGGATAAAATCTCCATTGTCCTCTCCTTATATGTAGTGAGGTGTCAGTAGGTAGAACTTATATGTAGTCAGGTGTCGGTAGGTAGAACTGAGCCGCCGCTGAGTCGCCGCTCTCCTGTCTGACGCCACACGCTGCCACAGACTCTCCGCTGCCAGTAATCTCACTCGCTGTCTCTCCAACAACGTTAGCTAGCTGACTAGCTTGCCATTAAAAAACTGGTGGGAGGGGAATGAAGCCGCTGTAGACATCTTAACGCTGATTGGCCAAGACTCGACAGTCAAAGATCTTCTATTGCGAAGATGATCACGACCTCAGTTTTTTTTCCGTGTCCCACTCCAATCTCAGAAACGGCGGACAGTTGACCCCCCCCTCTCCCAAAAACAAAAACTCTTCGGATCTACACGATCCACATAGGTCACCTATTTTGGTTTCAAAACGGCGAATTTCGGCAAAAGGTGAGGGATTTTCATGCCTGGCTCTTGTATTGCTGTATAAAGGTTCCACGATTGCACGTTTTTTGGAGGATTTGTCAATATTGTACGACAGGGTTGCACAACCAAATTTAGATTGTAGTGCCAATTTGCTTCATAGAAAAAAATATGTATATATTTATGGAGGGTGGAGGATGAGTTAGAGGAGTCACAGCTAGAGGAAAGAAAGCTGTTTTGAAGTCTGGTGGTTTGGCAGATGATACTTCTGTATCAGCTCGTCACAGGCTCCTGCTCTCATCAATATCACAGTAAAATCACAGTAACGGGCTTTCAAAGCGGAGCAGCATGGGCTGATGTTCCCTCTCACACTGGAATGCTCTGTGTGGCTTTCCAGTTCATGCCTTCTGACGCAGGAGATGAAAAGCAACAAAGTACGCGTTTTATGTGTTTAATATCACAGCATTGGTGCCACAAGGGCAATACAGCCACAATTAGTTTGTGTAATGTTACACCCAGACTGACCCTTATCTCCTTTTATGATAATGGTTTTATAATAAGCTGTGGAACTTTTCTTTGACAGAATTCGCAGGTAGGTAAAGACGATAATGCTGGTTCGTTTTAAAAACGCCATTTTTACTTTCAGGACACAGATAGTAAAGTAAGCGCCACAGATAAGTGATACTATCGCAGTATTGTCAGATATTTATGTTGGATCTCTGCAACAGCTGCACTCACTACAAGTGAATAGGGTAAACATTTCCATATCTAATAGATATTACCTTGAAACCTCCCCAAGCTGATAACGTTACATGAGACAATGATTTATCTGTATTGTATTTGTAAGTTTTTAAATACTCAAATGACGCATCATCTTATCAATGTTCATTTGTTAGAATCAAAGGTTTTGACAAAGGGCATTTAGGATATCAATTTGTATCAATCAATGAATCTGAAAATATAGTCAACAGCCATAATCAACAATAAATGGTTCTATAAATCAGGCTTTGAAATATATATGAGTGAGCAAAATGCTCTGTGAAAATATTCAGAATCTAAATTAAGTTTGGTGTTTGTGAGCGCTACTAAAGTGAAGATTGAGAAAACTGCTTGTGAAAGATATGTATTGCAAATGCCCATACATTTTGAACCGATGGTTAAAACGTCAGCTCTGTGATAATAATGAGATTAGTTTGTCTTATCTTTTCCCAATGGTAATGTTCAACCGGTCAGGGTTAACCTGTTGAGTGTAATGGGTGCTCTGAGTACATTTCATGTCATTGTGGCCTGGTTTGTTAATGTCAACAGGACATCATCAGACTTTAATCTGATGAGAATAAATAAGAAACAGATGCACAAGATGGTTTGAAGGGTAGCACAGAAGGTACCTTGTTCTGATGCAGGTTACCTCACCAAAACAGTGGTACTTGAAATAAATAAATAAATAAGAGTTTAAACATATAATTTGGGTTGCAAGAATACGTGTTATAATGTTATTTCATCGCAAGAACGTTAACTGGTATAGTCTGCGTGGAATAACAGTGTGTTTACCGTGAGTTTGCAAAACAACAACATATGCTTTTATTTTGAAAAAGAAAAAAAAGGTAACCGCACCACCGCCTGTTTTTCCGGCTGTCACGATGGTCAGCAATGGAGTGGACTGTTCGGTCGGTCAAACTGCGGAGCCGTGTGAACGTTAGACATACAGGCCCTGCTTCGTCGTCCACAGCTGAAGCTAGTGTTACCTTTGAATAATCCACGTTGTTGAGTCCTCCGCAGCAGTCTAGCGGCACAGAAAACTCGTCCCCAGGCGGAGTATCGTCGCTGCTCATACACGCCGAGTGCACGGCTCATATATGCGCGCGCGTGGAAAGATAACTAATATTGCTCAATTTTGAGAGCAAGGTTCTTATTTTTCGGAGGAAGACGTGAAGCGGTTGCAGTGGGGGTGAGATCCACACAAGTCCTAATAACCTCTAACCCCGCACAATGCATCCCGGGATATGTAGTTCATATTTTACTTGCCCGGTTGATGCTATCTTGCACCGATTTGCAGCTCATATTTTCACCCAGAAATTCTAAACTTTTGAGCCTGCCACGTCCAAACCTGCAGGGTTTTTTTTTTTTTTTTAATTGCATTAGTTTTCTCTAGTGAAATGAATGAATAGTCTGTTGATTACAAAGACACCTACTGTACATATACAGTATAAATATATCATGAACAAAATAATCACAGGATTCTCATTCTTAAGTTGATTGACAGGTCTTTTGCGTTTTTCTTCTACATCTGTGATGTTTGTAATGGACAAACCAGAAGTCAACTCATTTAATTCGATATATGGTTGGTTGTCATGAATAAAGTCATATTACCATATATCCTCTCCCTGCCTCTACATCTAATCTCATAGTTAATCTTCTCTCTTTCTCTTCCCTCTTTCTGTCTCTTCTTTCCTCCACTTTTCCACTCTTTTATTTTCACTTCTCATCTATACGTCCTCCTTTTCTCGTCACTTTTCTTTTTTTCGCTCCTCTTTCTTATCATCCCTCATTTTCTCCTATCTCTTTTTTCATCTCCTCCTCCCTTGTTTTAATTTCTCTGTTTCTCCTCTGTTATTTTTTCCTTTGTCCGCGCTAATTTCTCGTTCTTTTGAGAGTTCTCAATGTTCCTTTTTTTTTTACATTTCCTTCCACCGTCACATTAGCCTCCCATTATTTACTGCCTTCTCTTTTTCTTCGGCTCTCGTTGTCCTCTTCCCATTTCTGGTCAAGTCTTTCTCCCTTTCTCTCTCTCTCTCTCTCTCTCTCTCTCCCCTCCTTTGCTGTGGTATTCACTTTCTCTCTCAAATCCTATATTCTTTGTACTTCACCCTTTTCCCTATCTTTCCTTCTTAATTCCTCTATTCCCCTCCTCTCCTTCCCTCTCTCCTCCTTGGTCATTTCCAACTGACCAACTGCCAATAGGCAATTCAAATAGGCCTCTATCATTTCATATTCAGATAGTTAATAGTCTGACAGAAATGCACTTTCTTTCCGGTCGATAGATGAGAGGATTAACACTGCTCTCGTGTCTGTCTACGGGAAATACATGGAAACAGCTAGCAGCTGGTTGGCATAGTTTGGCATAAAGACACAGCCTCTAAAGCTCGGCAATTAACACGTTGCATCGTGTTTGCTTGGCGTGGACGGACTTCATTGAAGTATCTGTTTTGGGGAAACGTCAACGTCCCAATTGGAAAGAATCCCCTCCTGGATCGCAGGAGAGTTACATGAAAAGGCCAGCATGAGGATGTATGTTGTGTGACAGTTGACAAAGGAAGTCGCAATCCTACCTCAGGTGATCAATGCCAACCCATAGTGTGAGTTGTATCGCTCTTTCATGTGCTTATTTGTCCATGTAGGCTGAAAAGCAATAGCGGTGAACAATACATTTATTTTTTCAGATTCAGATTACAAGTACTAAGGCAACGAAATGCAGTTTTAGCATCTGACCAGAGTGAAAAAAAGAAACAGTAAAAGTACAGTGCAAATTGCTAGATAAACAGATACATTATTTGTTACATTATTATACATTAATAATAAGAAAAATAACAGTATAAGTAGTATAACAGTCCTGCACACACACACACACACACACACACACACACAGATTATACAGTATAAAATATTTGTGCAAGACCTGTTAGTTCCATACAGTGTCTGCTCAGTGCAGGACACATAAACACACCCATTTCCACGTACAATTAAACATTCACACAGCTGACTGTGTTTACTTTTCCGTGGAATAGACGGGTAGCCATGTGGGTTGTGTTTTCATACACACAATCGAGCACACACACACACAAACACATACACACACACACACACACACACACACACACACACGCACTGGAGTATCACATAATCTAATTGCACAGGACATACATCATGTTATTGAAATTAAAAAAAGAGGAGGAGCAAACAAGCAGAGGGAAAATAAAAGACTGTTTATCTGTCATGTACAATCTTTTCCATGGGCTAGAAACACATTGGATCAACGGGCTGTCGTGAGTAAACAGTCTGTTAGTCAATTGAACTTGATTCTGCATTCCAGGTGGAGTTTGCAGAATGGACCCGTCTGTTAAGTTGTACATTATTGTACGATTCCTGTCACCCCTTCAGCAGGTTGATCATTAAACTGATTCATCTTGGACGGCGGAATGAGTAACACTCTATCCGCCTGGAAGTCTGCAAGGTGTTTAATCAAAAAGAACAACCTTGAAAGTAATCTTTTTTTTTCTTCATCAAATAGAATGCTGTTTTGGATTATTTTTCATTTCTGGATATTATTTTTTAGTTTCTCCTGCAATAGCCATTCAATATATTTACATTCAGTCAATTTCCGTTTTTGTGGAAGTTTTCATGACGCACGGATGAAATCACGGATGCAAAGTTGGTGCTAAAGATTCAGTAAGGACCAAACAGCCCGGCGGCATCATTTCCTCCAGCTACCTCTCCTGTTTACAGT
Organism: Taurulus bubalis; assembly: GCF_910589615.1. NCBI lineage: Eukaryota > Metazoa > Chordata > Actinopteri > Perciformes > Cottidae > Taurulus > Taurulus bubalis. The sequence goes on along the minus strand of NC_136590.1, from coordinate 17,695,221 downwards.
CAGGGTGGAAAAAAACAACAACCAGCGGAAGGTTCCACATTTGCTTTCCCACAATTCAAATGTGCCTGCGAAAGCACAGAATCATCAGAGACAGATACAAATAAATAAGCCTGACGTTAATAAACGGACACACATATGCTCTCGTGAACACCCATGTGAGAGACAAAGAGGTGAATTGGTCACACCACTCATACAGGACACATGCAGACGCATATTCACGCTCATTTATTTTATTTGAGATGCAGATAATCGCTGTGTGTCAAGTTTCACTCGTCATAAATTCATTATAAACATTTTATTTTGTTAAGTTGCCTGTTTAAATGTTGAAAGATGACGTTACAGTGTAAAAGGGCTCAGAACATTATATGATGGAGGGATATGATGTCATTCCCATGCTCACTTATGTCTCAAGTATATTGCATACATTTTTGGGTTGATACCATTTGTTACACAGACTTGATAGAAAATGGAACCGTTTTGTGAACACTTTAAAATGTCACAAATGGTCAAAAATATCAAAAACATTACCACATTAAGACTGCACTAATATTACTACTACTATTATTAAAATGACTATTATGAGAATCATCACACTTAAAAACAATTGGTCTTATTGAATCCACACAATGTATTCTGTTTTGGGACTCCGGTATGCAGAAAGCATTTTTTTAGAATAGGTGAAAATAATACACTTGATAGTGTGTAATTTTCACCTAAAATATAGTGTTATTAAAATATAGTGTTATTTTATATAGAGTGGCCATGTCTGTAAAGGGGAGTCTGATCATCTGATGGCTGAAACATGTATGGTCACAGGAGCCGTTAGGGTCAGTCCGCTCTCATGATTCATTCACTTGTTCTGTCTGTGTGTGTGTGTGTGTGTGTGTGTGTGTGTGTGTGTGTGTGTGTGTGTGTGTGTGTGTGTGTGTGTGTGAGCCTGATTAATGTAATGAGGATTAATTTCAGCCCCTCTCACTGGACCACCCCGGGTGAGACACAAGACTGGGCACCACCTGGCTAGCTTTCTCTCATACACAGCAACACTTGCTTCACAACGCAGAAATCACTGTCACCATTACCACGCGTGTGTGTGTGTGTGTGTGTGTGTGTGTGTGTGTGTGTGTGTGTGTGTGTGCGTGTGCGTGTGCGTGTGTTTTCCACATGCGACGTCCTCAGCTGTCCTCAGTTTACCTGCTTGTCTTCTTCCAGTGTGAATTCTTGTTTGGTCTGTCAGTTGGCAGGAGGAGGCAACTCCAGACAGCCAAATAGAACAATGCTGTGCCTCCAGTAATTGCAATATATATATATAATAATATATAATATATAATTGCAATATATATATATATATATATATATATATATATATGCCAGATGCCAACTGTGCTGTAAAAAATTAAATCGGCCCTTCCATTCATGAGCCAAATCTAGTATCATAAATCAATTTCCCAGCTCCTTATCCATCCATCCCCCCATTTATCCTGTTCCCAATAATTCATTCATCCATCCATCTATTCATCTGCAAATAGTTATGAAAACTGATCTGAGCTGCATCTTATGTTTCATTTCTTTTCCCTATGCCATCATGAGCTTTGGCTTGTTGAGCTGGACCCTATTGGGCAGTTAATTTTCCAGAGTCAGAGCACTGCAATACATCTCAATAGTGATGAATAAAATAATGTAGGACAGGAAATTGATAAGCACAGCCAATGTATCAAAGGAAACAATGGAGATCACCCTCTTGTTTATGTCGCTATAAACTGGTACCGCTGTCGTCAGCTCAACTGAAATAGCACGGATGATGATGCTAAAACTCATCACTATATTTGGTACTGTACAACCCGTCCTCTGATTTGTTACGTTCCGTCACCTTTCCCTCCAGCTGTAATTTACACAAAGAGCTCATTTACAGCAATTCAATTTAATTAACACAAAGAACACATTGATCCTTACGTACCAGTCCCCGCAACTTACAGTCATATTTGCTAACGTAATATTTACAAACAAGATGAACTGATAGCGTATATGTATTTGGGGGTTTCTCGTAAAGCTTATGCTGTGCTGTGACGGATGTTGTTGTTTTAGTACAGTGAGTGATGCACGTGCTGCGAACTCGTCCTCCGTCCAGTTGGCAAGTAAACAAGCAGCTATGCGGTGACGGCTAAATGCATTTCTTTATCTATTTTTGGGTGACCCTCTTCCCATAAAGCCGCAAACAAAGAGCAAATACACATGGAAGTCAAAGGGAAGGTGCATGGCAACTGCATCAACTGGACATAACAGACAACAAAACAGTCATTTGCACAAAGAAAGACATGAATGGATCATTAAAATAATCATAACAACAGCAAGAGAAGAAAAAAAAGACATTTACATATGAATAAAGTTGAAAATACTACATGTCTTGTTGTGCTGCACCAAAGTGACAGTTATTGCAAGTTTTAAAAGATGATTTGTGGCTTTTGTGATACATAAGAAGCACTAATTAAGAGCAAATGATTACACAGCCAATGGAAATTGCAGTATTGATTAATACAGAGACATTCAAGACTCATGCCCACTTGACACTACAGGTGGCCAGGTTTTCTCTTTCAACCTCTTTTTTTAAACTTAACCCAATTTGCAAACTCCATTCAAGTCCAACTCAATAAAGAAAACACTGTCCCAAAGTGTTTGCCATTATCCCCATGCGTACAATTCCTCACCTCTTGTCCCTCTCCAAGACAACAGTATTTTTTCTCCTGCAACCAAACATGCTGACACCTTTCTTCATCATCTCTTTCCACCACCTTCCCTCTCCTTTCTAAAACCCTTTGCTTATTCATCACATGATTTCACTTCTCTCACTTCCTGCCCCCTCTAACCTCTTTCCATCTTACCCTCCATACACCGCCCCCTCTCCTCCCATTCCCCCACCATAAGTGGCAAATGAGGCGAGAAATCGCTGAGCGCCGTATGCAATTAGAGAGTTTTCTCGTCGGCGTGGATCAAGACAGCTGATGAATGAAGCGTGATTGTTGCAGCAGATTGATGGGAAACGACAAGAATGTAAGATCATTAACATGATAAAAAAAGAAGAAAAAAACGTCCTCAAGCATCACGTCGTAGGCCGATGCTGAACTGGCCCTTTCCATCAAACATGTACAGAAAGTCAAAGTAGCAGTCTTCTGCATATTTACTAAATCATGATTCGCCCATAAATTAACTATAAATAGATTTCGGATTGCAGTTATTCTTGCTGCTGTCCTTGTTTAAAAAAAAAGAAAAGACCTCAGCTTCAGGAAGTCTTTAACATAGACAGTCCCCCATTGAATATGTTAAAGGGACACCTTACAGTTACGCCATCAAATATATTCTTCCATTAAGGCTGAATGTGACAGAAGAAGATGCTTCAACTTCCTCATCTTTCCCTCGTCACCAAGAAACATGCGTCATCTCTTCGTGGGAGGCTCTCTTCAGTCAGGAGATTAACGTGTTTTTTTCTTCTAATTTGATCACAGTAATTTCATGAGTCTGTCAACCAGAGACTGCTCGCAAAGAGGCCTTTCATTTTGGCTGCCAGTCTGAGGAAAGCGAATGAGTCACAGCCGGCACAGAGCGGCGGCAGTTGGCCGGTCGGTGTGTGCCGGGGGATGAACCTTTGATGAACAAACGCAAACCAAAATGAACACACAAAAAGCATTTCCCTCTCTATCAGTCCTCTGCTTCCCTCGCTAACCCGTTGGCGTTTCCACTCACACATTTAAACGCTGACTCTCTTCCAGCCGGTGACTTCACAAAAGCATGTCTCTTACTCCTGCTACCTCCCTCTCTCTTTTTCTTGGTACACGTTGCAAAATACACTCACTGGCTCCCATGGACCTCAGAATGAACTGGGTCGGAGGCTACATCCACACTAATACGTTTTTGTTTTAAAACAAGTGTTTCAACATCGTTTTTAGAAATGATCTCCGCCCACACGCCAACCATTGAAAATGCACATCACATGGCCGCTCACATACACTGGGCATGTGCGTGATGCTGTAAACAGGAAGCAGATTTTCTACACAATGCAGTTGGTTTAATTTGCAGAAAATACTGCGCTGGAAGAACGGCAATGTCGAAAATAGGGACCAGAGATTTCTTTGCTCGGACCGACGACGAGGTTGAACTGTCTCTGGTGGACATGTGATCGGGGCATGGCGAATCAGGGAAGGACACATCGTGACCGCTAAGACCCAATCCAGTAGACAACGCAGGTATCTACGTCATCGTTTCCAAACATTTCCAAAGTGAGGACGCTCGGTCTAAAAGTAGCAAAAGATATGTGTTTTAAAATGGAAACGTAGTAGTGTGGACATGGCCTAAAACTACACCCCACAAACACGCACACACATACACACCTACACACACACACACACACACACACACACACACACACACACACACACACACACACACACACACGCGCGCACACACCTTCAACTCTTTCCCTGGGTCAGGACACTGCAAAATCCAGATACAAACACACACTTTGTCTCGATTATGCAGAGACATTACAAAAGCTGTTTAGTATGCAAAGACTGTGCTGCACCTCTCCGTGAAACTAGTTTTGCAAACTTATGACTGCTGAAAACAAAATGTATGATAACCACCTACGCCAGCAGTTGTTTAGTGAATGTGAGTGTTGTGTGCTTGTCGGAGGGGGGACAAATTGTTGACCACGCTCTTGCACAGCGCTGGGCTTATAAAAAGCTGCATACAGAGGGTATCTTTTTTTTTCAGTCAAACTGGAGCACTGATGCGAGTCCAAACTGGCGCGCACCTGGCGTGCATCCGTAATAGAACAAGCCACAAACATTGCTGAGCCACCTCTAAAATCCAAACATGAGTGACTGTTCATAAACATAGATTTTCAGTGGGGAATTACTTTGAAGTTATAATCAATCGGATTGTCCGTCCTTGTTGTTTTGGCTAACAGCAAGGGTGGTTTAACGCAGTTTAACGGTACAGAGTGAGGCTGATGTGCATGCATCGTTTCCTGTGAGTCCCTCGTGTGTAGGTGGGTAGTTTGAATCCAGCAAGGACGTCTGTCTAGATAGGTAATGGTACACAATGTCAATATTGAATAGATATTGCAGGAAGAAATACAGTCCATAAATTGCATCGAAAACCTATTCTATATTATAATCTCTTCTGAGATTATATAATTTCAGCCTTAAAGTGACAAAAATGGGATTACAATTATGTCAATGCGATATTTACAAGGGGTGAGGATTAGCCATGTCTGTGTCATGTAGTATTGTGAAGTAAGAACCAGCACAAATCATCAATCATATTCCTCACAGCGGCCATCTGTGGCCACATAGTCCCTTGCCGCTTTGTTACTTTTCTTGGAGGAAAATTACACTGGCTTCTGAGGAGCTTATGTAACAATTTGTAATTAAACTCAGAAGCCTGTTAAGATTCCCAGCGTGAAGACCTATTCCAATAAGAGCAAACGGGAGGGTCTTGAGGACGAGAAATGGCATGTGGCAGGATAAGAGCCTTTTATGCAAGCTCATCTAGACTTCTTGGGGCTTCTACTATGTTTTGTCATTTTTCATATCCATTTAGTCGGCAGATTTGAGTGAAACACACTTTGTTTCTCCATTGCAACACCTGAGTGGAACACAGAAGTTGTAAATTGCAAAGTCACATATTTTCTGCGGGTGACTGTAGTAATGCGGGTGACTGTAGTAATGTAAACCAATTGGAGTCTCAGATAAATACAAGAAAAATAATTGACAGAAACAAGGCCAGAAAAATGCCTCGACATAACCCAGCATGAGACTCATCCCATCATGTCTTGATTACTTAAAAGAGGTCTGAATCACAGGGCGCAGACACACATTACTGGAGACCTTGAAAAGAAACAGGATGGTGCTCTTGCCATCACTGTTGCCATCACAATGCTGATGAGAACGCCCAAATCTGCCAGATGAATGGTCCGTCTCTGATGCTTAATGATGTGCTCTGATTAATGGCAAAGTATCGAAAGTACACTCAACGAGGCTCGGGCTGTCGTCAAATGCTTCCACGGGTTCCTTAAAAACACAACTTCGTGCACACAGTTGTGCTGGTAATGAACGGCTTATTACTTAAATTAGTTAATTCAATTATTTACTTAAATATTAGTTGAAGTACATGTTTACTGTATTTTGAAAAACTGTCTTCAGGGTCAACACACGCAACACTGTTGCTTTAGAGGTGCTGGTAAGCATATTTTTGTTACAGAATATCGATTCTTTTCCAGGCTGAGAGTTTCTGTGTTTTCTTACCCTCAGAGCCTTTCAACAGCCCAGACTGTGATGAATCAGGGCGGCCGTCCTTCTCCTGTTTCCTGGTCTCATCTTGGTTCTCTTCTTTAACATTGTCAAGTTCAGTTTGAAGGCCCTCATCAACCTCCTCCTGAGCCTGGAGCTTAGCGACCACTTCCAGGTTAGTTGAGGCCTATTTATCTTTCAGGTCCTCCAAGTCTTAAATAGGTCTTCTCTTTCTCAGAAGCGTTGACCTTCAGGGTCCTGATCTCCTCTTCCAGACTTTTCTTCTCAGCCATCCACTGCTTTGTGGCCTCTAGGTCCTCTTTGGCCTTTTCAGCTTTGGCTTGTTGTCTCTCATTGTCAAGATGTTTCGGAAGGCTGTCACTATTTTCTCTTTCAGCCTCGAGCTCGGTTTCAAACCTCAGATTGATCACGTTTGAAAGTTTCATCTTCTCAAGTTCTTGTTGGAGAGCTTCACATTTATCTTTCTCAACCTAGATCTCTGCTGAGAACTTTTCTTGACTGATTGCGTGAGCCGCTTGTTACTAGAGAGAGTGTTTCGGTCACCTGTCTCTGCAGTTCGGCGGTAAACTGCTTCACCTTCTAATCTACTGCGTATCATGTTACTATAATAATACAGTGCTATAGGCAGATTGATAATGTATCATTAGTATGTCTATAATGCATTACAGACACTGCCTCACTAACCCCCGAGTCTCACTTCGTGGTACACTGCTGAGTCTTTTTGTTGACACGGCCTTTAAGAAATCTGGTGACTGCAGAAAGCTGAAAGTTAGCAGGTTACATGAGTCCATGTTTCCATTCAGCTTTACTCTTGATTGGCCAGGCCGACCCTGATGTGATGACTTCCAACATGTTGTTGTTATCAAAACAGAGTTACGTCAGACCAGAAGCATACAAGCACGTCTTCCTTACTACTCAGGGTTTATTTAAAGCAGCATACACATTTTATCAGGAAGTATGATTTACTGTATGTCATGCACAAAGACACCCCTTCATACACTATATGAATCAGTAGCAGTGGTGACTGTGGCTAAGTGGTTAGCATGCCCGTCTTTCAATCTGAGGGTTGGTGGTTCGTGCCCTGGCTCTGCTAGTCCCGGTCGTTGTGTCCTTGAGCAAAACACTTAACCCCTAATTGCTCCCCGTTGCTGTGTCTATGGCAGTGATCATGAGAAAATTTCCAATTTCACTTAATTGGTCCAAAAAAATATTATTTAGTTGCCGCAAATGATTTTCTATTGTTGAGCGTCTGAGCCTGCAATATAGTGGCTGGCAGAGTAATATAGAACAGGTCTACACCTTGTTCTGTTATTAAACAAACTAAACGGCCGTATGTTATTGATCATATCGACAGACAGCATGTCATCTCTGGGTCGCGCTACAACTCTTCTCTGCTCTGTGTCGCGCACAAGGCGGAGCTCCGCCCCGATGTGCTGCACACAGGTGAGACACAGCGGACAGAGAGAGAGAGACAGAGAGCGGCGAAAAATATGTTGTGTGCTTTTCACAATGGGATTTGCTGCTTTAAGCTATCAGTATTTTAAGCTATCACTGAAGCCCAACAGTTAATGTATTTGCAGGTGAAGACAAACATCCAACAGGCTGCAGCCTGGAGCTCCATCAATGACGTTACTGACTTCTATCAGAGGCTCTGGAAACACTGCAGTGACAAAGCCTGCTCACTTTGTGGTCGTCATTAAAATAATTGAACACCATGTTTCCTTAAAGTCAGTATTTATCAAACTGGGGCAGTATTTATTACAGGTGGGGCGCAAGAGGAAATGCTGGTTAGGTTACGCTTGCGCATGCGCGACTCGCCGATTCCCTGGCATTTCGCCAAAAGCCGATCTTTACGAGATTTCCCTCCGTGAGGTCTTTCCTGCTGTTGTGTCTCTCAACATGGAGCATGAATTGAGAGCCGTATCAAATCTACAACCTCGTTCTAAAAAGATGTATAGAGGAAAAAAGCTCACTGCAGCCACTAATACTGATACAACATGATGCTCACATATCTGCACTCATTCTGTTTTGCAAAAAAATAGCTTGTTGTTTTCCACAATAAGCTATTTAGTAGTAACTAAACATTAGTTATTTTTTGCACGAATATAACTTTATTTTAAGTGATAACACATTTTTTTGTCCGATGGAGCAATCTGGTTTAATTGAAAGTGATTGCAATGTTCTTTATTCTATTATTTATTAAAGCACAGATGGAGTCACTAGTACTGTGAAGTATTACTTTGAGGTACCACGATGTAGTATGTCCGTCTGTCTGTCAGTTGCTCCCCCCCTAAAGCTGTAAACCTAGGAGAAACACTGAATAATCTTCTATGCCAGTAGGTAGCGCAATAATTACCTAACCATATATGCTGTATTATGCTACAATGTGACATTCTGTAACCTTTTGGGTTGTTGGTGTGCCGTGGGATTTTTTCATTGTAGAAAATGTGCCGCGGCTCAAAAAAGGTTGAAAAACACTGGTCTACGGTGTATGGATAAAAGCGTCAGCTAAATGAAATGTAATGTAATGTAACAGCTGATGTCATTTCTTTCATACTGACCTTGCCCCTACATATGTTGATGTGTGACAAACTGACTTATTTGTGTGGATTACAATCCAAGTGGATCATCTGTGTGCTGAGGAAACAGGGAAATAACAGAGGCACAGTCTTACAATATTGTATTAGATTGTTTATTACACTTATTAACAATTATATATGTATATATATATATATATATATATATATATATATATATAATTTGAATAAATAAACACTAACTGAAGCAGTGGGTCTGTGCATATCTTTATTATGAACAATACATGAAGGATAGCTAAACACCAACCTCTATGTTCTTATTCACAGGTGTGTTTACCTCTGGACAGGTGCTAGAATTGACCATCAATCAAAACATGTTCTCTCTTATTTTTGATTGATGGTCAATTGAATCAAATCAGGCACATTGATTTCAACTAGGGGTTGATACATTTTTAATCCAACAATTTACTCTGACATTTCATCATAATTTGTTGACACATATAACAGGTAATTTCCTGTTGTAGACGAGCAGAATGGATAATTGCAAAGACACATGTTTTTGTGTTCATTAGAAAAAGTCTCTGCAGGCCTGCAGTGGTACCCGAGGCTTAGACGTGTTCATTTTCACTTTTCGCATCGTAGAGGCAAAATTTTGCAATAACCAGACCTCATGAACTCATCTCTCATTTCCTCTGAAGTGACGATCCCATTTTACCACGATGGCCACGAGGCTGAGAAATATTTGTACAGCTCAGAGACAACAAGAGAACAATTAGCAGATCCTTGAAATAAACAGCTGGGCTGATATGCGGTGTCTGCAGTGCGTTTATCATACAAGTGTTTATGTCTGTCTTGAAGCTGTGCTTTGTACGAGGAGCCATCAATTACAGTCTCTAATCATAATATACAGCCATCAGCTCAGCATATCGGCCCTGCTGTGAAGACAGAGGGTACATCCCAAGTCTCTAAATTGTCGTTTCCTCGCTCCTCGCTCCTCGATTGAATCGGAAGTGGTTCTGCGCCGCCATCTTGACGGCCGTCCCAAAGCTTTTATTAGGCTCGTTCGTTAGAGCTGCGCCTCGCCTGGAATCCAGACGAGAGCAGGCGGCCGCAGCAGGAGGCGTTGACAAAAAACTGCAATCAAGTCGGACAGTTGTCAGCTGCCTTCAAAGTATACACAGGAAGTCACGGAAAAAAGTACTTCCTGTTAGTTCCAAACTTTTGTTTACTTGTAGTTTACAGATCACGTTTGGATTTATTATATGTGTTTATAAATATATATATTTGTGTAGAAATGAGTGTGTAGCTGTATCCTTTGGTATTTTTATGTCTGCCTGTGAAATACATTACTACTGGTTTAGATATGTGTTATGAAAATACGATTTTGTATTATCAACCACACAAGATGTGTTTTTAGAATAAACATGAGATGAATAGTCAATAATCGAGTGTTAAGTATTACAACTACACATAAAATAAGGATTTTCTACAACACGTGGTGTTTGCTGTCAGATCTAAGAGCCAATCAGCAATCTGATGTGGCGAGAGCCAGGCGTTTCCCATCATGCACTGGGCCAAGCAGTCGTTTGAGAGCAACTGCGGCGACTGACTCTGAAATCGACAGCCGGCTTGGTCTCGTGAGAGTATTGTTGACCACGTGTGCATGACGTCAGAGCAAGTCGGGACCAAGTCGGACACAAATCTAACCGGCATAAATTGCGCGCCGATCGCCGCCGATTCTGCGCAGAACTGGCTCAGGATCGAGGAGTGAGGAGGGAAATCGGAGGAGCCATGATCGAGGAGCCCCGAGAGCAAGCTTCCAGGAAGTGTTTTAACGCTGGACACGCCCCCTCGCTGTTCATCTGTTATGTGATTGGACGCTGCAGCTGAGCGGACTGATCGCTGGAGTTTCATACCAGAGACGATCACAGATTAAACTCAAATTATATATTAGATCTGTTTTCTTATTCACCATCTGGTTAAAATATGTTCATTGTAGGTCTGAATAATAAAAGGACCACAAACAACTGTCTTCAAAGATTTGAACTGTTGTTTCCCTCAATAACTTTTATTATGTATGTAATTAAAATCAGAGAGAGCTGGAAAGAGGAAACACTTTTTACAACACGTAATGAAGAGAAACTATATTTATATTGTGGGCTATTTTATAATGATGTCACAATCAGAATTTCAAAACATACGTACGTATATTCGTATGAACATTCGTATCATACGTATGTTCAAAACATACGTAAATAATAAATAAATAAGACACATTCCGCCGGTAGAAATCAATCCTGCGCGTATAAGCAGAACACATCACAGTATATAAATACTCAATGCAGTTTATTAAACGGTAACAGACGACAGAGAAAACATCTCCACTCTGACACTCATGATAACTGTGTCTTTATTAATGTAAATTGTAGTTTAACACCATTAAATCAACTGAAAACATACGATAATTGTTATCAATATTTTAAGTGCATTTTTATTGGAATGTTCGCTAAAAATCTGATCAGCTGTGATCAGCTGTCAGTCAGCCGCAGTCATCAGAAACCGACGTCGCTTCACGTGACGCTTCAGAGGAAAGGACGTCTCATGTCTATTAAAACGTATTTTCTCGCGTCTTCTCTCCCTGCTTGGTTTCCTTGCGTCTCTCCATGCATCCTTGGTGGGAGGGACTAAGACGCAAGGAAAAGACGCAAGTGAGGGAAACGGGATGCAATTTAGAGACTTGGGATGCACCCAGAGAGACACAGCAAATTAATTAATCTGTTTTCCTTCTCCATGATGGGGAGAAAAACACAGTAATACTGTGTGATTGCTCTTGATTGGTCAGTTGGCTCATAGATGGCTCTCTTCTTCATCAGTCAAAACACATAGTGTTAGCTGGAGGTAAGTGTTCCAGTAGCAATGCAATAAAAAAACACCTTAAATACACTTAAAAGCTTTGACATTAACATTTATTGTACCACACTTTCTTTTTGTAATTTGACTGTAAACAAATGGACGAACACATTATGTACTCTAGTCAGGTTAGCGGTACACACTCTTTGCATTTTACTACACATAACGTTTTTCGCATGAATGATAACATGCTTTTATGGTAATTTTTTCAGAAATCATTTTGAATTTCAAGCGATAAATCTGCCATCGTTAGCAATGTAAACTGCACATGTGCTGTGTGAGAAGGGGAAGAGTCAGCTTGCTCTTCAACAGTAACATTAATCCTTACTGGAAATAGTACACAGCCATACTGTGCCAAGACCACCAGCTATCTACTGCCCAACATTTTATTCCAGTCGCATCACGGTTAAGCTGGTTGTCACACCACACAGTGCAGTTTACCAAAAAACAAAGGCAAAATAGTATGGCAAGGTAGTTTTCATATCACAATGGCTCGCACACAGTAATGACATGGCCTCTACAACCTTCATGTGAGTGTATGAAGCATTTCACAAGGTTCACAAAGGACAAGCTAAGCTGACCACGATAGTCAATGCTACTTCATAGGTTGGCATCAAAACTCGTGGTCTTGCTGAGGACTTTACACCAGAAATCAGAATCAGAAACTGTTTATTTGCCAGGAATGTTTACACAAACGAGATTTTTTTTGGCGGAAGGTGCATACATTAGACATGAGACGTTAGGCGAGACAAACAACAATCAACAATCAACGACAACAACAGGGCAATGGGTATTAGATTAAGCATAAGATAAAGTGCTCAGACAAACAGATAATGTTAATGTAAGTGTATGTTAAAGTGACATGTGTGTTTAAGTTAAATAGTGTATGTTAAGTGGCATGAGTGTTTAAATATGAAGTGTGCAGGGGAGTAACCGGTAAGAAGAAAAATAGTCCTGGAGGTGATAGATTTCACAATAGTTTACCAAATCCTCACACAATCTGCAGCTGCTGAGGGACGTGAGTGCAGCCACACAGATCTCAATGTGGTTCCCTCAGTCCCTAGTTTTCCAAAACTATATGCCAAGGCCCTCCTGTTTATCTTTTGTGACACTGTAAATAACGTTCAATGTCTTAGAGGATCCCTTTAAACACTGACATAATCTGAGAGGTTAGAGGAGATGAGGAGATGGAGAGAGTTATTTAGGAGCAGTGATTGTGCATTTTGACTTTGAGGTGTCTCCCCCTTTCCAGGCAACATCAGTGAGTTTTGACTTGGTTGAAGACCTCTTATAAAAAAGGGCACAGATGATTTGTGGAAGATAAACATAGGGTGAGTGCACATGATACAAACGGCTGCCCGGGCAACAAGGGAAAGCAAGAAATACCAGTTAGTTGGTCATTATGATTCGGTCCCATTTTTTTCTGCAACTGTCACAACTACCTTTGCAGAACCATTATACCGCAGGTAACCAAACAAAACAGAACTTATATGCACTACATATGTACTGGCTCTTCTTTAGTTATTCTGGGCCACTTCACTTGATTCAAATAATATATATTGCTACAATATAGGAAACTGTAATCTGAAATGTTAGAAGAGATGGAGGTACAGAAGAAAAGCAAAAACAGCAAATATAAATGTACAGCAACTGGAGCTCAAAATGCACTCAACAGGTTGTGCAACATTGATTTTCTCTGACCTCTTTTACGCTCTGCTTTTGAGGAGTTTGGGACCTTAATGAGGACATGAGCCGACATCAAATGAGAAGCTAAAAAAGAAGCATAAAAATGAATCGTATCTTTGTGATTGAAGTACCGGATTTAATAATTGCTGCTAGATTATTAGTGCTCTGTGACTCACAAAAGGTTCTGTTGGGTGATGATTAGTTTAGAGAGACTCTTAGTCTGTGCAAATACATTTTTTGGTTCACCAGCCCAACAGCTGGTTCTCTGTCCCACTATAAACAGTCTGTCAGACACTCTGTCCCACTATAACCAGTCCACTGAGGCTCTCTGTCCCACTATAACCAGTCTGCTCAGCCTCTCTCTCCCACTGCACTCCTCAGAGTTTTTAGGAACCTTGGAGCTGAAGGAGCGCTCTCCAGTCACAGTTATGACAACCCATAGTGACAGATTTCTTTATGAATGAATGAATCGACATGAGTCACTTGTTCAGATCATCAAGGCTTGATAATGTAACACTGTGGAAAGAAAACTAAAAACTGGAGCACGGTTTATTATTTGAACAATAAATAGCTCACCTCATTCCAGGTAATACACATTATTATGTCTTGCTCTCCATTGCATTCCATCTTTATAAAGGCATGAAACATGAGACATAATCAAATACCAGAGATGATTTAAAATAAACTGAACAAAACAGGGATTTAATCAAAGTATGAATACACTTAACAAAAATCTAAATGCAACGTTGAAATTAAAGAAAATATTTGGGTAAAATGTGTTAAAATCCTAGTTAGTGAGCACTTCTCCTTTGCCAAGATTGTCCATCTTCCTGACGGGCGTGGCATATCAAGAAGCTGATTAAACAGCATCATTAATACGCCTGTGTGTCTTGGGCTGGTCACAATGAAAGGCCACTCTAAACTGTGCAGATCTATTCTTGAAAAACAACATGTATTGGGCTCTCTGAACTTCAGATTTCAGTGGCAGCAGATACGCACAGGCATCAGCTGCAGGAGAACCTTTCCCCGAGGCGATGATGAGCTTTTGCCCACTTGAGACGGTGACGACAATCAGACCGACGTCCAGTCGAGACCTTGCTGAGGACGACAAGCACACAGATGAGTTTCGATTCAATTCCTTGGTTGTGCGAATCAACTGTCTCAGACCATCTTGCAAACGAAGAGGTCCTACACTGGCCTGGTTGCACATGGTCTGCGGACGTGAGTCCGGTTGGATGTACAGCCGAATCCTCGGGGACGGCAGTGAGATGAGCATTTGTCTCACAGGCAACAGCTCTGTCGGACAGTCCTGCGAGCCAAAAGTAATGATAAAGCTGCACATTTTCTAAATTGTTTTATGTCAAAGGCACTACAGTGCAGGGTTTCAAGATTGGAGTTTGAGTCAGAAAGAAGATGTTTTGATCCCTTTGAATTATTTTCCACACATTCCACATCCTCGCCCCAAACTAAATTTATGTGTGCATTCACACGCACACACCCCGATAGTGGTGGAGCTGCCATGCAAAGCACTTGCCTCCTATCGGGAGCAATTTACTGGTCTTGCTCAAGGACAGGAGCCACTCATCGAAGCCCCGAGAGCAAACTCACATCCATTTTAGTTTTTTGCTTTTGCCTCTGAAATTTGTTGTCAGTTGTCAGTCTTTAGATTTTAAAACAATGAGAAGAAGAAAAAACAACTATAAAACAGAAATACATCACAGAGTGTTCTTTTAGAAGTGAGAAGAGACCAAGCAGGCAGAGACACACTAAGCCGTTAAGCTGCAGGTGGATGTGATGTGGTCTGTCTCACCATCACAGAGAGAACAGCACGTACAGACTATAGGATCCAGCTCACAAGCACTCCTCGCTTCTGTTTCCACATGTCTACGATCCCTATAGTGTCAATCGAACGGACTAAGCCATAACAGGCGGTAAAGTACATTAAACCGACAGGGAAAGTCACATCTGTCCATTTGCGGAATGGACAGATGCAGTCGAACATATAGCCTCAGTCATTCTGTATGGCGTCAACATGGGCAACTTGTGGCACATGATTAGACAAGATAAGCCTCATTTGCATGCAAGTACGTGATTGGAAAAGCATTATTCATCATTTGTCCGTGAGTGGAGAAGACGTCATGATCTAGAACGAACAGTCTGTAGAGCGAGACGGTTGAGGAATAAAAAGAGGGATGATTGGAGGTAGAATCTAAGAATCGGCACAGTCTGTAATAAAAACACGAATTTCAGGGATTTTAATTAAATACTGTTGTGTTTATTATGTCAGTTTTGAAAGGGTGTCGTGATCAGCTCTTACCAAACCTGAAGCATGCAATTCAAAGTTTGGTGATAGTCTTAAATAAATGTATAATTCATTCTTCATAGTTTATTGCAAAACTTTAATTATTTTGAAAGCAATCTGAACAACAAGAACTGTGAACGTGATATCTGGATGTTTCCCCACAAGTCAACATTCTGCTCTCACAAGATACACATTTGATCATTGTGTGGGGTGGCTGAGGCTCCCTTCTACTTTGGACGCACCATATGTTAACCATGCAGGATTTGTTTGGCATTTGCAAGTATGGTTGAATGCAAAAAAAATAAATACAAAACAAAGCTATTTAATGTCAGCCATTCAATCATCAATACCTTTTTAATCATTTTAACATTTCAGTCTGTAAACTAGAGACACAATTTATTTATTTTTAAGGGAGAATTAGTTGTGTATTTATGGTATGGAATTGGTCAGTGGTTTAAAAAATCAGTTTGTTCCACATTTAAAATAAAATGTAAGCCCAGTCCCCCATCAGGTAGATATTGTTCGTATTCAAAAGTGCAGCAGATGCAGACTGACAGCAGCCAGAAAAAGATGGAGGGAAACACTTTCTTGTTTGAGTGTTCTGTACTCAGTGATCTCTCGAAACAAGACTCTGCCATGATGCAATGGCTGACTGCTGGAAACTCCGTGGGAAATATGCACTGTATATTCAGTGGAGTGATGGATACATGAATCACTGCAGTGTTGCGTTCTTGGTTAACAGGTTTACTGTGTTCTCACAGGGTAATCCCTCACTGACTCAGGTTACTGTGGAACACATTAACATCCACTGTGTGTGTGTGTGTGTGTGTGTGTGTGTGTGTGTGTGTGTGTGTGTTCATACAGAGTCGTGTTAATCTCCTGTTTTAATGATACTCACTTATGTCCTCAAACTCAGGGATGCCTTCTGTGAGTCTCTATATACTGGACATTATCCCTGAATTGGTTGCCGGCGATAGGTTTTCTTATTGGCCAGAATTTCTGTCAGATCTCTTGTTGTTTGGCGTTTAGTTTCAGGGTGTTGGTATCATTCTCTATTGGCTGTCCAACAATTCTATATTGTATATCTGGCACCTCCAAAATTCAAGTTCTGTAATTTTTTACAAAAATGCAGTTACAATATTTGCATCTTCCTGCCATCTACCGTTCAAAAGCAGGCACGAAGTGGCGCATTACGATCTAATAAAGAGTTAATATTTAAACCATGCAGAAAGGATGATAAACCCAGGTCGAAGCTATTGTTAACATAATTTTGGTCCGCCTGCGGCCTCCTTTCGCAATAATGCATGTAGAACTTCCAAACTGTATTTCACAATCATGTCTCATCTTTTCTTCAGGACAAACTGAATATATTAAAGTCAAGAATTAAAACTGGCAGCTTTCGCACTAACTATCAACTAAATCAGATTGGATTTGTTAGGCCTTTGAGCTTGTGTTGTTCATTCTGATATGGGACAACTTCCCAAATGCACCTCTGGGAATCATCCAAAAGGTTATTAGTTAAATAAAAGGCCCCAAGGGACCTTTGCCAAACCTGGACTGATGAGATGCTAGAATGCATGCTGTGCATGTCTGGAAACAGCAATGTATTCCAGTCTGTGAATCATATTCCAACACAGTCCCGAGGCTATGTCCGCATCTATCTTGAGCTGCATTGGGAGTAATGAATGCACCTAACGTCCCTGAGCACAACTGTAAGACATTACGTCATACTTTCTCCTGGTCTAACTATAGCCGCGTAGTCATGAGGCTGCCCATGTTGTTTTTTATACTTGGTATTTGGAGAGCAGAAAAGGCTCTGCAGTTTTGCTACTTGCTGTTGGAAAATATCTAAAATCCACAATTTGGCCTGGATTTATTGAGTAAATGAGCATAACCACAGAGGTAATTATGAGAGCATGTGTCGCCGATTCAGACTTTAACTGCCTTCTCGTTTGTATGCTAGTCTACAGCTCTGTATGTATATTTTCAGCTGAATGCTAAATAGCACAACCCTAAGATACGACAATGCTAACATGCAGATATTGGTGATTAGCATGTTTTCTATCATTGTTTAGTGTGTTTGCATGCTAACATTACCACAAAAACACAAAGTGCAGCTAAGGCTGATGGGAATGTCATTAGTTTTGCAGAAATCTGGTCATAAACTAAAGTATTGGATGAAAAAAGTCATAAAAATAAAATGGACTGAAAGAGGAGAAGATAACTCAGAATCAGAATCTGTTTATTTGCCAGGAATGTTTACACAAACGAGGAATTTTTCTAGGCGGAAGGTGCATACATTAGACATAAGACGTTAGACTAGACAAACAACAATCAACAAAAACTCACCACAAAGCAACAGAAAAACATAAGCACATTTATTCATTATTATCTTTTCTGAGTTACATATAGCCCAGTAGATACACCAGACCCCCACAACTTACAAATGCATACAGTGTATACAGTCCCCATCAATCGCAGGGCTAAAAATACACATGCCCCATAATTACTGCACTCAAAGAGTGTGCTTTCCTTTTTGAAAATAATGCATGATTAAGGTCCCACAATGGCCCAATCACTATAAAGGCTGCTGCCACAATCACGCTACCCTCCTTTTAAGAACAAATAAGGGGGTTGCAAGGTCATTTCTAGGGGTCGCCAAGATTGTTGCGAACACCCGCCTGATTATTCTTGGGGTGAAGGGGGTCAGAACCACTGTTTTAAAAAGGAGCAGCAGAGACTAGGCACGCAAAAAAATGAACCCAAAACGTCCATACATCTGCTGCACAGAAGGCTTGCTGAATCCAGTGGCGCCAGCCAATAGAGGGGGCCTATATTATTATTAATTATACAAATTATAATGATATTTATACATTACATAAATTGTCAATATTTGTCTTTTTGAGCTATGAAATATACCCAGTAATAATTGTAAAATAGGATATCTGTGCAACATATATGCTTTTCCTGCTTGTCCTCTCCCCTATGCACCTCTCAGCTGCCCCCATGCACGTCTACTGTGGCGTGCACATGCTGGGGCCAAATCGATTTGGCCCAAGAAAGACGGAAGCAGTTTAGTCAATCACTGATTAAAGCTATAAATGAGTGACATACAATGTATCCAATCAGCTCCCTAAAAAAGACTCACCATGAGGCCATTCTCATTTGGCCCTAGGGTGAGCCTTCCAGTCTCTCGTTCTCGTCAGGGCTAGTTTCTCGAGGCGCCATTATACAGAGCTACCAACTCTCACGGTTTCGCCGTGTGACACACGCTTTTGCATGTTTTCACACGCACTCACGCCACACAACCAATTTCTCACGGCAAAAAAAAATCTGATTTTGGGCCGAGGCGCGTTCGTTCCTTTTCAAACTCCCCGACGATAGATGGCGCTAAGGAGTGCATCTGTAAACCTATTTGCCAAAGAGTCCCAAAGTTAGCAACAGAAGAAGATTTTCAAACAGACACAACCGCGGGAGAAACTCAGGAGGAGCAGAGACTAAGGCAGACCTGGGCATCTTACGGCCCGCGGCTCTCCCAGTCTGGCCCTCGTGAGGTCAATCAAAAATGAAAACTAAATGAATAAGGTGTACGCCATGAATGCAATACAAACGGCACTGCTTTTACTTTGAAGGCGATTTATTTATGTGTGCGCGCACGCGCGTGCTTACGCGGTCCCACGACGGGCAGTGTTGCCGACTTGGAGACTGAAGTGAAAGCGTATTGTTCTGCAGTTTCTGTCCTCAGCGAGCAGCGGGTGGTCCGGCGAGACCCCCGCCTCCCAAGGAGCCTCGCGCTGCAGTCTCCGCCTCCAGATTGAACATTAATCGCGCAAAGCCGCCGCAGATCTGACCTGCGGTCTGATCCACTATAGCAGAGCACTTTAAGTCAGGATCACTTCTGGATCTTTATTCTTCCCTCAAAGAGGATAACTTTCCTCACATGAGGAAAGATGCTCAGAAGATGTTGGTTCTCTTTGGATATATCTATATGAGAACAAACATTCTAGTGATGAAGTTCAACAGATCAGATCCTCTCTCTCAGCTGTCCTTCACATCTCCACCTCATTCAACCAGACTTCATGCTCTTGTTCAAGCAACACAGACTGGACTTTTCTCCCCGAGTAAGAACAACTGAACTGGAAAACATCAAAAGCACTTATTGCTTTTGTTTAAAGTGAATACATTGCTGGTCTTTAAGATACATATTTAAAGGTAAGGTTTAAAAAAAATCTTAAAAAATTACATTACATTTTTTTTACTTATCTTCATAGCCTTATTGTAACATGTATTCTCACCAGTAGCAGCTCAAAACCATATAATTTACAGTTTTTTAATAAAGTAATAACATTAATATTGAGTTAATTGAATTAAATTCAGAATTGGTTTGGCCCTGCACAATATATTTATTTGTTTATTCTTTACTATTTATTATTTAAATACATAACTGTATTTTTATTTTTATTTTTTTCACTTATATTTACTTGCACCTTATCATTCACCTGCACCTTTTATTTATCATAGAACCTCCTCATCTTTGCGTGTGTGTATAATTCTTTCCTATCCTTGTCTTCATCCATTATTGTTTGTTTCTTAATTTCTTTATTTGTTTCTTAATCTCTTTATATGCCGCTCTTTGCCTTCTTAATTACCCCTCGGGGATAAATAAAGTTTTTCTGATTCTGATTCTGACAATGGTCCAAATTTCTCATGCGGCCCCTTGGGAAAATTAATTGCTCACCCCTGGGCTAAGGTATGTTACAACGCCAAATTAATTCCAATTTCCTGATATTTGAGCCACCAACGTGTGTGGCTGCGTGCGCGGCAAAATTTTGGTCACTCCTGACAAAATCTCACTCCAAGGTTTTTTGAAAAGTTGGCAGCTCTGCATTATAACAACATGACAGCGGTGAGTGCAAGCATGAGCACTGCTCTTCAAAGGAGACCAAGCGCTAACTCTCGTAGCTGTCCATGCTGGATGGGTCCCCGTTGATTTAAAAAGCAAGCATGGAAAGTAAAATACGGCGTTAGCACGACTGCATCCAGCAGCTAGCTTAGCTTAACCTCCTGGTGTAGCTTAGCCGTCTCCACAGAAGCTGCTTCCCTTTCACGCCAGTCTGTTGTCTTATGGTGATGTCCGGTTGATCTGGGACCAGGTGTTTTACCTGTAGTTTCCCTGCCAAAGTTCTTCTCTCAAGCGGGTGTTGAGAGATTATACCGAGTAAGGGACATGAACCAAACATGAGAACACCAGGAGGACACACATGGATAACTCCATCAAGCTACTACGCTACATATCAGGCTAAGTCAACATCGCTACCTGTCAAGTTAACCTGGTGTTAAAGTACATTCAGCTCAGCCCAAACTTGAAAACGGCTTGTTCAACCCAAACAGTAAAAAGGGGACAACTTGGTTCCGTTCTGGTGTTTTATTTTCCTTTTGAGATGGATTAGTCGCAATGTGCGTGGAGTGAATGTCAAAAGCTACTGAAAATATGGTCTGTTTTGTATACAAATTAGAAACAGTAACGGTATTAGCAGAATATAAGCAGGTATAAGAGGCACAAGGTTAGTTAAAGTTATAATAACGCTGTATGCTTTAAGGAAATTGCCGTGAGTGTTGGCTCTGTGTGTGTGTGCTATTAATGCAAACAAGGAGTAAACAAACATAATTATCGTTTTTGTGCCTTATACACAGCTCTTACGTTGGTTTTGGGAATTTATTAATACATTTGAAACATCAGTCAAGATATATATGTATATGTATTAATATACTGAATTGTATTAATAAGATTATTATTATTATGACATTATTATGTCAAAGTCTTGGAATACATGTTAAATATTTAACTGCAAAGTAGTAATGCGTGATACCATATGATGCATTGAATCATACGGGGATGTTTGCTGAAATTTATTAGATGGCCCTACCAACAACAATTGCCACCAACCGCTACTGGCTGAATCCCTCTTTCCATGGCAGACGGGTACAGAAAAGTGAGCATTTGATTTGCAGGGCAGCAAGGCAGCAGCTTTTCGATATGGGATTACAGCGACATCATTCAGCCTTTCCTCGTCAATCACCGTTGCAACCTCATGCACATACACAGATGTACACGCTTTGACTGCCTGAAGATGAGGTAACCTCCATAAATCCTCACTGGGGAAATTGCCGACTGAAATGACACAGTCGATGTTATGTCTCTTGAATAAACTTTCCAAACTCGTTATGACCGGACAGCGGGCGAGCTACAGCTAACCTGGTTTCTAAGCCAGCTAGCTTGGTAAAGCTGTGCATGTTCCCTCACTGGTTAGCACAGAGTTTTTTATTTATTTATTTAGCGGTGTGTGTGTGTGTGTGTGTGTGTGTGTGTGTGTGTGTGTGTGTGTGTGTGTGTGTGTGTGTGTGTGCGCGCAATGTAACGAATGTGAGGTACTTTCTTTCATTTGTGTGTTTTCTCTTATCCGTGACTCAGTGTCAAAAGGATGGAAGTTCGGAGGGAGGAACTTGTTTTCCTTTTGCCTGCATGCTTATCCTCCTTTAAGTTAGATGTGAATGAATACAGTACAGTAGATACACGTGGCCCATCCTGACTACTCTACAGGAAAATAAACAAACAGAGCAGGGCCCGTGTGTGTAATGTGCGCGTCGCGGCGGGAGGTTCTCCTCACTGTTTGTTGAAGTTCTTCGGCTGAGTGGAAAAGGAGCCTTATCTTAATGGGATTGCATAGCAGGAAAGCCCATTGTCTCCACAACAGAAATATGGGAAACCCATGTCGCTCCATGCACATGTGGAGACGACAACTGCGACAAACACATTACTGTCATGTATGTATATGTATATATATATATATATATATATATATATATATATATATATACACATACACACATATATTAATGTATATTCTGTCAATTAAGTTTCACGAATCCAATGATAACTAAACTATTATTTTATCTATCTCTTTTGTCTTTGTGCCCTTTTTTATTCTGCTTTTGGATCAGTTTGTTCTAAGAATCCAGTCCACTCAGTTCCCGTCGAGTACAATCTAACCCAGGGGTGGGCAAACTACGGCCCCGTGGGCCGTATGTGCGTTTTAATCCAGCCCACGGAATATTGGTAAAAATAAATTCAATCATAGTAAAGACCACATTCATTTAGCCTTTTCCCCTGCAATAACCGGCGTTTCAGTTGATCCCACTCCCCAGTACGAGCACTCTAACAGCCCTTAAAAAACAGAATTTACTTTTAATAATAAGTTTAATAAGTTTAATAAGAACAAACAGCTGAATCCAGAGTTATTTCCTCAGCATAATAACGCATCAGACGCACAAGACTGCGCCGCCCTGCGCGCTCAAATGTCATCGTGTTCTGCCTTCCAGCTTCCATCCCCCCTCGACATGTGAAGAAATGCAGCAAATCGCTGGACAACCTGCACAGAGAATTCTGCTGTCGGTTCTCTGATTTAAAAAAAAAGCGACTTCAGCTGGTGTCACTTCCCCTCCCAGGTAGCAGCGGACTCGGGTCATATTGCGGCTGAGTGACGGCGGATCAGCTGTGTTCCGGCCAAATGTGAGCCAGCTTTGTCTCATTTAATTTTTGCCATATCTGGCCCAGATTTAGCTGTTACAAATAAATAAATATCTATCTATATATCTATCTATCTATGTTTCTATATATATAAAAATAGCTGTTTAATATTCTGTTTAGGCCAGCAGAGAAGGCTTAGCAGGCCTTGACGGCCCGCCATTGCTGTCATAAGACTATGAAACAGCGCTGCAGGAGTTGCAATTGGAGCTGATTGATCTTCAATGTGACTGTCTTAAAGGAGAAGTTCAACTCTTAAACTGGATGAGGTTTATGCTTCACTAATCATCAGGAGGATGCACAGCGGATCCTGCTGTTGTTTGGCTCTACCTGTGGGCCCGGCCCGTCTGTCAAATATTAAAACTCATCGTGGCCCCTGTGCCAAAAGGTTTGCCCACCCCTGATCTAACCAAACTCAATCACAGCCCAATAAAATGTAGTCCATCCAGGTCTAGACAATTCATCCAAATCTAGTCTAGAACAGTCCAGTCATTCTACTTGAATACAATCAAGGAAAGTCCAGTACATTCCAGTGCAATGCAATCTAGTCCGATCTAATCCAGTCCAATTCAGTGCAGTCTAGTACAACCAATTCAAGTCTAATCCAACATTATGTCCTGTTCATTTTGGTCTGTTCCAATTAGAACGAACCAGGTCAAGTCCATACTAGGCCAATCGAGTGCATTCAAATCCATTCCAATCAGGTCCAGTCCAATCCAACCCAATCTACTGATCCAGTCCATTTCAATCTCGTTAAAATCAGTCTGGTCCAATCAAATTCAATACAGCCTATTGATTAGTCCAGTCCGGTCTAATTCATCCCAAATCAATTCAGTCAAGTCGTATCCAATCTACTCCTGTGCAGATCCTTCTTCAGTTATTCAGTCCAATCAAATCCAGGCCAATCCCGTATGACCTAATCCAATCTAGTTCAGTGCCTTCCAGTCCAATCTAATCTATAACATGATGTGACATGACCCAGTGAGACTATAAACATGATAGAGACATGTATTTAGGGAATATGCCTTCGAAATTCATCTTCCGTTTACACAATTGCAATCTATGCACTACAGACGCCCCCTGGTATATTGTGATACGACATAAAATCACTGTAAATAACATTGTAGAGATAATAACAACATTGAAAATGATCCTGGGCTTTCGCTAGTATAATCCTTTTTCTTGTGGTGTTACATGTAGTGTTACTGCCCCTGGCTACTTCACACACTGTGAGCCTGCAAAACAGCACAGCTCGGTTGCTATGCGAGTGTACACTGTTAGTACGAAGCACTCAAAAGGAGCTGTATATAAGAATCTAAACATTACTATTGCATCAAACAACTTTTTTGTCTATATGAAGATATAATGGAGTAATGTCGACCTGAGCAGATAATTGAAGTCACCATGTGTGTTGTTATCCGAGCTTCTCCTTGCTATGTTGACTTCTAGCCGGGCGCACCCCAGCGGCTAGAGGCTAGCTCACAGCCCTCTTCAGGTAGCTCACAGCCCTGCTCGGCACTGCTCTCATACGGTGTTTAAAGCTGACAAAGCCGTCCCGACCGACAGTGTCGTTGCGGAAGCAGAGCCCCCTACCCTTGAGTTCCTCCTGGAGTAAACACTATTAGCTTTGTCAATACATTTGCTGTAGTTTGCGCTGTTAGCGCCACTCGCCAAATTAACTGTGGCTCACTTTCGCCATGTTGAGAGGCAATCGAAAATACTCCCAATTTTGCACCTTCAAAGATTTTACAGAAAGCGATGACGCCTTCTTGACAACCTGAAGCTGCAGAAACCAGCATTCTACAGACACACACACACGCACGTGCACGCTCGCACGCACGCAGCTTTGTTTGGGGTTCCTGGTCCTTTTAGTGGATTGCTTGGCAACTCATGATGGATGAGACTGCAGGAGAGCCATCAGGGTTATGGTGCCCTCAGGTCGGGTTAATGACACAATGTAGCAGATGGGCCCTCGGTAAGTATGAGGGCCTCTGTTAGCAACTACGGACAACTATTATTTACTTATTCACCCCATTGCACACATTTACACATATTCGGGCAG
>NC_136590.1:17572337-17664837 GCF_910589615.1 Taurulus bubalis | reverse complement strand
TGCTTACTGCTTTTGTTCCATTTAATGCACTTAAGGTAAAAACTGTTTTTTTGTGTGTGTTTTTTTGTGTCTGGGTTTCTTTTAAGAAATATTCAATAAATGGCATATGAAAATGCATCTTCTGTATTGCACTACATCACTAGAGATGGTGAATTTGACGATAGGTCATCCGCACATGAGCCGTCTGCTCCGTCTATGGTTGAATGATATACTGTTGTTCAAATGCACAAATTTGTTTTGGTCAAACTGTGGAATTTAAACTGCGGTTGAATTCACCGAGGACTTGTTTCATGCCATTTATCTGTTTTATTAGGTGTATTATAATTAATTCCACTGTTCAAATATCCTGTAGACAGTCTCAAAGGTTTGCAAATTGCATGCCTCCCCCATGAGAGGGTAGCGTTAGATATTATGAGGTCTTATTTATTGTTATAGTAATATTTAAAAAAAAGTGTAATAAAAAAAACATACAAAAGCTTTGCCGTGTTTTGCAAGAATTTTGTGATTAATCCAAATGTGGACAACTTAACATTTGGACTTGATGTATGTAGGATACGCATTCCCTGCTGATTAAAGCTTCAGTTATTTTCAGTGCTGAAATGTGCAAGAAAAAAAGTTCTTATTTCAGTATGAACAATTTTATATTTTATTTATGTTTTTCTATCTTCACCTTCTGCAGCGGGTCATGATGTTCTCTTGCTCACCTGTATGGCATCTGTTTGTTGACCTGCTGTTGCGTTTCTCCTCCTCCTGTTCCCCTTTATTTCTTCTGCCCCATTACAGAATGTCATGGTGGATTAGGTATTGACTGATAAAGAGAGGCTCTCAGGTTAAAATGTTCCTGCACTTCACTGTGTTCTACCTGAGCTTTTTTTTTTTACTCCCAATGTTCCACACCCACACATCATGCCCCGAGGTTAGTTTGGTCTGGCCTCACAGTCTCCACTCTGCCTCCCACCTCCTTGCACAATGAAGTTTCAGGTGTCATAAACATTTCTGGAGGCAGACATGCTCTTACTGAGTGCTTCACAGGATGAAGAAACATTACATAGCTGAAGACCAGACAGTTAATTACAGGGCACATCAATTACAACATTCCATCTGACACTTCATTCCTTTGCAGCAGCCTTTGACATATATACTTTGTTTTACTCCAGGGGTGAAAACTATCAAATCAAGCTGTATACAAAAGAACTGGTACTTAAAGGACCAGTGTACCGGATTAGAGGGGATCTTCTGGCAGATATGGAATATAATAGTGTATGTATTAGTATGCTAGATGCCACTAAATTCTACAAACTGGCCTTTTAATTATAAGCACAGCAAAAAACCTTCAACGCATCATGATGCTCTCTGCACTCAACGTTCTGCCGTCCCGCGGGCGTCCTTTACTGTACATTCTAGTGTACACTGTACCCCCCATTTATAGTTTGGTACGAGTGCCATATGTTTCTGGAAACCTGTTCTTGTGATTCCAGCTTTGTAACCCGTTTCAAGATCAGACCACCACAGCAGCTACAAACGAGACTTTCGTCAGACAACAACAAACAAACAAACAAACAATAGCAAAATCCAGGCAACTCACCGATGACGCCTCATATTGATCCATAAATCCATAGCATTCCAACAAAAACGGCGTTGTTACGTCGTAAAGGTCCAATCAAAATAAATCCCAAAAAGATGTAGTCCAAAACAAGTGATTACATCCATAAATATCCACCAACTGGCGTTGCATCATTTCATATCAGCTGGAAGATATGAAAGAAAGCAGTTTTGTTTTTAGAAGAAAGGCAAGTTTGCATGAGAGCACAGCTACAAACTCGGTCCACCGAAAACTAAGCTTTCTATTGGATCCTCACTTGAACCAATAGGAGCTTCATGTCCTGACTGACAGGCTACATTACCCAGAAATTACCAGAAGCTAAGTTGAAGAACAGAGTCAACCCCTGTCTCCTTACGTGGCTCAAGCCTGTCACGTCGTACGGCTCAGATGACAGGCGTTTCGTACAGCCAATGAAATTGCCTAAAAAACGAGTACCAGAAAGAGGGGGGCAAATAATCCCAACAGCCTTCAATTTGATGAGAAGAGACAGCTGCTGATAGAGCTTCAGTCTGTCATTGAATTAGCATAAAAATTAATTTATACTTCATTTTCTCTGTGTCAGCAATACTTGTAGTAAATATGAATAGTACCTCTATAAGTTTGCAAGACTATAAGCCTTTTAAATAGATATATATATATATATATATATATATATATATATATATATATATATATATATATATGGAATATTTTCAGTCTCAAAATGGAAATACGCCTAGACATTTCATTAGAAAAACATGTGTAAAATATTCATTTTCTGTGATATTGTTATCTGCTTTTTACTTAGACTAGAAAAGGCTTCAGGCTATTGTCCCATTGTGTTTTCCAGTCCATAAGTCCCATTTATAGTCATCTACAGGCATCTATTTACAAAGAAATGTTCAGGCGGAAATAAAAACCTTATACTTTAGTGTATTCAAACTAATATTACTCAGTGTCAGCAGCACTTAAAGTGATTCTGACTATTGAGGGAAAAAAGCTTCAGCTTGTTACCTTTCAAAAGAGACAAAGACCATGCATTTACTCCAAATAGTTCAAGTACAGCTTCCAATTTACTTTGGGTATACCTGGATAGGCGTTTTTCATCAAATTTTACAGGAACGCTAAGAGGTTAACGTGGTGAGGAAAAGCTACCACTAAATTTCTGTGAAGCCCGACTTCCACCTGTGTAGAGAGTGCAAGAGCCATTTTGTGGACTTCAACTGAGTCGGCCCTATATAATCAGGAGTGGCATTAGGGCCAGGTGTTGCTCGTTTTTGAGAAGGCAAACCGAGAGATATACATGTTTATGGTTCATTTTATGATTTAAGTATCCTAGGTTGTGCCGACAATGTTTATTTTATGTTTTTCTATAAATACACGCAATGGTTCAATAAACAAACTGGCCTTTACATCTGGACATTGTCATCACTAAAACGCGTCAGAATACTATCAAGGGAGCAACCAAGTAGTGTCTTAGGGTTAAATAGGCAACGGGGGCACTACAGAGAGGTACGGGTAAGATTTCAGGGTGTGTACACATGTAGTTTTCTTTCTATTGAGATGTGATTCATCTTTAATTTCAACACCTATTGTGCCTCTTTAAATGCCTCTTTAAAATTACTTCACAGACCTAATACTAAACAATTGAAAATCTCCACATGGATGAAACACTGAGATGTGGACTTTTATTAATCAATGAGGCAACAACTACCAGTACAGCTTTTTTATTTTTTATGTTCATGGATATTTGGACGTCAAGACTTCAGCTGCTGGAGTGTGTGGGTAAGTTAGAGAAGATAAGGAGTTCAATGACTGTCATTAAAAGTGTTTTGTCTGAACGATGTGATATTGTCTTTTGTGTTGCATGCTGTCTTTAGGTGTTCATTTGCTTTTTGGTTATAAATACCGAAACTTGGGAAATAAAGGTGTATGTGTCCAGTGTACTGCACATCCACAATGTCATGTTTAATATTGAAGAATCAGTCACTTCAAAGCTATACGTAACATTCAAAAGGTCAACAGAAAGCTGGATGCAGGCACAGACTACGTAAAACACTGAACGATTAACATGGTTTGAGACTGAAAATAAAGAAAATAATATACACATTTAGCTTCTTTCTTTCTTTTTAATATACTCACATGTATTCAAGCCACAGGATTCTTGTGCTGACTAACTGACCTGTAAAAAGCCACTCCTCTGGTCTCCGCTGATCTGGAGTCAGTGCAGTTGGTGTTTTGGTGTGTGCAACAAAAGGGGGCCTTCAAAGAGTTCCAGATTAAGATAATATATCAATAATATGTTCTAAGGCCTTACTGTAAAGAGATGGCGCTACATCAAACAGCACTGTGTCGCACAAATCCAGCCAAGCCCCTGCCCACGTTGTAATAACAGGACTCACACGGGTCCCTGCCACACGGGGGCAGTGTGGATCCACGCGTGTGCTTCATCTCTGGCCGTCAGCCAGCAAGAACAAATCATTTGCTTTTGATTGATTCTTTATTTGTGAACACTGGAGATTATTACAATACAAATCATTTCAGTGAAGATACAGTATACAGGTAACACGTTTACACTGAATCAATGACCACTGGTTTATATTGATCTATTGTAAAATCTGGATATCAAGATTAAGTTGAACCACTTCTTGAAAGCAAATTTAATTGTATTTATAATATTTCATGATACAATTTATATAGTTAACATACGCAGAAGGCAGAATTAAACCATCTTTGATGAAACATCTCAGACTTAAAAAACGCCCGTGGAATGCCGTAGCTCAGCACAGAGCCAATAACCATCAGTATATCTCTATGTAACAACAGGTACGCTCTTACAAAACCACAGCAGAGAAAAACAAGGGAAAAATAGGTTCAGTCAAACCTTCCTCTAGGTTTCACAAATTCTAAACACTTCTACGAGATTCACTTTTTCACATTTTGTGATCTTGATTGAAATGTACAAGACTGGCACTTTGCATATTGGCCGTGTTCATGTTTATTTTATCTTGCTTGGACATTTTTAAGCACATTAAAACTGAGCCTGGCAAAGTGGAGGAAAAAAAATCAAGACATCTTTAACGTTAACATTGATACAATATTCTGTAGAGTTGAAAATTCAATGTATACGTACAAAAAGTGGAGAATAAGAGACCCCACGGACCTCTGTCAATCACCTAAAGTCAAAGTCCAGTTACTAGTCCTTCAACCACATCTCACGACCTTCATCTGAGGATGGAGTAGATCTGTTGAATATTACATTAATCAATATTATCAAGTTCTGTTATGAAGAGAGTGAGATGTGATAAAAAGCGCTGTAGCTCAGGGGGATGAGTGGTCGTCCAGTGATCACAAGGTAGCCAGTTCGATCCCCAATCCCCCCCATAGCTCACATGTCGGAGCGTCCCTGAGCAAGACACCGAACCCCGAGCTGCTCCCTGGGCGCCCCACAGGGCAGCCCACCGCTCCCCAACCAAGGATGGGTCAAATGCAGAGAAATTTCCCAAAGGGGATTAATAACGATAATTTCTTTCTTCTATACAAAGCTAGTAATAGTTGTTGTTAATAGCTGATTCAATGGCAGTTAACAGGAGCATGGACGTGAGGTGGTGTTGCCCTACTCTACCTCCTAACTGGTTCAGTAGGCCGTGATCATCTATTGTAAACTAGATTACCGAAGGTTCATCATTGTTTGGTGGTGACCTCTAATGGTCGTAGTAATTAAGACGGGAGCAAAGGAGAAGGACAGGTGAAGTAATATAAAGAGCAACAGAGTGTGTTTAGGGAGGTCGGTGTGGAGGGATGGGCCCAACAAACACAGGACTTTCACCCAGGTGTGTTTGTGTAACATACATGCTATGGACTTATCATGTATATTACTTTAGTTACGTAACCATAATACTTATTTTAACCCAAACCATGACCTTTTCCTAAACCTGTAGCAGTTTTGTTGCTTGAATCTAACCACAGACTTTTGTTTCAATTCACATTGTTACCCACATTCTTCTTCTTAATGTGTAAAAACTGCTACCGCTTCACAAACTTGCAGGTGGTTTCAGTTTTCCCATTTTGCCCTTCCTGCAGCAATATATCGGTCATGATAAGAGCTGGATATGGCAATATGATGGACTGATAACATTCAAAACGGTGAATCGAAACGAGATAATCTGTGAAACTCAAGAGTAGAGTCCGTCTCTTTGCTGATGATCTACTTTTTTATTTTATTTAATATAGTTAAAAATGACTGAGGGAGGTTCTTAATGTGAAAATGTTTCACATAACAGTTTTAAATTTGAGCGGAAAATCTGCGTATAAAAGGTAAAGAGCTCAAAATAAATTCCACATGTGAGTAAAATGATAATCATGATCACAATTATTAAAAACAGTTATCAAGTGATATCCTGTACATAAACAGCACACAGTGCCATTTGGCAGCTTACATTAGGTGCAATAGCGTATCTGTACAAATATGTTCATTAGATCTATTCATTTCTATTTACTCTCAGATTAATTTAATATTCAACATATTTGTGTCTATAATCTTCGGTTTCAACAAAACAGGCATTTACAAACCACAACGCTTCAGGGCACGAAACTAAAATTACATTTAAAATATGTACATCACACTCATGGAAAAATGGATCGAACGAGCTGTAAAGGCGACTTACAAACATAGCTGTGTGTGTGTGTGTGTGTCTGTGTGTGCGTGTGTACGTGTGTGTGTGTGTGTGTGTGTCTGTGTGTGCGTGTGTACGTGTGTGTGTGTGTGTGTGCGTGCGCGTATACGTGTGTGTGTGTGTGTTTGTGTGCAAGCATGTATCGGAGTTATATTACATTCACAGTTGCAGAGGATAGATGGGTTGGGAGAGAGCATACTGGCCATATCACCACTGATAGAAATATTACAAACACTGAGAATTGCGTTCTAATTCCCAGACACACCAGATTAATTACTGCTTTAATGGAATGTACCTGTTTTATTTCTCACACACACACACACACACACACACACACACACACACACACAGACACACACACAAGGATGTAGTCTACGAGCGGCAGCAGCCGGCAGTCCTCATTTCTTTGTCAACGTACTGCTGCAGCTGGAACTTTGACTCATCGGACTCCTTCATGCTCCTGTGCTTCAGTTCTCTGAGAGAGAGAGAGAGAGAGAGAGAGAGAGAGAGAGAGAGAGAGAGAGAGACAGAGAGAGAGAGAGAGAGAGAGAGAGAGAGACAGAGAGAGAGAGAGAGAGAGGGGCAGCGTAAACATGAGGCGAACTTCATGAACTTTGTATTGCGCATGGTTTTTTATGCGTTTCAAGATACTACAATGACATTTCCACAATCTTGTCTGAAGGTGGCGTGGCAGACAAATACTTAAAAAAGAATGCACCATTGCATTTTTAGAGATTTTAAATTGAGGGCATGTTACTGCAAAAATATTTTCCAAAGCATATTATTAGGTTTTAGCTCAATGGATGTAAAATGCAGGGCCACAACACTTTTCCATTAATTTCAGTAAACTTTGAAGACTAACTAGAAGCTCCTGGAAACTCGATTGAGATCCTTTCTGTATCAGTTTGTGGTGCAGTTAAAAGTCGCTACTATTTCAAATCCACGTTTTGTGCAATTCCGGGATGCTTAGGTTCGTGTTTCCTGACAGATGGAATTAGAATGACCTCCTAGCGGTTGTGTCTCAGTGATCTTGGACCACTAAAGATGTATTAACTCATCCTGGAGTTCGAGTGGATGCTTGTGTCAGATGTAACGACATTCCTTCAAGGCATTCCTGAGATACCGCGTTTATGAGGATGGGACAGACTTGAGGTTGCAATGACCTTGACCTTTGATCTAATCAGTTCAGTCCTAGTGGACGTTGTGCTGAAATCAAAGAAGCTCCCTCAAGGCGTTCCTGAGATATCGCGTCCACACACGTACAGTAAAGACGGACATCTCAAAATATATATTATATACTTTTCTTCACAGTTTGGTTCGAAAATACAGTTACTGTCCAAAGTAAGATGAGAAAATATGTATGACTCACATATCAGTCCAATAGATATGAAACAACTACCAGAACTTGTGGAACTTTTCCTTCAAATCAACATCAGGGAAAACTCAATGTTCAAGTCAATGTTCAAGTTTATTAGAGCTAACAGAATGGTGACCTTTTGACCTCTGTATAGAACATGAATTGAGAAACCTGGATTATCTTTCACTATCTTTCACTAGTCAATTCAAGTAGCTTGAGAATGGACCATTGTTGTTGACATTTTTAGAGGCTCTTACTTTCAGCACTTATGTGTTTTATGCAAATAAAGCACTCCCAAAGTGAAATGGACTAAAGCACGTTGCGGTGGAAGAGTGACAAACGAAAGGGGATGGAGAAGTTTGGAGAGAGCAGGAAAAAAAAGAGAAGGTATGTGAAAACTGAAAAGGTGTGAGCAGGCGCTCGCGGACGGCAACGAGAACAGAGCTGGACAAATTTTCTGTATCTGCATGGTTGCTGTGTGCCAGACTGTCACGCTATTCTTGGCAACACCCCACAATGTCAGCCTGTTGCCATAACGAAGCTTTAAATGAAAACAACTCCCACACAAACTGTCTGACACTACACATTTAAGTGAGACACAGAGTTAAAATAGCATCCTCATTATAAAGAGTTGGAAAATAATGGGAGGATACTGTTGGATGTCTTGCTGTCAATATTTAACTTTTGGCTTGGATAGTAATCTCATTATAAGAGCTGGAGTTATCATTTCTGTCTCTTTCTATTGGAATGCTTAAGATACCATGGCACTAGGGAACAAAGACAAATGTACGTCACGTAAAAAAAAAGAATCTTAATAACCCTCTTGTCCCCTATCATTACCAGACTGGTCTTGTTCATATGTGTTCGGTACTGCAAAAGTCTTCCATCTGCCCACCATTAGCGATTGAAACTGAATATAAAAGACCTCAAAAAGCTTCACAAAACCTGTGCAGATGAGTTCTGTACTGCGGTTATTGGAGTTTACCATTGATGCTGAAGTTGGATATGTTGCACTAGATAAACTGTATACCTCCAGCCTCATAGTCTGACATGTAAGGTCACTGACCAAGCTGCCCTGAACGAGTTGGCAGTGAGAACGGGATGACGTGCCATACTGCCACTTCGGATTATTGGAAGTTCATCATTATTATTAAAAAGTAAGTTTCTCCAGATCATGTCGAGAGCAGCAATTCATTCTAATATCAGGTTAATATCAGTATTAAGGAAAAAGGGAGAGCACATACTTACAACTGAAATAATTCACCACCTATACAGTGAAAGCTACTCATGATTTCCCCCTCTCATTTTCAAACTGATGCAATAGAGCTTTTTCTGACAGCGGCCACAGGTGATAATTGATCCTCGCTAAGCCCCACCACAATTGATACATTTTTCCATCATCAAAACCTCACTTTTTACCATTCTAGCGCAGCACAAGTGCACAATTATAACCATGGTTTCCACAATGATTGATTTGGGGATTTCACACCGACGTAAACAAAGGCAGTTCTCACATGTAACGAATGGACTTTGTCTGCTGAAGTGACGACTGTTGCTATCAGCTCTTGCTAACGTCAGATATGGCAGCGGGGTAAAGCAAAAACAGGGGGAAACAGACACAGTGTGGTGAGCGACAGTGTGATAACTTTGTGTTTTACTTCTGTGATAAAACCATTGAAATGGTAACACGTATGACGTGCTAAAAGTAGAGCATCATACTGACTCAGGAATGCGACAGCGATATCTATCTCAGGTTGTTAAGTTAGCCACTGTTAGCTTCTGGTCTGACCAGCTTGCGTGAGGAAAAGCCCCCCCGAGTGTATTGAATTGAGGAGGCACGTGTGTTTTAATGCATTAACATTTTGTGGGCTTGTTCGCGCAACACTAGAGCTATTGACCTACGGGGGCCAGTACAGTTTTCATCACTTGGAGCTTTTGAGAGTTTGTGCGCTCTGCCATTGTGCGTTCCTTCATGCTGTGATGTTTTGTGTTTGTGTGTGACTCACTTGGCCACTGCAGTGAAGGCCAGCTCCACATTCAGTCCAGATTTAGCACTCGTCTCCATGAAGGGCACTCCAAACTCCTGCACAGAGAAACATCTGGTATTAGAGGTGTGTGTGTGTGTGTGTGTGTGTGTGTCGGTTTGTGCGAGTTCCGTGATGTGTACGTGGCCTTCTTGTGTCTGACGCTAAAAAAAATTAGCTAATCCAGGTTTATGTTTAAAGTAACTGGAGAACGATGAGATGGTTGCTAATCAATACCAATAATAATGTTAACTCATTGTGATGGGTGCTGAGATTTCTGGCTTTGAAAAACTAATTTTCTCCCCTCTTTGTCGTAATTTATAAGAAAGAAAATGAACACAGTGTGCAGTCGATGAAAGATGCTCCCAGGTATAGCAATCACATTATGTGTGTGTGTCTGCACCTTGACAGCTGCACTGCCTTTCCCACTTCTCTTCATATTTACTCTTAACATGCCTCTCAGAGCTTATCTGAGCGAACCGGCGTGGAAAATTAAGTTAGCAAAGCCCCGTCATTTATTCCAAACAATAACAACATTATGTGCCTCCGTGAATACATAATTACACACACTGATCAAGACACAGCAGCTACATGGGGGGAGTTTCAGAGTCCACGGGGCTGCGTGGGCAGAGCACAGTGTGTCTTTCATCCTGGTTACATGTGTCAAATTAAATGTGTGTGTGTGTGTGTGTGTGTGTGTGTGTGTGTGTGTGCTAAACTAACTTTTGCCAGTTTCTCTCCCTCCTCTCGCTTCACCATCCTGTCATGCGTGGAGTCGACCTGAAAGAGTTGAAGCACACTTCCAAGTTAGACATTGTCATTCACACACACAGATTGTTTAATCAGGGAATTCCTCAAAGTTTGTTGTCCAAGTTTTGATATATACATGTACAGTATATCATCACTTTGTGTTATTTGCAATTTCTGGTTGAGATTTTCACGACTATTTCTCGCTGGTTTTTTTAGATAAGCATTCTGCCATTCGGCACAGGGCAGGTTGAGTCCACTGAATTAATCAGAGCTTTTGCACTAAAAACAGCTGCCTCCTGAAGTGCAGCGCTGGGTGATAAATCTCTTTGTTTGGGCTCTGTTCGCATTACACATGGCCATCTGATACATTGTGAACATAAAATGTCATATATTGACGAGTTAAGCTGAGATAATTTGATCTCACTGGCACTTCTTCAACAGGATGGTCTATCTGTTGAAATGACCAGTAACAATTACAAAGTCATTTTGTGTGAAATGCATCTCTCTCTCTCCTTCCAGACACATCCATAAATCCACTCCAGCCCCCCCGTCTAACGAGTCCATCTGTCCATCCATAGCCCAGTGTTGGCAAGAAGGTCTCACCTTGTTGCCCAGCAGCATGACGACCACGTCCTGCTGAGCGTACTCATGGATCTCTGTCAGCCATGCCTGGAGACGGGAAGAGGGCACAGAGTGGTGAAGAGACCCAAAGCGGGAAGGGAAGAAAAAGAGCAGATAGGCATGATTGGAGATAGATAGTGGTGAGAGAGGAGATGGATGGATCCGTCTTGTCCTCCCCTACTCCCTCCAGATCCCCTCTTCATCATTCTTACCCCCTCTGGCATCTCCACCCATCCGTCTTCTTCCAACAGTGTCTTGGTTCTCCACTACTCGCATGCACTCTCCTCTGAGATCTCCATCGTTTAGTTCACTTTGCGTAGCATGCATGAATACAGAAACCATTTTCACACAACTGTTACGCAAACCTTCGAAAGGCAGCGGGAAGCAGTTAAGAAACGGACTTACGCAAGATGATGAATGTAGCTAAAAAAGTCCTGCCAGATCTGATTAGTATCGGACAGGTCGGTCTTCACTGTCAGCGGATATTATATCTACTTTCATCAAATATTCCAGTACACCGATTAAAGTCAATGCAATCATGAGGGGCTTTGTGTCTGTGTGGGGTCATCAAAAGTAGATTGGACATGTCTGGAATTTTGATTTAAAAAAAACAACGCATTTGCAGTGTTCTAGATGAGGAAGACCTCGTCCTTTTTCTAACAATTCTAAGCACAAATATACGGGACAAATCACTCCTCATATTGATTCAGTGAGGGAAGTGGATTACATTTTTGTAGACAGGATGATCTTGTATTACATAGGTAACTGTAGCCTCCAGTTATTTTGACTTGTAAAACTTTTTTAACTGCAGTATGACGTCTTTCTCTCTGACTGGTAGCTGAGAGACACCTTTGATGCACTTTATCAGAGGAGGTGAAGACAACATTAGCTGCGTGATGGGGAGATTTAAGTCTAATCAGAAGTGTTTTCTGTTAGTTTCAGTTTTCCACCTCTGAAGAGCACAGCCGCTTCCCCAAATTTGTCCCATGCGGAGATTCCCAAACGGGGTTCAGCGTCCGGCAGACGGCCTGACGGACTTTAAGCTGTCCATTACGTTATTGCCAGTTGAATAGGCCCGCATGACTGTTTTCTTGTGACATTCCTTTTCCCCTCAAAATAATAAGACTTCCAAGGGAACACAGATATGTGGGACATGTTTTTGAATGTGCAGAAGGTTTGGAACAAGAGTAGATTAATACAAATTAATCAATGCATCCTATTAGTTGAATAGGTGCCACATGGACATTTATAGAGATGACTTCCCCAAGCAAAAGGCGCAAAAGAGAACAGAAGAGAGTAAATCTTGTGTGTTGAGAGATCAAATGAAAAGGAGAAAAGTTGACGTCCAGGAGAATACATACTTCAAAGCAATTTCAGAATGCTTGAGAGTTACTGCATTATCATTTTATATTTTGAATATAAAATGTATGTTATCCTTCACGTGAATAAAATATGTTGCCCTCAACTCACGTTGATGATGCAATTTCGTTGTACAGGAACCTTATTTTTAAAAGACCTTGAAAAAAAAAAAGATCAATGATATAAAATTACAGAATATGAAACATGTTGCTCGTCAATGTGCCTCAGTCTCCATGAGCCAATATTAGAACGTGATTCTTAATGCCGCCTGCAATAATTTGCATTTAAGCTGAAATAGCTTCCCTACTTTCATGTCTGTAATAAACCCAGATGATTATGGAAATAATTTCAGTTATGGTAATTACTGTCCCATAACATTTTCTGGAAAGATACTGCATTGCGTGAGCGTACGTTTGTGTGTGATTCAATCTAAATCCAATCTCACTTTCAACTGGGATACGTGGAAAATCCTGAAAAGTTGTAATTTCTTTTAGGGCAGTGAAATGAATTTTCAGATAGGGAAGATGCTAAATAATGAGCCACGAATGATCACAGGATTTGTGTTAACTTTCCAGCCGGGCTTTTTTATATCAAAACGGACATAGATTTTACTGCTAAGCCCGGATAAGAGAGAGAAGAAGATGGAGGTGGGTGTAATGAAATGGAGAGCTTATGCAACAAAAAGCTTGTGTCAGAGCACCTCTTTTGTATGAGGGAGGAGAACAGGAAGGCTGTGCTGTTATGACAGAGGACAATGGGACATTTCGTCAGTATTACAATTGTATACAAGAAGCTGAAAAAAAAGACATCCTTTTATTCATACAAATATTATTACATTTCAAATGTGTAACTTTTTGTCTCAGATCGTGGGAAGGAAGTAAATCTCTTACAGCAATTTCCGATCGAGCGAACCGAATTGAAAGGATCCCAGCATGGGTTTTACCAGTGATGTGGTCTACAGAAGAAATGTAACCCCTACACGTATAGCCGTAGCAAGGGCCAGCTGGGCAGACAGCTGCTGTTAACATGTCAAGTAGCAATAAGCACGTATTGATCGCTTCATACTGGCGGAGGTGTAGAGGTAAATATATTTCATTGCTATAGAGTGAAACAGCGAGAGAAAGGTCATGCCTCTCTCACACTCACACAAATACTGTACAGTACACACATTTCCTCCTGCCTCCCTCCAACTGACTGCCAGTGTATCATCGGGCGAAGAAGTCTCGGATCAGCCGTAATCCCTCCTCTCGTCTGCAGGTTTACAGTATTCTGCTCTCCCACCCCGGGGCGGTTTACATCACTTCATTACACCAAGATTAATGTATCGGAGCTCTCACCTAGAAGCCCTCGACTCTCAACACGCAAACCTGC
The DNA here is from genome assembly GCF_910589615.1 of Taurulus bubalis. Taxonomy (NCBI): domain Eukaryota; kingdom Metazoa; phylum Chordata; class Actinopteri; order Perciformes; family Cottidae; genus Taurulus; species Taurulus bubalis. Next base: position 17,651,097 of record NC_136590.1, on the reverse strand, counting down.
CAATTACTCGCACGGGCCTTGAAAGATCTCGGTGGCCTGTGGGGTTATGGAGAAGTGAAAGCGGGAGTGCAGGCTTCTGTGCCCCCGAAAGTGATCAAACTTCAAAAAGGGCCCGCTGTCTACGCAACGCGTTAGAAGTCGTACAAGTGCAAGTGCGTGTGGGAGGAGGACACGCGTACTCTGTTGGTCGACATGTGACAGATCTTGACAAGCAGTCATATTAACAGCCTTGGTGGAGCTTCAGATTGGCACTTTGACTTTGTGTTCTAAGGGAGACAGAGTTATGGCCAAATGCTTCTTACGGGTGAAGTGGGTGCTTCCACTTGAGCCGGCGGAGAACATCCAAACAATGTGACATGAGTGCAACCTAAAGCTAAGAGAGAAAAAAGTTTGTGTTTGCAGCGGTCAGCCGGAGTCACCAGGAAATGTCACATCCCAATTTGCATAGCTGCCAAAGCTCTATGAACTTTGTGGGTTTTATTCAAAAACAGAAGAAACCCACAGCTAGCGCTGACCTGTTTTCCATCGCGCCTCCTCGGGTGAGCGTGGTGGCATCGTGGGTGGGTGCCGGCGGAGAACCAAGCGGGGTTTATACCATGTTTTTTTCTTGATTTGTACTTTGTGTAGTATAGGGTCCCTTAATTAGGGGACCCTATACTACTCAGTACTACTACTCAAGTACTAAATAAGTAGTGGCTTACACAAATTGTATGGCAAGCCCCCTGCTTGAATACACTTTCAACATCAAGAGGTTCAAAGTTGGTATTAATATTACTTATGGTAAAATAAATTAAAATAACAATAGAAATTTCAAACTATAAAGTTGTGATGTGAAATTACCGGCGGACTGTTCACACTGAAGGAAACCGCAAGCAACGCATCTTCTCTGCATCGCATGACTGGATCGATCACCATGTCACCGCTCCTTCACTACCGTTTAATAAAAATCTGCATCTTCCACTCAACGTAATAACTACCTGAAGAGCCACCAAAGCAGCACTTTCCATTAACTCCCACTCTGAACACCCTCCAGATGAACTGGTTAATGCATTTTGAGGGGGAAATCATAAGCACTTCACTAAACTAGCTACAGGTTAAATCCCTACTGTTCATATATGAGTGTTATTGTGAAAACAGCTGTTAATCAATCAACCTTGACTAGTGTTTGTGTGCGTGTGTGTGTGTGTGTGTGTGTGTGTGTGTGTGTGTGTGTGTGTGTGTGTGTGTGTGTGTGTGTGTGTGTGGACTCTCTTCTGGGTGTTGGTTTGAGGAAGCTGTGGTCAGATGTGAGCGGGTCGCTGGATGGGGAAATACAGAGAGAGAGAGAGTCATATTAATAAGAAAGAGATGTGAGAAAGAAAGTAGTCCCGACTGGATGAGAGTAAGATCCACACAGCTCTGCAGGTAAACAATGATTTATATTTTTACCATCACTTCTTGAACACCAAGGTTTTCACATTGCAAACATGTCTGTGTTCATTCTTCTGTGTTAAGGTACAATAATTTGGTGGTTTTAAAGTACTACGTTTTAAGTTACTGACTGTATTCAGAGTTTACCTTTAGTTATTTGTTTAGAATGTTTATTAGTGTCTGTAATACAGGAGAAGTTTAATCTTATCAACTTTATTCATGATGTTAATCAACACTGTTTAACTGTTATAACACAATCCCACAAAAAAAAAGCTGATTTTTTAATAAGCATTAGAATTTAATTTTAAAAAATGCAACGCTGCCAAAGCTTGACTTGCTCTGGTATGCTTACCTCTCTCTCTCTATTCTGTAAGCTATTATATGGCTGTATAAATAACATAACCGAGTTATCCCTTACAGTTATAAAAGCAAAGTATTTAAGCTAAAAGCCTTTCTAAAAAAGCACCCGTTGTTGACACAGCAGCTCGTATCTCTTGGTTGTGAAACTTAATTTGAGAAGTCGCGTTGGGCGTTTCCTGTTCCTCTTTTCAAAATTGAAACATCCCTCCGCCCTCTCACGGCCTACATGTTTCTCTCCACAGGGTTTATTTATGTCACAGACCCGACCAACACTTCAAAGAAGATGAATAGACGCTCCGTTGCTACGAATGGCCAGTTTGACCAGCTGAGTGAAAAAGTGTCTAGAGACAAGAACAGACAAGGACCGGGACACGTGCCAGCACACCTCAGCCAGGAGCCCGGAGAGCGCTTGTCCTCAACAGTCTCCGCCTCTGAGGCGACGCCACGTTCCCATCAGCGCCGGTGGTCCGCCGACTTTTGCAGGTGTGAGACCTCGGCCGTCATAACAGTGAAGAAAGACAAGAAGGAGCCACAGCCTCCTCAGCGTGGCATATCCCTCCTCCGACCCCACACAGCATCCAGTCCATCATTCAAACGCTACTCCTGCCCCCCCATTGGGGTCTTCAGCTCATCCTCCTCTTCTTCGTCCTCCACTTCTTCCTGCTCTTCTCCTCCTCCTGTCCAGACATCTGTCATCACCGGCCACGACCCTCTCGGTTGGAAGCTGCGTCCCAAGTCCAGCTCCACGTCGCCCCGGGCTCGCACCAACAGGCTGTCTCTGCAGATTCCCGTCCCAGTCATAATCCATGAGCCAGAATCAAGTCCTGCAACTGACTCTCGATCAGTCCTCGATGCCAATCCGGACCCATCTCTCGAGGACAAAGCCCCTCTCGGCCCCAAGCCAACCCGTCGACGCCACTCTGACTCTTCAGCCTTCCTCAGGTCCCTGGCGCCCCCTCTGCCCGTGGTGACGCTCGAGCAGCTCCGCCACATGCACCTCCGCCCGCTCGCCCTTTTGGACGAGTCAGACGACGTCTTCAGCGGGGGGAACGAAGAGGAGGCGACCGCTCGAATGCGCAAAATCCCACCACCAGTTCCAGAAAAAACATCCATGGCAAGACGTATAGCACAAATGATGACTCATTCACACCAACGCCATGGGCCTTTTACAGCTAACGAGGAAATCATTTACAGCAGCGTTATAAAGCCAAAAGCCAGACGTTCACACCAGACTGAGGACCACAGCGGCCTGAATGCTAGAGTCACTGGTAAGCATGAGTAAAAATCTCAAAATAATTACCAGAGGAGAAAGAATGATACATTGTATTTCTATACGCACAGAAATTCTCAAATGTACAGATTTTGCTTTAAAATCATTATTTCGGTGAGGCCATCCAGTGGCACTGTTTTCGACCAAAATACAAATGCAGCTAACGGAGTTTCCATATGACTTTTTTTGTGCAGCCACTCAGAGCGATTTTAATTTGAAATCTTGTGAGCCTTTTTAGAAAAGCGCTGGGAGTGCTTTTTTTAAATTTTTTATCAAGTGCTCCACAGTGCACTGCCAGCATTTTTCTGCCAGAGAAGAAGGCTATATGTACACAAAGGCAGAATCGAACATGCAGATAGGGTTCATGGGTGATTTTAAAAGTTAAGAACCAACAGTGTTGAACGCCATCCTCCTTGGAAGCAGTATTCGTTTAACACAAACGTGGAAAATAACTGAACCAGCTGTAAAAAAAAAAAACACTGTATAGTAAGACTGATAAAAGTATAAGACATGTGCTGCATGGATGGTGATAAACTGATGGAATCAACTGGAATAATGAACATACTTGAATGTACTTTTGTGGAGACTTGCTCTTCCTTTGTTCAATATTAATGAAGCATTCATTTTTAATTAATCATTTATGTTTAGCCATAGGATTAGAGTAGAAGAGAAGGAACACACACATTTTCAAGAATGAATAAAGAGTGTCCCCCAATGAGGAGGGTGGAGGCAGGGAATTTACAAAAAAAAGAAAAGTCACAATTGACTTATAATCACCTATCTACTCGTGAATGCCCGAGTGCCTTTTACCCTGATTTGCTTTTGATTGATTATCGTGTGCTGAGAGGAGGAGGGGGCGTTATAGTGCCAGTCAATAGTAACAGCATTTTCTGTGTTTCAGCAGGACTGTGCGTGGACACCAGCTGCGACAGGGAGCGGTCAACGCCACGTTTCCCTGGCTGAGGAGACTGAGGGTACATCCCAAGTCGCTTAATTGCATCCCTGTTTCCCTCACTTGCGTCTTTTCCTTGTGTCTTAGTCCCTCCCACCAGAGATGCATGGAGAGACGCAAGGAAACCATGCGAGGAGAGAGGACAGGAGGAAACGTGTTTTAAGAGACATGAGACGTCCTTTCCTCTGAACTGTCACATGAAGAGACGTCGGTTTCTGATGACTTAAAATCCACTTTAAATGATCCACTTAAAATATTGATTAAAAAAATATCGTATAATGTTTTCAGTTGATTTAATGGTGTTAAACTACTACTTGTACTAATAAAGACACAGTTATCAGTGTCAAAGTGGAGATGTTTTCTCTGTAGTCTGCTACCTGTTAAACAAACTGCATTGAGTATTTATACACAGTGTGTGGTATTTATACGCGCAAAATCTCGGTGTATACATGAAAAAGTGAGAAAATGTAGTATTTAAACAACAATGAGAATTCCAAAGCATACAGTATACCTTAAATGACACAAATGAATGAGAGACAATAGTTTGATTAAAATAATACACATTTATATAGATGCCTGTATGAATGCCTGCTTATATTTTGAGCGTCTTTCTTTTATAAGCATATTAATTATTTCAAACTCAGCGTGAACGACATGAACATAAGAATACACATCCATGACTTTTCCAAAACCTTTGGGATTTTATTTTTTTCAAGGATTGTTCCAGGCCTGGAAATAACCATTTTAAAATTCCATGACTTTTCCAGGTTTTCCATATATATATATATATATATATATATATATATATATATATATATATATATATATATATATATATATATATATATATATATAAGGAGCGAGGAAACGACAATTAAGATACTTGGGATGCACCCTGAGAGAGGAGACTTCTTCGACCTCCAACACCTCCAACTACCAGTAGCAGTTGTACAGATTACAGTCCGTGTACCGTGTGTCCTGTGGTTGGCACATCATGGTCCACTTTTTACTCGAGGGTATGGGATTGCTGGAGCTAAAGACATAAATGACTATTATTCCTTCAATATTCTACATAAGTGTTAGCCTGCAAAGCATTCTCTCAAGAAGTTTAAGAAAGATTTAGATATATATTGTACCTTTTGCACAGTTCAACCTGAAACTGTATTTTCTTTTTTGGCATTGTCTGTTCTCCAAAAAGTTATGGAAAAATGTCTCCAAATTTACTAGCGATGTTTTGTACAAAGATTTTATATTATTTTATGAACATGTTATATTTTGATTTGTTATCTATGACAGAAAATTTTAGGAAAAGGCGTATATTATGAATGTATTAATCATCTTTGGCAAATATCATATTCTCGCTCTATATTGCTGTCTGGTTTAGTGGCTAACTTAGCGCTACACTTGTCACACAATAGGGTTCGAAACCTGTACCCGCCGATAATTTGAGTGGTTTCAGTATAATGACAACCGCACCGGTATCAACAATCGTTGTCTCTACACATTTGTTTGTGGGAGATCTCAGGCGGGTACTGTAACTGAGAATAGGCTCTGTGGGCAAACAATCCTCTGTGTGGAGAGCTAAGGCTCCCTGTGTTTGGTGGGGTTTTCCGTGAATGGTCTTTCCACACACAACCAAATAATGTAGCTATTCTATCTATCGAAATGAGATAGTTGGAATGGCTGAGAGACAGTTGTCTCCTATATAGATGTAGGTATATGTGTTGAGCATAACACTAGCACTAGAAGTAGTTCATATTAAAATATATACGCAGTACAGCTAAGAACAATATTGTATATCTACTCTATCTATTTGTATATCTATAGTATATCTACTCACATACATTATTAACCATTTACATGGTATAGGAGCAATGTATAATACATTTGATCAGGATGTATGAAGGTCAACAACTTAAAAAGGTGAAGTCTGCTATTGTTCCATGCATCTTTCCAGTGTTTATTAATCATACATTCATCATTGTTATGTGGTTTAAATGTAAAGGTCATACCCTGGCTAATGTAATGGTAAAATATAGCTTTGCTTATGTTACTTTAAATAGTTTGTACAAAACCAACACTTTATTTTGCAATACACCTATAGAAGGAAACATGAGCACAAGGAAGAAGACAGATAAATAGAGTATCTAGTCTCCTTCAAACCAGCTGCACTGAAAGCAGCGCTGCAGGCTGGAAGCAGAGAAACAGAGGAAGACAAGAGCTGTGCAATGAGAAAATAAGCTAATAGGGAAAACTAATTTGAATACATGTAGTGTATTTGTGAAAAACAATTAAATTATAAAATAGTTATAACTTTGTGATTCTGTTTAGGCCAGCAGAGAAGGCTTAGCAGGCCCTGACGGCCCACCACTGGCATAACGTAAAACTTTTAAAGTAACAATGAAGTAACTGATTTAAACATTTAACTGATGTTCAAACCAAGCAAATCATCTGAACACATTACTTTGGTCTCTGGTAAGGTATGAATGGTATTTGACGTTATTTGAGATATTTTGCAGACGACTTACGTGTTAAAAGATGATCACAGCGCTAAAATGATTGGAGCCATGTCAGAAAAAAATAGCAAATAGGATTACTGTTGTTTATAAAGTTTTTGAAGGATTATTGCTTCTTTTTTTTTTTTTCAGTAAATCCCACGGTCTGATGTCTCTGACACTCCACCTCCAGATGAATTTATTCTGCTACGCTCCAGTTCAGGCTTGGCAGGCCCTTACCTACAATACAAGTTTGACAGATATGCGCATCTGTCGCACGCACGTGGCTGCAATGTGACTGGAATAGTATGCGGTCAACATACAAGTTGCTGCTTATCTGTACGGACAAATAAACAGACAAATGGGCTCACGACAGCAAAAAGCCTAAAGTTTACACAGACCGTCGACTCACAAAGGAGCAGCCGCTTCCAGGGAAATCGGCGGGGATAATAAATAAAAAAAAAAAAAACACGATTACGTTATCACTGTGAAAATACTTGTCACAACTACAAACAATAACAGCCTTACAAATGCCAAGTAATGCCCTTCAGACACATGATGTGTTTTTACAGCAACAACAAGAGCACATGTGCAATTAAAACCATTGAGAGGATCCAAAAGACAATGTAGAAGGAAAAAAGATCGGCCTAAATGCAGAAAGTAGCAGCCAAAGCCCAACACTTGTTTAACTCGTGTTTGCTCTGCACAGGTTTGCAGACTTACAGACTCATGATCAACCCCTTACCTATAAGAACAGTTTCAAGTCTCTAATTAAACACATATGGAAATAAATACATTTTCCAATGAAGTGATATTTACTTGGTTTTCAAGTTGCGATACAGGATATCACTTAAAATACTCAAGCCCCGACCAAGAAAGCATTACATTACTCTTAGATCAGCATGGTTATGTTTTAGTATTTCTCGAGCCGAGCGGAGAGAGATCTGCAGTGTAGGCTGGAAGCAGCGCTGCAGGCAGGTGAGCGGGTGGGACTTCGGCACAGATCATCATCCACATCCTCATAAACACATGCAGAGACCCCACACCCATACACACACACTCTGTAGCAAACCCTACGCATGCAAATCTAAAGTTGCTGCATCTCGAAGAGGAATCATTGCACACAAAAAATCCATTGCTTTATGTCAAAACTAGCTACAAAAACTAGTCTGAACACTTCTTTCAACTGCGTTAAGACTATTTGCAGGAGCGGTTTTGGGCATGGGCGAACCGGGTAGCACTTTTTCATGACACGTGGCGGGTGGCACGACCATTAAAAAAAAAAAAAAAAAACATCTGTGCCGCGAAGCGCTTTTCCATTATCTATCATATCACTGTGTGGAGAATTGGCAAATTGGCAAATTGGCGCCCCCTGCAGCTGCAGGCGACCCTTGCTAAGAAGGTGCCGTCTACAGATCATGTGTGTGTGGGGGGTGCGGGGGGGCATTTTCGCGGACCGGCCTTCACGGTGTGGGCGAAAAATATGACGTAATAAATATGATGTAATAAATATGACGTAATAAATATGACGTAATACGACCGGCATAAAGACAATTATGAAGTGCATAAAGATACAATTCACCATTACACTGCATTAGTGGAGCCCTGAGCTTGTTCCTCTGCTACGAGCCGGTCCCGTCTTGGGGTGACGGGAGAAAAAGACCCGAGCCCCGACGTGTGTTGTTTATGTCCAGTCTACTGACTCTACTCCGTACCTTAAACCTTTATGTCACTCTGTAACTTCATTAAAACCCGCTTCACAAAGACAGGATGTTGAAATGGAGGCAGGGTTTCACAGCTTTTTTGGCGATCTCAGTACTGCCTTGATTTTAATCCAGAACACTGAGTTGAAACAGACTTTTAAGTTTCATTTTTGGGGTAACGTATCACGAAACCTCTTGACATGTGTCAAGATGTTACGTTTGAGGCTACGCACAGACGGATGTATCTGGTCTTTTTTCAAAATATTTTTTTTTTCCGACTTTTGGTTTGTGTTTTCTGTTCTTAGTGCAATAGTGTAATAATAAGATTTTCTTTAGTGTGTTTTTACATGTGTGTTTATTTATTCTATATTGTATTTGTATATTCGGAGGGGGTCTCGCTGACTATTTGTGTCGACTGGGAAATTAACTCCTTCTGTCGAGAAGGGATAGCAGCTCTAACTCATTGCATTAAGACAAATGCAATGAGGGGAGTCTGGTCACATGATACACACGCGTACAATCACACCGACAGTTCGGTTCAAACAGGGACTTAACCTGCCCCGCCACATGGTTCGTTACGCAGAACCATCTGAGAGAAAAAAAATATTTGGCAGGTGATTATATGAACCATCTGTCAACTAAACTCTTGCCCATGCCCCGAAATACTCTCAGTTCTGATGTAACTGATGCAGTGTCTCTGCTAACCGCTTCAGGAGCCGCCATTGTTGCCGTGCAACATAACGAGACTGCTCTCCCCAAAACAAACCGCAGAATTGGTCAGTTGTTCGAATACACATGTGACTCCCAAGGTGCATTGCAGTAGGAATCATCCAATCGCTGATTCTAAAATGATTTTTGTGTGATGGGCGGAGAAGTTGGAAGTTGAGCTTTGCACAACTCTGTCAATAATTTCATCAGTTGGATCTTGATTGATTGGGCATTTTTATCTCTATTGCAATGATGAATGTGCACACCACACAAACACAAACACACACACACACCCTTCGTCAAGTTACAGTAGGATGGGATGTTTCAATCTAACGATTTACAGCGACAAAAGTGCTGTTTTTCTGATGTAGTGGCGCATGTCAAAACGTGGAAAGTAGAATGGTGGTGCATGTGGACGCTGCCAGCGTGTGGACATACAAACAAAACAAAAAGGCAACAGTCTTTGTATTCAGAGAACTGGATGAACCGTGACAAGATGGCGCTCCATTTATTCAAATATAGGATGCTCACTGGATGCATTTAGAAGAAGAAGAAAAGAATAGGGGGCTTTCAGCGGGCTCTGCAGAGCACTGGAGTGCACCTTTGTCGGATTCAGTTGCTCGTGTGTGGGATACTGTGACTGTGGTTTTGTGTTACAGTGTGCCAAGTGTCTAAGTTATTGGACTGTATGTGTTGGAGAATTTACGTGTGTGTTACTGGTCGCACATCTTAAATACTCGAACATCCGAATGAAACCCTCAGGCTGAACTACAATTTTCACATTTTCCTTAAACGAGTACGTCTTGTGTTCTATGACGTTACAAAGAGTGCGTGAGCCTCAATAACAATACCATATAAGTATTGTAAACAAACTTCACTCTGGTAACAGAAATCAGAAATATCTACACTGTGGTGGCTGCCTACCTAGCGGTGTCCGAATCTACTTCTTTACAATTAGATAGCATTTTTCTACTCAAAACATAAGGGGACTAAAATAGTGTGTCATCTATCCAACTTCCTGATGAAAATGTTGTGTTGGGCTGTATGTGGCCCAAATAAAATTATTTTGACACCCTTGGTTTCGGGCCATATCACATGCAAGAGCATGAATGGGAATGTGTGCGGACTCTTTCCAGGTCCTTACTGCAATAACTCAACTGCAAATGGAGCCATTAAATTGTCTGACAAATCTGAAAGGCTAAATAACCAATTAGCATCCGACGACCACAAGCCACGTCCCAATCTCCTGCTCCCTGTCTTCTACAAATTCATGAGACACTTTGGCCCAACGGTGCACTGAAACAAGTGTGTGATTTGTCTTCGGGTGACTCTTCCGGTTAATCACAGCTCTACAGTCCATTTCTTTTTCCCTCCAAACATTCAGCTGGCCATGCGCCAGCTGACCCCGAGTACATCAAATTGATTTTTACTTTACTTGTTGTGGGAGTCTTTTGAGCAACAAAGCATTCCTGCTGTGAAGAGGCTTTCAGTAATTTAACAATTTAATGATTTTTCTCTGTGGCCTCTTCTCCAAAGTGTGCTGGCCGATACTAATACAACTGTGTGTGTGTGCCGCCGCGAATATGTATGTGTGTGTGTGCCGCCGCGTATATGTATGTGTGTGTGTGTGTGTGTGTGTGTGTGCCGCCGCGTATATGTATGTGTGTGTGTGTGTGTGTGTGTGTGTGGTATGGAAGTGAGATTTCTCAAGCCAACATGGAGTCAAAGTAGCATTTGTAAAGCCTTGATGTGAGGTTGGTATGCATGGATTCAAGGGGTTAAAGGCATCCAGCTCCTTTATTTACTTACATGCATGCAATAATACTTACAGGATGAATATTGGAACATAGGGAAAAATTATCCAGATGAAGTTTTTGCGATTATCATCATGTCAACGAATTGCATTAATTGCCCCCAACGATGCTTTCTTTATTTTATTATAACTTAAAATATATGATAACTGTAATTCAAGTGGTCCAAGAGAAAGCCAGACTGCTGCACCTCCTCTTGTCTGGTTTTAGGCTTGAGAATATCTGCAGGATGAGTGCTGTATGTACAAGTTTCTTTTTCTCCCCTCTTCCAGAAAACCTCCCAGCCTGTCGTATCACTTGAATTACAATATGCTGAAAGTTTATTTCGTAATTTTTGCCCAATAAAAAATAAAAAAAAGTAATTTGAATCTGACCATTATAATTGCCAAAGTGGGAGACAATCAAGGCCCAATCAAAAGTGTTGTCGAGGATGCTGGAAGTGATTGCCGTGGTGGTAAGAAACAAACAAAACAAAAAAAGAGAATGATGTGCTATTGTTAACCAGTTGACATGACAACTGGAAAAAACACAACATTCTGATCAGCATGTCCCTGACCAATGAGAACCCTGAAGGTTGTTACAGATTGTAGAATCATAACTGTCACATGAAAAGAAGCCGAGATGGAGACCTCATCACCTTGAGCCTTGTATGTCCGCACTGAACATCCCAAATTCATTCGCATGCCGCAACTGGAGCAAAATGAGAAGATGTGTTTTTTTAAGTGTTCTTAAAAAGGCTCATACGCAAGAGCTACATGTTAAACTAGCAGCACATTTTACATAAGAAGGCCTGAACTGGGAGGAAGAAGCCACCTGCAAGATGATTATTGATTGTTTTTTATCCGCATTTATCAGAATGTGGTGGTAGAAAAATAGAATGTCAAGCAAAGAAAAAAAAACTGGGACTAGTGGGAAGAAACATGGAGGCAGAGAAAAAAGTGTCAGATAGAAAGCAGCAGTGGCCATGGTATGGCCACAGATGGTACGTGCAGTGAAGAGAAGAGATGAAAGAGCAACAGAAACACATGGGAGGCAGAGGAAGAGAGGATGAGTGATGGAAAGCACTGGGCACAGTCTCTTTATCAGCTAAATGCTCTCCAGCCTTCACGCCCAAGGCTCTGCTGCTGCTAATGGATTTACACGGTGAGAGGCGTCAGTATGTGCAGATACAGTTTGCTGCAGCAGCCGTGAATGCACATTGTATACGGGGAGAACTGCGAGCGCCTCGTGTAGCCTCGACACCCATCTGGGTTAAAGCTCAAATGTGTCATTTGCAACCCTTTTCCTTTCATTACACGTCTCTTTTGGCTTTATTCTGCCACGTCGGGAGCTTTTAAGTTCGCGTTCTGTGTTTTTAGATGTGACAGCTGAAGGAAGAATTCATAAATGTGACACATAACGCAGCAGGGAAAGATGTATTTTGATCTTTGGCTGTTATTTCTTTCATTTCATTGTTTTCTACCAACATAACTAAACACAACTGCCAAATTTCCATTCATTTTCAGTGTTTTCTTCCGGGCATAGTCTAACACAAAAATTAGCAAAAACATTAATTTGATTTTGAAAAATGTGGTTTGGTACGATACAGGAAAAGCTCCACCTTTTGGGAAGAAAACATAATATTATACAAAATAACCTTGTGTTTTACATTTAAAATCTTCATCTAAACCAGTTACTTTAGCAGGGAAGCACAAGCAGTGAAGTAAAACACGTTTCAAGCCAGAAGTTTGAAGGTAACAGAAAAGAAATACTAAACTACAAATACCTAGAAAAATGTACAGTACATGAGAAAATGTTGTATGTGTGAGTGTGCATTTTTGGCTTGCTCAATCTGTAATTAGAATTACAGGTGTGCTCTCTCTCCCCTCCGAAGATTAAAGCCAATACTGTACATTCACCACACACACGCATGTGCACGCGCACGCGCACGCACGCGCACACACGCACACACGCTCTGGCGCATTCAAGCACTTTCTTTTTTTGCTGTCATGTGTTTCACTTAAAATGGTAATAGGCAGAGAGAAGCAGGGCACTCTATACATGTAGAGGATATGATAAATACTACATATAATGAAGACAACTGACCAAAGGGACTTTGGAGGGGAGAAATCATCAGTCGGATAAAGAAGATGTATTATCCAACCTCAAATTCTGATATTTGAGACTTGAAGTAATACACAGGCAATACAGAGACTAAAGAGAGCGCTATTGCTTCATAAATTCAAATTAGTACAAAATATCGATGAGCAAACCGTGTGGATTCCACAGGTACATGGTCCACCCCATCCATCACCTCATTTAGTTCCATCCCCGGTTCCAGTTTTACCACGTTTTCTGATTTAAAATCATCAACACTCCTTCTGTTCCTGTGTTCTCTGATTGCTCTAACAACAATAGTACCTGGCAGTGTGATGGGAGATGCTCCTGTGGTTTTCAGAAATACTAACATGCAGAGACCCATTACCTGGTTGTGCCATTTGTGGCTATGGGCCAAAGCATGCCATCGTCTTTTAGACTCACTCCATACAGCCAGCTCATAGCACAGTTTAGTGCATCTAGGACAAGGACCCTTGTGAAATGATATACATTTAAAGAGGAGGTCATAGGACAATGTTGGTGTTCCACCAAGTACAGTGACAGACTGTCCTAAACCAGAAGACATATTTGTTCTAGTAAAAGGTTGTGATTCTATGTATATTAGTAGCAATACAGAAAGGCGCTTGAGCAATGGAGCAAATGCATTCACATCATTCAACTTTTGGGAGTTTTTAAAAATGTCTTTTTTTTTTAATGAGCTTATTATCATCCACAATCAGGTGATTACATCTAAGCGGCCTATATCAGTTATAATTGTATTATTTGCAGCAACTGACAAAAAAAAGTAAGAGAAAATTCACACATTTGTGGACTACCTTATAAGCTGGTTTAGTCAAACCCATTTTCACAGCCTGTCAATCCACACCTGACAGTTGGCAAAGCTAAGGAACATGATACAGATGTGATCATGGAGTGAAAATAGAACATAGAAAAAGACAGGCTAGCGTGTGTTGAATGAACCTGCTTGGCCCGCTGATTCCAGCCAAACATTAAACTTACCATACCGAAATGCCGAACCGATTTGCGAGTCAATGATAACTTTGCGAGTTAGCCTAACAATTGTTAGCTCACTCATCAGACAGGATTTGGCTGATGAAATGGGACATTCCCAAAGGTGCCGTATCAAAGAGTCGCCTCTTTTTAGTGCATCCAACCAACCTAAACTAGCGCGGGTGCCTGTCTATTGTCTTTGACTGAGGTTAGGTGATGTAGAAATGCAGGAAATTGTTTTAAATAACGATTTATGGATCTTTCCCAATTTGCTCAGCCAATTTGAACATAACCATGCACCCATGGCAAACAGGCAGCGTTTTTAACACTCACCTATTAGTTTCTCAGGTGGGAGGCTAAAAGTCAGGGTTGAGCCAGAAATATTACCAGATGGAAGAGATTTGTTGACACAACAAAAAAGTAGACTTTGTTGCTTTTTATTGACAAATTAAGATTACACTTTTTCACCCATTGAAAGGCTTAAGATGAAAGATTGGACTCGATAGAGAATATTTTAAAAGGTTGGTGGTCACACTGTACATTCTGGATTTATGGTAATTTCTCCATGTCTTGTGTGTTGTCTTGATCCTTAAAGTAATTTAAAATACAACAATGTGCATTGAACCAGACAGACGGCTATGGAGCCATTCGTCTCCTTGATGCATCACTCACTCACTCACTCACTCACACACACACACACACACACACACACACACACACACACACACACACACACACACACACACACACACACACACACACACACACACACACACACACACACACACACACACACACACTTGTAATGGGCATATTATGCCCTTAACTTCCCTCTGAGTTAATCAAAGGAGAGTAATGCACATCCAAGGGACGATGGGAGAGGCACCAAATGGGGCAGGAGATGGCTGGAAAATCACAGTCGGAGCAGAGACATGCTGCGACTACAAAGAGATGGGTCCATTTGGGGAAAAAATGAGCTCTAATCTAATCATTTGTTGCCACTGTGGTCATCATTAATCATCCGAACCCTGCTGGGAGTACGAGCGCAGGGGGACCTTTATGCCGTGTTCACACCAAAACAGTTGCGAAATATTTGCGCGTCCAGATTACATGTTAAGTCAATGCACAGCCGTGTTAGGTTGCGAAAAAGCGAATTTTTCGCCGGGTGTCGCGATAGAAGCGAACGGCGTCGCAATGCCGCTTTTTCGCTGGCGTTCAAATATTTCAACTCCAGCGAATAATTCGCATGACGCGGAGTTGCGAAAGCCAATCAGCGTTGAGAAGCTCCGCCCGGCATCACCGCCATTACTGAATGAAACTGCTGGCCCGCTGAAGGAGCGCTGGAAACGGCTTCACTCAGACACTCGTCCTGGAGGAGTCGGAGCTGTGTGCGACTACGGATAATGTTATGAACCCAGACACGGGGCGGTTGATGTTCCGACGTGTGTGGGACTTCCTCAACAAGTATAAAGCAGAACTAGAGGTTATTTCAATGCTGAATGGCGGAAATAGTAAATGCTTTCACAAACACGGAGATAGAAGCTCCGCCCGGCATCACCGCTGTCCTGCCGTTACTGAATCAAACTGCTGCTGGTCCGCTGAAGGAGCGCTGGCAGCGGCTTCATTCCGACACTCGTCCTGGAGGAGTCGGAGCTGTGTGTGACTACGGATAATGTTATGAACCCAGACACAGGGCGGTTGATGTTCCGACGTGTGTGGGACTTCCTCAACAAGTATAAAGCAGAACTAGTGGTTATTTACCTGGTTGATGAAGGAAATAGTAAATGTTTTCAAGACACAGAGATAAGCCCCGCCCCCTTTCCCCAGCGATGGTTGCGAAAAAACGGATTAACCACATAGAGCGAATTTTTCACCTGCGGCGCGATATAGGCGGAGTGGCGTTGCGAAAATTCGCAACTGTTTTGGTGTGAACACGGCATTACACATCCCTTTGATAACTTTTGTATGCAACTGCACGTTCAGCAGAAGAAAGACTTTCATTGAGCACTATCCTAATTTGGCAAAAATAATTTACGTTTCTGCTTTAAGGCAAAAACCTTCAACATTAAACAGCATTTGACTGATTGTCTTGTTGTCCAAATAATTACAATAACGCACAATTTGTGTGTTCACGAAAACGTGAATCTACACAGCTCTCAAACAGGTAGCATCATTCACCTGCATGAACATCTATTATGTACGTAGCAGGTATCATTGAATATGTGTGAGTGTGGTTGTTCTTACCCGGATGTTGTCGAAGGATGCTTTGTTGCTGACGTCATAGAGAAGGAGGAGAGCTGAGGAAAGACAGAAGTAAAAACTTTAGCAATGTTCCTGCACTTGACTGTTAACTGTTCCAACCCCAATCAGTGATCTGATTTAGAGAGAGTCATGTTGTCACAAAGGAAATGTTAGCAACCGATAATAGACTGCACATGTGGAACATGCTGGTGATTATCAATCCACACTTTATAAATTCTCATATAGCCACAGTGACTAACTTAATGAACACTGATCATGATGAGTATCATCGCCACGCTGCTGTGGGATTTACCTAAAGCTTGACAAAGAGTGAGAAGAACGTGAGGAAATGAGAACGAAATGGAAAAACATGTGCAACGTGAAGTGAACATGGCTCAGTGAAGCAGTCCAGGAGCTCCAATGCGTGATTGGTCAGACTTGATGTCTCCAGCCCTGCCGCCCCCCCCCCGTTGCTCATTGGCTCTCTGTGTGGATACAGCACCTTCTGACCTGATGATGCTGCTGTAATATGAAATCACTCTGTTCCTAGTTACAGACATGAAAGTCTCGTATTCTCATTTCAATTATCTTTCACAGCACCATTTGTTTGACATCCCAGCAACACAACCTTTTGAGAAATAAAATGCTCTGTAATTCTTTATTTCATTTCTGCCAGAGTTGGTCACAAGCAGCAAACCTGTGAAGCCATTTCTTTTCAGTCTCCTGCGTTTGATCCAGCAACAGAGTTATCAAACACAAATTTGCATTGATAGCTGTTATTTCATGCCTACAGCATCACAGTATAGACAGCTGTATAACACAACAATAATCAACAAAATTAAAGAAGCGTCTTTCAGACAGTTTTCTACAACAGTTTTATGAGCTTTTGCTTAGAAATAGTAATGTTAGTTACTCATGGTACATACTGCAATACTGGGAGTGTGATGTCAAGCCCTTTACCATCTGCCATTATGCTCTACAAAGCAGGAAAGCAAAGTCAGTACCCACATAAAAGCAAAAGATACTGAACTAAGATCGGAAAAAAATTGTGCGAGCAAGAAATCTTCAAAATTAACAAATTAAAACATGTAACGCGATGCAAAGCTAGACCTCAGTCCTCAACAGAAAAATGTCAGTCATTTGTTCAGACATATTTTGGATCACATCATATAACTTAACTTTTTTTTTTTTAAAGAAAAAATCATCAAAATCAATGTAACAGAAAAAGAGACATCATCTTTTTTATTCCATGAATTCTTCTCGGTTGTCAAACACTGCTGACTACATCACCCACAATTCAACTCTTTCAGATTCTGGTGTGCTATGCTAAAAGTAGCCGCAAGCTACTATCCTTAAGCAGAGATGAAGACCTACGGCGGTCTGGTAAGAAATCAAAATGCATTCCGACTCCTGCCAACCGTCAGCATTGGTTTCTTTGAACCATTACCATGACCTTTCCCTTCTTGTAGGCAGCTAAAGATAGTCAGTGAGCAACATTGTGTGTGCAACGGTAGTTTAAAAAAAATCAAGAATGGACTTTCAATCTTGAAGTCCTTAAAGTGCTCAGAGGACTGTAAATTAGAGCTTTGACAATTCCATGACAAATGGGCAAATATCTGCTGATCCGATAGAAAGCTCCGGAATAACTACAACATTGACCTTTACATAGACTGTTGAGGTAGTTTCGGTTGCTTGAACCTGACCGATCCTTAACCACTGAGGTGGCAGATCAGAAATACGTCAATGAATCTTTGCTGTAAAGCTAATTTTATTAAAGTTTTGGGAGGCAAAGCCAAAAACTTTTTTGTAATTTTGATATTTGAACTTGTCTTTTAGTCCACTCCTTTCAAGTCCCTTTAGAATAAATTATGTACATTTATCAATCAAAAGTGCACCATTTCCTGTTGTTTGACCTTAAAAAAAGAATTAAAAAAAACTCTGGATCTTCTCCACTGCGAAGCTGAGCAAAGTGCTGAGCTCTACTGTTGAACACAGCATCATTAGCATCACACCTGACTACATAACAACCACCCATGTGAATTATAATTACCTGCGACTGCACTGAATATTACCTCAGGTGTTTTTTTTAGCACAAGCTGGAGGGTGGGCATCATAAAGCTCTGTCAGACAGAAAAACTCATTACAGGGCAATTGTAACCCATTTTCTCAGCTGGATCAACTTTCACTTGGGATGATTAGCCGAAGCTAATTACATCCACGGCACCATCTTCTCCTTTAGTTACATTACTCCCCGTTCTCATTCCAACACTGTTTTCTAGCCCCTACGTACACCTCCTGTTTCTGCCCGGCCCTCTACACCCCTCAACCGTGGCCACAAATTTCACCTTTTGTTTGTTTATTCCAGCCAGACAAGTCCGTGAAGGGTGTTTAATGAGCTGTTATCACCGTGACATGGCCCGGTTGTGTCAAACTTAGAAAACACATTGAGTGAAGAGACAAAAGATCGAGGTGAGGAAAGAGAGATAGAGGGAGAGAGATGCTCTGCCCCATGAGTTAATTTTTTCTTGCGTGGCTCTTGTGTTTATCAGCCACCAGAAAATCTGAGTAAACCACAAGGAGTTGCTGTCTTTCACCCTCCCCTAATCCAATTACCCAACACAAGACAGACAAAGCTGGGGAACTTTCTCACAGCAGTAGAGAAGCAGAAGGTTTCATCATTGCTGGTTATTGAACGTACAATACAGACACAAAGTACTTTGAAAGATGGAAGAAGTCAAGGGCAGAGGAAGAGACAGAAAAAACATAGAAGGTGGTGATAGTGAGAGAAGGACTGCAGATGATGCAGACAGGCAGAGACAAAAAGGTGAGTAACAGTGACCGTGTGAAGGCAGACCGACATTTTGATGGATCGACCTTTTAACCTCACAGAGAAACAGAGAGACGAGACAATCATGGCAAGACAAATATGCTAATGAGAGAGGCTGACGGCTAATATAAAGTGTATTCCTCTAGAAGAAAATAATGATGGCTGTTTTAAGAAGAAGGGTGAACATTAAATCAAGTGTTAAGCTACACCATCTGCTGACCAAAAGTAGTGCTCTAAAATAAGATGTGTTTTCTTGACAAGCAACCGTGCTCTTTAATAAGCAAAGGCAGAACCAAACTGCATGAGGCCGAGTTATTCTTAAAATTAAAGCTTGGGTTGGTAACATTGGAGAAACCAGCATGAGTATGTGAGTTCATAAAAAAAAGACTGAGTTCAGAAAAATATTGTATGTGAGTTCATAAAAAAAAAAGACTGAACATGACTATTGGCGGTACTCACAGCTGTCAAGCTAGCATATTGTGGTTAACATCAGTGATGTGCAATGAGTGCACAGGCAGAATAAGCGCAGGCACGCAGGTGGACGGTCGTCCAATCAGGTTCCTTGCTCTTTGAAAGCTTGTACTTGTATTTATTATATTATATTAGATGCAAAAAAAATATGGTATAAAAATGACAGTAAGATTGTTTATCGCTATTTAAAAAAGTACTTAACACGGGTAATCACTGAAAAATGTATTCATATTTTTGTTTGACGCATTTTCTCTGCTCCATGTTCTTGGAAACAGAACAATAACACTTTCACCCCCTTGCATCACCCACATGTAGCCCGCCAGCATACCAATATGACACATATTATCGACTACAGCATTTGATTTTGTGAGCCACTACCCCCTTGAGTATCAAAGTACCTGCAGTTCAATCAGGAGAGACTAGTTCCGAATTCACAATAATTTTATTCCGTTGGAATCACAATGAATAGTGCAACAATGAATAGTACAAAGTCTTTGGCGATCGGACTCTATCCTGAACCAGGATAAAACATACACAGACAAATATAAAAGTGAGTGATGGCATGCGGTTGTATAGTACGCATCCTTAACCAGCATCTTTCAAAAAGGAGTATTACAGGCAAAAACAATGTTACAGCTCAACAAGAAATTACACAAAATGTAGGGGGGATTCTTTACAACAGCTGCCTTTTTTAGGGAAATATGAATGGTTGAATGAGAGGATTGACACCGCTTTCATGTCTGTCTGCTACATATAAAGCTAAAGCTAAGTGGTGGTTAGCTTAGCTTAGCATAAATACTGACAACACTATCAAGGTGAGGTGACAATATCAAAGTAAAAGGATATAATTTAGTATGTTTTCCAGTTAACGCTGAATCTGGGACATTCTTTTTCGTGAATGGTGGTGAAAAAAGTCTGGAGCCTTGCCGTCAAATATAGTTCTTAAAATCAAAATCAGCGGGTCAAAAGGGATATTGGAATCAGCCAGGAAATTGCAATTTCTTATCCCTGAAAAAAAAAAAAAAGAATCATAGTGTGCATTTTTTACACGGGCTTTTGCTTTTATTAAGCCATGGTAGCCGTTTCCCCCTGCTTCCAATGTTTGTGCACTCGATGCTACTCACCTGCTGGCTCTAGATTCGTATGTAGCAAGCAGTTGTACCTTTCATAAAGAAAGCAAATACGTATATTTCCCTAAATGTCTGTGCCTAACTAATCCTTTGAGTACATATAGTGAACAATACGTAAGTACTTTTGATTCAGTAAAACATTAAATGCAGTACTTTAACTTGTATGTTTTATTGTTATTTTTTTCCAATGTACGTTTCTACTGTACGTACTAGCTCGTGACAGTAATCAGAGTTCTTCTTCTGCAGTTTGAGAGAAGTTCCCTATTGTGACAAAAAATAAAGTTGGGGTTGAGAGGGGACTTTGACAAATCGACTCACGTGCACATTACAACTGCTGCCAGAATATTTCCATCAACTTGCAAACAGCAGCCAAGTACCAAACGTGCCTCGTCTGCTCCATTAGTGCCTTGGAAATTAAAAACACACCTTGCTCTACAGTGCATCTCATTATGAAAAACCCGTGTTTGTGTGTGTGATGTCTGTGATTTTCACTTTATTCCCACAGGCAAGTTGTTGCCCCTGCATCGGTGTCACTGTACGACAAAACGAGAGTGAGCGTCTGAAATTGCTACTGCCGTCCCCTCCTCCCATCACCTTCATTATTCCTGTGACAGCTCCAGCTGTCATTTCTACCTCTTCTCCTCGGTAAGCACTGCCACAGGGCTCCACGCAGGGCTCCACGCAGGGCTCCACTCTATGGCCTCCATCTTAGAAAGGGGCGGATCCATCACGGCGATGACTAGAGTCACGCAGCGCAGTGGCGGCTGAATCCATTCATGTTTGAAGCCAGTCTCTTCGGGGGAAACGTTAATGTGAAATTAACAGGAAAAGCACGTAGAATACGATAGCCGGATCAATATTCACACACACACACACACACACACACACACACACACACACACACACACACACACACACACACACGAAGAATAAAGCCTCAAAAATGCCTTTGACTCTGACCTTGCACGTTTATTATGCAGGAAGCTGGAAAGGCTGTACCTTCAATGTTTTGTTTCCAATCTCTCTTCTCCCTTCATCTCCCTTATTCGATCTCTTCTTTTCCATCACTTTCCCTCATCCCCTCATCCATTCTCCGCTGTCCATCCTGCCGCCTCAGATGGGACAGGCTTCGCCCCCACAAGCTGCCGTTGCCAATTGAAGCCTCCAGTCGCTCATTAGTGATACAAGTACTGACCCGAGAAGATGGAATAGAGGGAATAAAAGATGATGCAGGCAGCTGGTTGAGGCAGAGCATAATGAGGTAATGACACTGACTCAATATGCACTTGATGTAGTCGCTGTGAGACCCACAGTCACAACTTTTCTATGTTCTGGCGTCCTTTCTGGTGGGACTCATTTACGCCATGTCGACAGTGGCGCTCAGAGTTGAGAACAGGTCTAAGCAAGTGGTGAGTAACTATTTTTTAGTGGAGCGCTGCCTATTACGTGGGAAGTACCTGGAGACAGCACCACCGCAGATTTTTACCAGCCCCTGGTGTTCGGTTTGAAAAACACTAGGGGGTCTAACTAGGTTTTGGGAACACAGTTCCCATTGTGCTTTGTGGAACGTTATCAGGACGCGTAATCGCTATGGGTTCCGTTAGCTGTGGACTACATGTGACCTATATTAATTAATATTGTGTCAATCTACATGGGAGCCGTAGTTGCGGAATCGTTATCGACGGTTATCTTGACCTTGAATATTTGCACATCAATAATCACCAATTTAATTGCCGCTGACTTTCATCAGGCAGGGGGACTTTTTTGTGAGCAAGATTTTATTTTCCTATGCACCTGGCTCACTTGAAAAGCAACACTTCATTTAATGATTCACTTTGTTGAAATTAATGAGCAGTTCCATGTATAGACAGAAAACGTATAGATGTTCAATGTATAGACAGAAAACCCAAGGACTATGTCCCATTTTTTCTTTTACAGAAAGACGATAAAAGAAACCCTCTGTGAGGATATCTGCTGAGTTACAGACGCTGGTGGAGCTGGAGCTGAAGCTGAAGCTGAAGCTATCTGGTAGAGGGAGTCGGACGTCGATGAATGTCAGCCAAAGCTCCTCGTTCTGAGCAACCCAGCATGGGCAACCTTTTTAATCTTGTATTTGAAGCACTCCTAACATTCATCATGTTGTTGTTTTTTTTCCTGCGATAAGGTAATGGTAAAAAAATACATTGGAGGAGTTTCATTTTTAAATAGAACTGTCCATCATTTGAACAAGTGATATCAATGTCACAGGGGGTATGGCGGTGACAGGCTTTTCATTCCTTAAGAGTACAATCATCTCAAAACTACTTAAAGGAACATATTAGGTAGCAGATATTTTGTCACGAAGGATAAATGCATGGAGGGGCTGGATTAAACACTGCGCAGTCTCTTCTTTTACCTAGGAGCACTCTTGACAACCTTGAATCAATTATTCAATTATTCTTTAATTCCTCTGTACTCTTCATAGGGCGCTGCCATCTATTGAGGCCGAATACCACTTATGCGAGCTATTGAAAGCTAGGCCAGGCAGAAAGCAACAACCCGCTCATTTGCATTCACAGTCTGGATCTCCTTGCTCTCTCGTTAAGGGTTTAATGATGACAGAGATTGGGGCCAAAGTGGAAAAAAAAAGCAACCGCTGGTTAGGGGGAAAGTATCAACTCGGGATATCGTTAAATGCTGCAATGTTTTTTTAATCCAAACTATGTTTGGTGTGCTTATCCACTAAAGTGGAGACTGAAACATCAACTATTGGATCGATTTCTAATAACTTGGGCCGTGGTTGCGCTTGTCTTTTCATTGCGACTTTTGTCATCAGATCATGCCACGAAGCGATAACTGTAAAGTTAAATCACCAAATAAACATTCATCTTTGCTGCCAGACTTTCGACACTGCGGCATTCTTTCATACTCGCTCTCTGCATCCGATGATTCATGCCAGGTATGACTTATGAAATATAGGTGACGCTGGGTATACATCCGCCTCCAACAGAGAAACAGCCCGCCAAGCAGACATGTATTCATAGGAAATGAGCAGTGACATCACCGTCAGGCTGGAGAAGTTCCTGTTGCTGGCAGGCTGCTCTTTTGACATTGTCATTGAGACTTGTGGGCACTTTTCGGCTTAGCACCTTATGTGCTCAAATCTTTTTCTCAACTAAATAGCAGATGGCGGTGGAGCTGTTTGGTGGCAAAGAAAAAAAAAACGAAAAAAAAACGTGGGCTACAGGGAGGGGCTCCCAAGAAATAGCTGTCACTGAGAGAATGGAGCATATATGCGCTTGGGTAGTGTTTCATGTGAAGATGAAAAAGAATGCTAAATACCAGGAAGACATTTTTTTAAATCTACATAATTCGTGAGGGGAAAATCTGCACCATGCAATGCACTGATCTCAGCTGGATTAATGAATCATTTATTAATAATAACTAGACTTTATCTTCCTAAGAAGTATTTAAATTATGTTTTTTTTGGCAGTGTTTGTCTCCAAAATGGTTGTGTCATGCTTTGGGATGAAGATCTAATGTCGAGCCACAGAAACTGCTTGGTCTTTTTTATTTTTTTACATCTACCTTTCGATTGTGGAGAAACACCCTCGAGCCCTCTGACTATCGGATCTTCACAGTTCAAAGGCGGAGACGCGGAAAAAACATCCATTAGTTCAGAGGAATTGACTGCTTTTGTGACAGCTGCATATACGGGCTGCTTCTTCTCCCTTGGTCCTGCCCATCAGACCAAATGGGCTTTATTTTAAAAGTCAGTAACAGACGGAGAAATCGGAGGAGCAGCGTTCTGGGCTCCCTGGGTGCCTTGTTAAAGATCAGCGAGGGTAAACTGTTACGCTGACAGAACGGAATAACACTGGGCAACTGGCCAGCTACACACATGCATGCACGCGCACACACACAAAAATAAAGATAAAATAAGATAAAACCACCCGTTATGATACTATTTTGTATGCAGCCGAGTGATTTTCATTTTTTAGATAATACGTGTACAGCAGTGTGCGTGTGTGTGTGTTCCACAACACCTGCTCATTGAGGTTGGCCCTGAGGCACACTGCTACCTCTACTCAGCTGTTGTTTCATCATATTACTGCTACACACATGCTCACACACACCTACAAACTTAGAAGGACACATGGGAATAGCTCATAGCCCCCCTCTCCCCTGTGCACACACACACACACACACACACACACACACACACACACACACACACACACACACACACACACACACACACACACACACACACACACACACACACACCCTGCTGAGAGGCAGGCTCATTTCCCCACCCAGTGGTTAGCCTTTTTCGCTTAAGGGAGCCTGCACAGAGCCTCTGGCAAATGCCTCCACATACGCACACGCACACCAGTCCATCAAATCAGTTGCAACTTGGGTGTTTATTTTGCAATCCCAACAGGAAAGAGGCAGCAACGGGGAGACTGTCAATGCCAATCAGGCGTTTGAAGTAAACAAGGGATGTGAGACGTAAGTCGGAGCAGCTTGGCTGTGTCAGGAGGAAAGAAGGGCGGAGGGGAGGATGTCAGTCACAATTAAACAGAATCACGGTAACCAACAGGGAGGAACCCTACCGTTAGCATCGCGGTAGTAAGCATGTGTGACACTCCGGAAACGCTCCTGTCCAGCAGTGTCCCAAATCTGAAAAGGAAGAACAAGAGGAGTCTTCATCATTATCATTGTCATCAATTCCCATGATACTGAGCGTGTGTCTCTGTGCAGCAACTTTTAGTCAGTGGCTCTGCGCTTCAAACTGTGACGCTCTACGTGCCCCTCTGGCGTCAGTTTTACACGTCTCAATTTCCGCTTGCCGTATCTTAAAAAAAAAAAGGGTTTCGCCATTTTCACAGGAAATAGGTAGGTTTAAGAAAAGATAGTGGTTTGGGTTCAAATAAGTTTGTTCGTTGAGTTGGCTACGTTATGTTCTTGACACATTAACATGAGGCGTGAGTTGGTGGAGTCCAAAAGCAGAGCTCAAAGAAGAGGAAATATCAGACATCAGGTTGCCAGAAACACGACTTTGAATGAAGGCTAATGTTGATCTCTGCCTACCTGATGTGTAAAGGTGAAGCTGTTTAACATGTTAAGTGTAGTATTTATAGCTTATTGTTCCGGCTGTGATGTTCTAATTTAATTTCTGCTTCATAAGTTCTAAGAAGTTAAACAGTTTGAATATGCCTCCAACTTTCATTAAACTCATTCCTGGGAAATCACCTGAAAGATCACATTTGACAGATACGACAGATGGATGAACACAGATCCATTAAAGATGAGGAAGCTTGAGGGAGCGTGAGTGTTGTGTAAATGACACGAAAAACTCATCAGACGGTATCTAGTGCTGTTTTTGAACGACGAGGATTCACCGACATCTCTCGTTCTCTTGCTGATAACTTCCAGGCCTGATAATCTGATGGAAAGTCTGTTATTCCCTCTAGTGTCTTCAGTCAGGCAGAGAAGCGGGCTAATTGACTGATGGAGATTAACTCAGGCCTCATTAAGTCATCTTTTGGGTGCCTTCGCCCTCCGACGGCAGGCAGTGAAGATGTATGGGAGGTAAGTGTGCCATGGGAAACAGTCTCTGGTGATTTGGTTTGAAAAAGAACGCAGAGAATGATAACTTTGAAGAAATGAAAGCCGACTCTTAAGCATTTAAATGGAGATAAAAATAATTTTTCTTACCTGCAGTTTGACCTTGACAGCATCAATGCTCATGACTTTATTCTGAAAGACAAAATAAAACCTAATTACAAAACTGTAGAAAGCAAGAAACAGGAACAGAAAAGACATTTGTCACAGATAAGTAAAAACAGCATTATGGTTTACTTTATGCGACAACAGTTGGCCTTTAATAACTTCTACACACATACACACACACACACACACACACACACACACACACACACACACACACACACACACACACACACACACCTTTTGTTTTGATGAAGACCTCTGTTTCAGAGAGCTGCATCATTTACCAACACTGTAGGTGCCAAGCAGTTAAGCAGAGTGCGCGCACGCACACGCACACGCACACGCACACACACACACACACACACACACACACAGCTTTCCAATACCTCTGTGATATCTTTTCATGGGGACGATCACCAGTTGAAGCAGCTCCTGCATTATTATTTATAATCAATTTTACGAGCTAGAGAGCAGATCTAACTTTGCCATCTATCATTACATGGGATGTGATACAATTGGCAAGCAAGATTGATGAGCACAAAGCCTCGGTCAGGACCCGGTAGGACTACCATTATCCCTGTGTTTCCCAGAGAGACCGGCGTAAACTGGTGCAAGTGCGAAACATGTTTGTCTCTGCATTTTAAACGTGTCCTGTTATCCTGTTGTGAAATCCGACGCATATTGCTGTCCATCGATTGCATGCTGGGATGATTGCTGCATCTGTGCCTAGATGAGGATGATGATCCCTTGACGCATTACACATTTGCTCCATCCTGACTGTCATCCGATATCTACCTCTTAGGATAAAGCAGAACAGGATGGCAGCATCTCTGCATGTAGATGCTCAGGGTGCATACGCTCCAGTGTTCCTTGGAGGATTAGACCAAAGATTTGCAATTCAGTCACATACTCGGAGGTCCCTGTTGGGCACAGGATGAAGATCTTAAGGAGCGGAGCACATAAGCAGAATCCGGTTCTAGTCAGCGGGATACTCGCGATCTTAACAATTTGGATATTGCTTTTTTCTTCTTTCCTCTTTTGGTAGTTTTAACATGTACAACTAGAAAGACAGGTTTTTTTAAATCTATTTCTACATAAGAAGTAGATGTAGTCACAATGATGTCAACCATTGGTCTGTGGAATGTTGTTTTGATGCCTCCAGTCGCCATCTTGGTTTTTGGCAACTAGAGGTGACACAAGAAAGTCAAGCTAAGTACAACCGAACACTGAATGAAGACATTTCTAGGAAACCAAAATGTTACAATTTACTTTCATGAACAAGGTGGCCCCGCCCTAAAGCATACCCTACTGTATGGTTTATTTCACTCTAAATGGGACCATAATTTAATAAATGTACATCATGCTGTATTGAAGAAGACTTAAAAACATTATGTTTACAATGTTTACTGAGGGAATAAATCAAGTGAGTAGAGTCATTTTCTCATAGACTTCTATACAACAGGATTTTGTTTGGCAACCAAAAGAGTCGTCCCCTGCTTTTCTTTTGAAAGAATGCAAGTTTAGGTCTCTTCCGCATTGGCTTCACTTGTCTGATCTGGAGGTTGCCCACTGTGTTTTCCACACAGGAATGACAACAGTTAAAAACTTCTGCATGTACTGTATGTCCCCCCTGGAGCCATGAATGAGACCAGAGCTGAGGATACATTATGCACATCTTGGGAACAGAAACTATGGTAAAATAATTGAGCATTTTCTGTTAGAGTTGAGTGTTAACAAGCTGACCAATAGTCAGTGTTGGGGTAGTTACTCAGAAAAAGTAACTAGTTACACATTACTAGTTACTGCATTTGAAAAGTAACTTCACTACTAGTTACTTTACTTTCCATTTTTTTAAGCAAATGTACAAATTAACTGCAAAGATACATGGACAAACATCATGGCCCTTTCATCACTTTATTTTCAATTTTCAATAATAATTTATTATTATTAATTAATATAATTTACAATAATAATAATCGTGCGAGTCACACGACACTTCCTGCATGAACAATCTACCGTAAACGTCGGGTTACGAGCCGCTACTACCTTCGGTCAGAGTCCCCATTAGCGCCCTGCTGTAGCCGGCTGGGGCTCCTGCTAGCGCTCCCTCACTTCCCTAACTTCTGCTAACTCTCCGTTAACTTCCGCTAGCTCCCCGAAAACCACCGAAGGTAGCGGGACCAGGCTCGACACCCGACTTGGGCAAAGGGGTCGCGGGCAGTAACAGCAGCAGCGGGCAGTAGCAGCAGCAGCGCTAGCTAGCAGCTTGTTGCTATTGTTCATGCAGGAAGTGTCGTGTGACTCGCGCGCCACTAAAAGAGAACTTTTCGGACTGGTAAAAATGGCTTGGGTAATGCAGGAATGCGCGTTCCTGAGGTCTAGTAAAGTAGTGTAGTTACCAATATTTTGAGTGTAATGCGTTACTTTACTTCGTTACCTATAATAGTAATATCGTTACTGTAATCCGTTACTTTGTAACTCGTTACCCCCAACACTGCCAATTGTCTATTACTGTGGGATATGTGTTCTTGCCAAAAGTGAAGGTTGGTCAGACAACTGCATCAAAATCCCAGATGAAAACCTTCTGGGGTTTGGAGAGAAACAGGAAAGGAGTCGGTGGTAGAAAACGCCTGATCTATTGGCCCAGACTCAACAGAAATTTAAGTTATGATTGCTTTTTACTCGCAGTTGAAAAAGCCTAAATGAAGGTGTCATCTCCTCTCAAACAACTAACCACAGTGAGCAGGTTGGCAGGTCGAGACAAAACGAAGACCTCAGCTTGAAAGGAAGCAAGTGACCTCATAAAAGAAAGTGTCTCAGAAGGGTACAGTTTGAGGCAGTCGATGTAAAAAAAGAAGCATGTCAACATATACGCACATAGCACGCAAAATTACATTCCATCAAACTGAATTGAATAACTGCCGGCTTGGACTATATTACAACTGAGTAGGCTGGAGTGACCCTGCAGGCTCAGAACAGTGTGCGTGTGAAAATAAGGTAATCACAAGAACAAATAAAGCCACATTGATTTGGTCACTCTGCTTAATTAAGGATGCATCAACTGCACAAAAAGTGACTTTTGGTTTTCATCGAGTTTCCTGCCTTGCAATTAAACTGTAGATCCAAAGGGTGTGTTGGTGGGTTTAAAGCCTTGAGCAATTGGCCCAATCACCGACAACGTACTATCCCCTCATTCCTAATGCATTTAATCCATACTGCATGGAGTATTGTGAATTATAGTTAGTTTACCTTACAAATGGGAAACACTAAACTGCTTGTTTACTGCAGTTTAAGCCTGTAAAGAGTAACTACCCATGGGCAGCCTCTGGGAGAAAACAATTGTTCCGCAGAAACGTTTATGCCAATACAAGCTTAGGAGAAGTCTTTTATGATGGCTGTTGAGCGAGAGTTACAATTACAGTAGCAATCTGAGACACTCCCTCATTCCTGAGCAGCTTACTGAAATGTATGTTATTACATGTAAGAAAGATGTCTCCATCAATGCCTCCTAAAAATGTATTTTGTTTCCCAACCCAGCACCGAAACTCAAGAGTTGCAATGCACAACCTTTGCTCAATGTCTCTATAAGCCTATAAGCATATGGTTGCTTTCTGACGGACACCAGACCTGCTTCAAAATCACCGTCACTCCGCTGAAGCAGCCGAGGTCAACAGCATGAAGGCTTCTCCCAAAAAAAATTTACTTGATAAAACTGGAGACTGTCTTCTTTTTGAATTGTTTCTGCAAGTGCCCCACAATTACATGTTTGCAGTCGAGTGACAAAGCCCTCAGGCAGCCGTAGGAATCATGACTGGGCAAAATATTGGACTTCAACACAGGAACCCTCTTTTTGTTTTCCTTTTTTCAGCAGACCGCCATGCTCGTCTTCAAACCTTCACCAAGTGTTTGTTATTTGAAACGTGACAACAAAGCTTCCCTTTAACAAAGTAATTTGAATCCAAACCATGAGTAGCTTTTGTGCCTCAACTTGACCAAACCGTAAGATCATGTGACGCCCACCAATGCGCTTACATATGTGGTTTAAAGTAAGCTTTGTGTATTCAAAATGATACTGTTCAATACTGTTTAAAAGAGGAACTAAAATGCTGAATTCTGTACTGAAGTGCAGTCCACCATGTCGCCAGCAAGGGGCAGGGTGGTGGTTTATGACGTTTTACGTCAGTCAGGCGCTTTACGGCAATCGGCTAGTTTACGACCATAACTGCGCGAATTCCCTCATTCTGCAAGCACCGAAGCAGGGAACAGACGTGAAAAAGTCGTTGTGAAATCTCTGTGTCCTGTTTGCAGGTGGGTGAAAATAATGAGAATTGTACGAGGTTGTTTGAATGAAAATACTGTTTTGATGAATATATGAGTGTGTGTGACTGGGTGTTCAGTTAATTGTCCGGTGTGCTGCGCGCGCAAAAATGGCGCCACATCGTCACGTCCGTCAAGATTACATGTTGTTTGGCTCAATGAATGTTTCCTGTGATATTATTATTTTATAATGCTGTTGAAATGTAAGTTATCATTTGTTTATGCCTCATGCTGTTGAACAGGCTAAATAAATATGTGCATTCTGCAAAGCACCGAAGCAGTGAACAGACGTGAAAAAGTCGTTGTGTAATCTTTGTGTCCTGTTTGCAGGAACATATTATCTGCTTCCCAGGTACCAATCCTGGTACCTGTAACAATCACATTCACATTTATTTAGGTACTGACAATGTCCGTCATCGGGCCAATCAGATCAGAAAACACCTCTAGAGGACGTGGGCAAATGCATTTTGTCTTTTAATTTGGAGGACTTGTTGGCCACAACTATCCGAGCTGCTGTGTTGGCCAAATAAGCACAAAACCAGGTGGACATGGTACGGCATATTTCTACTGTTGAAAGAAAAAGAAAATATTTGTCGTCGTCAGAACTAAAATCCTTTCTCATAAAATGATGAACTGCTCTGAAGTGTTTTGGTATTTGGAAAATCTTTAAACTCACTACCTGGCTGTACTTGCTAGATCCTTTTACATCTCAATGGTACGTGAACACACACCCCTACCAACAAAAGTGTTACTCGTGTTGTACTTCACACCGGAGTAAAGATGTTAGGAGCACTGTGTGTGGGCTGGGTGTTTATATAACTGCGTCCACAACACCATCCGGCAGAGCGTTCCAGCTTTGATGTGAAATCTGGCAGCTGTCTGTGATGAGCTGCTGTAGTGGAGGTTTTATGTGAAAATGAAAGAATTGCAGGAAACAATGGTTTTGTCTTGCCATACTTGAGATAAGAGACATAAGAGATCAAGCCTCGTCATATGATTTGTGTTGTCTTCAATTTATTTATTTTTTTATCCTGTTTATTATAGGCAACATGTAAATAAAGTTTGATTTGGCTGAAAACAACATAAACCACATACAAATAATAGTGATCTCCAGCTAAATGTGCCATTTACACAGAATCTAAAAGGCTCATACCTACTGTGTTGCTGACCTGGAAAAACAAACAGAGGCTGGGCATTTGTTTTACATACAAGGACACATATGTGAACAAACACACCTGTACTCATGTAGACATAAACCCCCCACACACAAAACAAAGATGTGGGCGTGTATTTGTCAAGCGTCTCAGATCAGGAATCCTGATGTTGAAAAACCATCCTCATTGTGAAGGATCATACCTCCAGCTGGATGTATCACACCGACATGCCCACCCTCCTACTATTGCCCACTCATATAAACAACAATCCGCATTGCTGCTCAATAATGATATTTCAATAACCCGAGGCTCCAATTCCATCTCCGGGGGGTGGGGGGGTGGGGGCGGGTGGGGGGGGGGGGTGGGGGGGGGGGAGAGTCTACGGCTCTGCGCTCAGACTCTCCGTGCACCGTCCCCCAAGCAGCAGGCCGCGCTGATCACAACTATCATGAAACAGGTTTGAGCCCTGCAAGCTTCAAACCAGTTGGAGGAGCACAACAAAAAAGAAAACTTGTAGGGCCCAAAGCCACCATGCAGACACTCCATTATGCAGTGTTGGTTTAAGTGTCTTCTGAATAGAAGGGCCCATTTCCCTTTGGCACTTCAACAAAAATATAAAGTAACAAGCTTCCATTGGGAGCTGAGGAAATCAATGCTGAAAGTTGACACAAAAAGGTTTTAAGTCATATTTCCAAAAGAGTGAGTGAGTGAGCTGATGAGCATGTAGGCAGTTAAGTGGAAGATTGTGGAATGGGTTTTGACAGACTGACTTTTTGTGTGTGCTGTGCAGAGTAGACACCCACACATTGCCACTCACGCACACACACACACACACACACACACACACACACACACACACACACACACACACACACACACACATATACACAAATGTCCAGGACAGTAAAGAAGACCAACATACACATGTTAGACGACAGCCATACATATACACATGTACAGGTGAAGAATAAACACACATGCCACATTACTGCAACGGCCAA
This sequence comes from Taurulus bubalis, assembly GCF_910589615.1. Classification (NCBI taxonomy): domain Eukaryota; kingdom Metazoa; phylum Chordata; class Actinopteri; order Perciformes; family Cottidae; genus Taurulus; species Taurulus bubalis. The sequence continues at coordinate 17,618,445 of NC_136590.1, read as the reverse complement.
ATGTCCATGCTGTCCTCTGTTAATAAATAAGTTGACATGCAACAAATATCTTAAAAAAAAGAAGGAATAATCTCAAATGTCTACACACAAGATTGGGTTATTGACAAAAATGTCCATTAATATTCATCAGCAGCCAAAGCGTCAGACAGCTCTAAGCTATCTGTCAATCAAACTGCCTGACCAGCACTTACTTTGAATACATATGGGTAACCAGGACCCTTCATTTTTTAAAGGACATAAATGACCTGAAACACATATACACGTTTTAACATATTATGCTATTATAATATCCATAACATGCTTTGTATAACAGTAAAGGGAAACATTGGAATAGTTGCTCCCACAGTGAAACATGTATTCGGCCTTTGACATGCAGTCTCTATTGAAAGTCAAGTGAAACCATATCAAAACAATGACACCAGCAAAGGCTACTGTTACTGTAGCTTTCCACTCAACCGTTTTCATTTGTGTGCCCTGAAAATGTACTTCTGTGAAGTTTCATTCATTCAATTGGATAACTCTCCGTTTTTATTTCCAAAAGTGAGGTTTGAACACCAGAAATATCAACGACCCATGGGGTAATAACAGTTGACTCACTGTTATTGATCGATCCATTACAAATGACACTGATACCGTGGCCTTGTGAATGTCCGCCCTTTCAGACACGTCTGATGTGCCGTCAAATGTTTTTTTTAAGACCTCTGTCAGCATCTATATTGGATGTGGGCGCTGCTGTGGGTATGTTCATCATCAGTAGTAACCAACACTTATTTTCCTTCATAATTAATCTGCTGATTATTTTCTACTTACATCGATTAATTGGTCTAAATTACATTAATTGGTTCCAATTTGATGTTGACAGTTGGCAATACCAAAATAAATGAAAAAATACAAAGGCGAGTACCAAAGAATGTTGTCATTTTCTTTTTTAAATGACTTGAAAGAAGACTGTGTCAGAATTTTTTGCGGATATATTTTCATTATTTATAACCTGACAGGCCATCTGCCTTTCCGTGTTTCCTGCGCTCGCTGATTGCTTTTTAGCAATGTTGCTACGTTGCAAGATCTCTGCAATTAACTCACAGTGTAATTAGTACTGATGGGATTAGGGTCCAAAGCATGAAAACAAAAAGGCCTAAATTGTAATATACCCACCCATGTTATTTTATTTTTTTTCAAAATAATCATAAACTCTAATGAGCCAAGCCAGAAGCAGCATATCTTACAAACTTTCCAGAAACAAAAAGAAAAAAAACTGACTGCACTTGGCATCCTTTTGCTGTTAATATTCCCTCCCTTCATGGCTTTTACTTCACTATCAGGAGGTAAACAGGGAAACTGCCAGCGAACTCCATCAAAAAGCTTTTATGACACACACACACACACACACACACACACACACACACACACACACACACACACACACACACACACACAGTACCCATCCATGTCTCAACAGTACGTGTTGGAATTGGTGCTGACTTAATGAGAGTTCATTATTTCAGCATGCTGGCTCTTCAAGTTTTGGGTAAGGAAATGAGGGCTCAGGCAAAGACAAATTAAAAGGAAACCTCAAGTGGTTCAAAGAGAGACAAATACAGAAACCAGGCCCAGCGCTATGGGCGGGCTGTGGGGGGCCGGGCCCACCCTTGACAGACTAGTCTGTCAGTCATCTACTCCCATGCAGTATGAATGTTTCACATACCATCATAACACATTGCCGTCAGCAGGCAGTAACATTTAATTTTCTCAGCTCTAACTCAAGAGCTACTTAGGTGTCAGGGGTAAGCACTTCAGTCAGGGTTTCACATTGATAAATGTACACTGCCGAATTACATTCTGGGTCGTCCTGTCGAACTCTGTCGCACAGGAGACTTCATGATAAGTGGGCGAGCTTTACCCATGATGCAGTTCGGTGGTGCAATTTCATAAATGTGCAACTCTGACTGAAGTTCTTAACCCTGTCACGTAAGTAGCGCCTGCTGCGCCCCCAGCTGTATTCTGTGAAAATTAAATGTTGCTTCTTCCCAAAGTGCTTCTCGTTGTGACTATGCACCACGGGTATGACGTGGCTGGAAAAAAAAGTCCCCCCCCCCCCCCCCCAGAGCAATGTAAGACCCCCCTGCAAATCAGTGCCTGGCGCTGGGCCCGACAGAAACCACTGTAGGAACTCAGGTGACAATGACGGATGTGCTCCATTGGGGTTACTGAAATCAAAAGTTCAGCAATAAAATGAAACAAAAGAAAGTAATTTCCTCTCACTGGCCTTGGGTTCAAATAAAGCACTGTAGCATGAACACCCACTGTACCCCTCTGTCAAAGAAACTGGTCCTGCACCGAAATATTGTTAATGAAGGACCTATTTAACTGACGAGAGGAAAATTGAATCCATGGATCCCTGTTTGGTTTTGTTTTACACACTGTAATAAGCGTAAGACGCCCTGCTGATTTCAATTGGGATCTTTGTTCTCTTCACTGATTAAATATCGTAACAAAGCTCATACAATTATAATATTACCTTATTGTTATGTGCCACCAGTTCTTTGTCGATTCAAACACAAATGGTAAAACTTTTACTCAGAAGTGACGGCTGCCATCAACACGAGACACCAGAGGTGCAACTTAGTATGGTAAGGAGCAAAGTATTCCTACTTAGAAAAACACAACATGTATTAGAAAGTCTGACCAATTCTCAAAATCCAGCATTAATTAACTTTTTTACTGGCCACTTGGAGGCAGCAAAACGAGCAAGAAACACAAAACTGGTATCCCCTCATAAAGTGTTCGCAAACAGTCTCTTCCTGTATTCACAACTTCAGAATTACAGAACAAGATTAGCATTCATGGGTTTATGTCCAATATCTGCTTCTGGCTTTGTTTTGGTCTCCACCAGCTGCAACGAGAAATATGTGACTCTTAAGCTGCTAAATGCTCAATTGTTTTTTCAATTGTTTTTTACCAGTGAGTTGCTTATGCTGGACAGGTAACGTACAATGGGTTTATCAAAGATTTTTTGTGGGGATTGACGAGCCCAAACATAAAAAATGTGGGCCTTAAAAGAAAAAAAACATAGGCTTAAAGATGCTAAAATACTAAAACCATAGAGATTCCAATAATTTGCTGAATCAACTATGACAGAACTCTTAAAAATATTTATTTGGTTTATTAATAATATAAATCACACCATTTTTTGCCCTTAGAATAAAGTCCAGAGGAACGATAGAATCTGAAAGACACACATGCATTTGTTTTCTGGTTCATCAATAACAATTGACTAGGGTCAAACTATTTCTCTGTACAGCTAAAAGGCTTCGCTGTTGAGATGTTTTTGAAATGCACTCTCAGAGATCATCTGTTGACAAATATTAATGTGTGGTATTTTAATGTATTCTTGGGCTTCCAGTAGATTTAGTTGTGGTCTGCAGATGGCACACTTTTCGTCTCAACTTTGCATTTACTGCTGCTCCCGTGAAGCATCCACTTCGAGCCAGACTGAAATAACTCAACACATATTGGATAAGATTTGGAATTGGAAGTATTGCTCTACTAAACATGAACATGACTGTAGACTTGTTTTCTAAACAGACCGAATAGTGTACAGAAAATAACATGTGAAGGTTTTAAAGTCCAATGATAACTTAACATGAAAGCCATATGGCAGTCCAGTGAGTGGTACACTTATATAATTACTATAGATTAAACAGCATTTATCAACAACTGTCTGTTGTCCAAATTGACTGCCAAAAAAGCTGGTCCAATGGGCTACAAATCCAATGCCAATAACACAATACAACAACACACCTAACCCATGTATACACACATTGAGTCTTCCCAGACCAAGCCCTGGTCTCCTCCACACCTCCTCCTCCTCCTCTCCACTCATGTTACAGTGGTTTGACAGAATGGCTCACACCCTGCATCTGGCAATACGATCAGCTAATCCGGGATTTGTCACCCTCTGTGGCTCCCTTTCTTTCCCACTTGTTCTCTCTCTCTCCATCTATTCCCTTCCTGTTTTTGTCTTTTCATAACCCCCAGCTTCTCTTTCAAAATTCTATCTTCCCCACTTAGACCCTTTTTTTTTCCTCCCTAGATTCTTGTTCCCTTATGCTGTGCTCTGGCCTGACCTCTGTGATATCTCTCTGACATCTTTCGCCTTGTGTTCCTGTTCGCACATCAAACTCATGAGACAAGACCCTCCCCTGACCATGTTCTTCATCCTTCACTTCCCATATAACAATCCATGTCTTGCCCCTCCGTACGCTGACTATTCCCTCTGTGGACTAGCATAGCTCTTCCTAATATGAGACGTCAGGCTTACAGTTTGGAAAGCTACAGACCCATGGGGGCTCTCTCACTCTCCTTCTCTTTCCCTCTTTGTCTCACTGTCAAGACTCTCAGCAAAGATTTAAAAATCAGAGGCAGCCAACCAAGGTGGGTTTGACTTGTCCATTTTAAAGCTTCTTACTTGTCTTCCCTTTCCATCTCTGGAGAGAGCATTCACATTACCCTAACCTAAGGGATCTATGGGAGCTCCTGCTCCCCTGAGAGAGACTTGAGCTCCCAAGAAAAACTTAATTTGAGAAAATAAAGGGGAGCTTTAAAATATAGTTACTTTTTATGCATCCTAGGTCTGGTCTGTTAAACAAAGTAATGCAAAATATTGATTGTCCACTGTGTGCTTTCACTCTCATTGTTTGTTGGCAGAGAGCGTTTTACAAATAACTTTGCAACGGTGAATGATATTTCTGTTTCTTTGTGGTCCCTAGCTAAATATTCTCTATATTGGTTCAAATGTATTGAAAAATGTTTATTTTTTGCACATAGGTGGGTTCCTTGATGTGTGCGCACAATTAACTGGCGGTCCATCACCACAGACGACACCTTTCACCTTTCACCCCCCCCCCCCTACTGTTCCCATTAATATTTGTGCATCTTTAAAGTTACAGCGTATTGTGGAAAGCTCATCCCCAAAGAATATATATATGGGATATATTTTTCTCAACGTGTATGTAATGCCCTTATGCACCATTCAATCCTTGCTAACATGATAGTATAATCCAAACAATAGGCTGGGCTTTCTATTAAGGCACTCTGCCAATAAGTCTTACTGGGTTTTACAACTTCTTAAGCCCAAGTGTTATCTCTCCGTATTCAAAGGACACAGTGTGAAGGCGCTTTTAGTATTCCAGGAGCACTGTGTAATATTACAGCGATTCGTTGAGGCTTTGATATTGTTTAGTAAAGTAGGGGCTGAAAGCTTGATGAATAGTCACTGTGGATCTCTGCGTCTTGACAAAGATGAGAGAGAAAAGAGAGCGACAGCAACAACAACAACAACAACAACAACGAGGACTGCAAGTGTGTGTACAGAGGAAAATAGGTTGAAGGAAGTGAAGATATGAAAGGACAGAGGATGGAAATGGTGTCTTGGGTGTCAGAAAATAGTCTTCCTGTAATGCAGTCATGCAGTTCATTGTTTTCTTGCGTACATTATGTGCCGCTGCCCCCCACGGCTCTGCAGTTCATCCCTCACTCTCCAGGGTCAGTGATAGCCAGTGTTGCACTGCGATAAAGGAGTCGCCAGAAAAGCATACACACATGCACACTTTGAGTTGAGCTTGAAATGTTTAAATAGCACTTCAATGTTATTTGAAAAGCCACAAGGGTATCTGAAATCTTTAGAAAGGAGTTCACCAAGGAAACTCCTGAGGTCCTCTTAAAATAGTTCCAGCGATCCCTTTCAGTCCGTTTTGTCCTTAATCACAAATCCAGGAGGATGTTACTGTGTGTGTGTGTGTACTGATGTGGTTTAATTCAATTTGTGTTAATATAGATAGGGTAAAGATGGATGGGCAGTTCAAGGAAAAGTGAGAGGTTTTTAAAGTTTTTTCCTGGAAGGGTCTGTGCCAGACAATTTCTTGGTTAGTGATTTGATAACTGGCAACTAGCCAAAAGTCCAGGGAGTTACTGGACCCGACCACAGTCCAGTACATTTTACAGTTCACAACAGATGTTTTCACACAAATTTTAGTCAGCATATAAAGAAAAATTAAATTAAACCTAAATCATTGTATACTCAAAATGATATCCAATGTGATGAAATGTCTCAAAATGTCAGTCAAATTTACTCCTTCAGTTTGTTTGTAATTAAACTGTGCTCAAAACATTGTAAAATTATTACTCAAAATATTCATTGTCTCAATGGGATTGACTAAAAGTCAAGAAATTAGCAGAATTAGGACTGCAATTTACAATGATTTTCTTATCCATAGATAAGAAAATCAGAAACAAACTAAAATGCCACTGCAAAACATTTTGATTGAAACAAAATGTACAAAAATGTAAGTGAAATTCCCAAGTGATTATCAAAATAGTGTGGGATGAACTTTATTTTATCCCCAGATATCTTACTTTTTAAGTATATTTTGCTGAAACAATACTGCAGCTGGTGCTCAGAAGGGTAGAAAGTACATTGAAAGGTGAGCCCTTCCTCTTGTGAAAAAAAAATACAATTTTAAAAATGGCATGGTAAAATTCTGATTGTGGTTCAACTGTGTATATTGGGACAGTACTTATCTTGTATAGCATGTATAATAATAGCATGTATAATTGAAGGGTAATATGATGTTGCTGTCACCGAAACTGAGATTTGCAGAGCACTGACAGAGTTCTGTGTGGGATTAGTCTGGAAATAGCCACAACACAGAGCAAAACTATTTTGGGCAGCATGCTGATGAGCTTGTCAGAGCTTTGAGCTCCAGTCCTCATTGTTCAGTTGAAAACACATTTTCCTCTTCCTCCTGAGCCCTTTGGTTCTACTCATCCACAGCTGGGAAAATGGACTCGCATTTGTTGCCATGTGAGGTCTGTGCAATTTTGTTGACCAAACCACAATACTATACTTTTTCCTGGAAAGAATAGTTGATTTCTGTGCTTGGAGACTGGTTTTGATCATATTGTAACGCGGGAAAGAGGATACTGTTATATAATACCAAACCCAGCATTACATAGAGGATGCAATGTATTATAACGTGATAGAGTAAGAGGCAATAATGTCTTGTCGTCCTTCCAACATGCTGTTCTTATCCTTTTAGCCAATGTCAACTGCTTTTCCAATATTCTGTGAGAGGCTATTTCCTGCTACCTGATGGATCATAACCCTTAAGCACGTCATATCCTGACATGGAGCTCCTGGTTATAAGAAATTCATTAGTATGGTGAGCAACAGCTTAAAATTAAATTAGAAAGTGAAATTGTAATAAAGTCATAAATTCACAGAACGCTAAAACAAAACATTACGTTTACTCTGAAAACTGAGACATTTAGCGAGTGCTGTGTCATCACCATTCATAGCTTTACAACCAGTGTGCTATGACTAAATTCATGACTAGAGCACAGTGGAAGAATACGTATTTAGATATTTTATTAAAGTAAAAGTAATACTGTGGTGTACAAATACTCTGCTACAAGTAAAAGTCCTGCATATTACTTAAGTACAAAAGTATTAGCATGAAAATATACGGAAAGTACCAAAAGTAAGTACTCATTTTGTACAATTTCTAAATATATATTATTTATAAGTTTTGATGCATTTATGTGTTACGATAATGTTACAGATAGTAAAGGTGGAGCCAATTTTAAAGTTATATACCTAATAACTATACACTACTTAATAATACATCAGTTTGTTAGCTGATTTTGCATGCATGACTAAAATGTAAAATTCATTTCCTACAAAATGCATGAAAGCACATAAATAAATAAGCTCACCTCACACACTGAACTAAACATCAATATAATTGTTGTCTTTGTGCATGCATGTTTGTGTGTGTCTTTGTGAAAAGGTACACACTGTGCTCTCCTATTGTGGGAGAGTGAAATTAAATATTAAATCTGAGCCAGCTTCAGAATCACCGTGACATTAAAAATAGAAATACAGCTCCACTGCTGTCTTCAGTCGTGATTTGTGAATATCACTGTAGTGGGATTAGAGTTGATTCATCAGGGTTGGCTGAGTGCTGATTACATTATTTCCACAGGAGACGCCTCGCAGGAGCATGAATTGATCACCTCGGTACATTAATTATATGATTAAATATAAGAGAGTTTGATCTATGACATGAAAAGGGCAGAAGTGAGTGACAACACACACTATCGCTTCCTCTCGCTCCTTATTTAAATAAGGACAGTATATAAATAATACATATTGGTTGTGTTTTGTCTCCTCCCTCCTCCCTTTCTCAGTGGAAGCACCTAAAGGTGGTGACTTTCAATCCAAGTTCACCATATTTTGTGCCTAATGAAGCAGTGCATACTATGAGCGCGACACAATAAAGCTTTCCAAGCAGGAGCTTGCTGATTGATGAAACTGTGTACCTGCTTTTCTTTATTTTAATGCCTGAAACATCCATTTCTGCCAGGCGATGAATATGCAGACCTCACTTTGGGGTCTGCTAGTGTGGTCTGTGTACTTTTATTTTTGGGTTTAGTCAAGGTAATCCTCAAAATCTTACTTTTGTCGCCTCAAGAAAGGTAAAATTGTCTGCTGGTTCCTCGGAATTCAGGATATCCCCCCCATCCGGATGTTCCCCAAAGGAATAGTCGTATCCTGCTTTAACGTAACTTTAACTGCACAAAACAACATGCAAACATTTATAGCTTGTAAACATTGATACCGATGTGGAGGAAACACTATTGTTACCTGATGTGATATCATTTGAGGGAATATCATTTGAAGGTTATCGCTCATTTCAAGGTGCTTAACAAACTTTACTCCAACTGGCAACCTCCCGAGACACCAGCTTTTACCCAGAATGCAGTAGTGCTCACAGCCCACGACAGGGTTCTCTCCCCTTTATAATGGTTTAAAAAATTATAAAATAATGTATCAAGGTCCACTTGGTACCCAAATGTTGGTGAAAAGGAATTGTGAGTCATGTTTTCAGCAGTGTGCCGGATTTTCTTCATTCATGCAGCTTTATAATTCAACACCCAAAGAACACCTGCTTATCACCGGGAACACCCCAGTTTAGCGAAATCAAACTTAATGTAATTACTCTGTATTTGCGTGTGCATGTAAACTTAGTCTGTAGCTCTATATCTATCTATACCTATACACCTTCACATGAAATCGCTATGTTGATTTTGTACTGAAGTTTGTAATTAAATGAGGAAATAATCAGTACTTCTCATTTGTCAAGTATATAATCCACACAGTGGCTTTACCATATATTCAGTTCATATAAGACATACTATGGTGATTACACACTTCTTATTCTAGTGATTATGATATAAATTGCAGTCTTTCTTTTCTGCTGGTTTGACTTGTTTGAAATCATAGCATAACATACAGTTAATGTAAATAGCGGCCAATTTATTTATGTGGTGAAACTTCATTGAAAGCGCACAAATGTCTGTCCAAAATGTTTAATTGTTGCTTATTTTATTACGGGAGCTTTCTTTGCGAGGCGTTCATAAAGTTTGTGATTCTGTCTTTACTGTCTGTGTCCTTACGTTAGCCCAACGTTTAGCAATTATTTGAATTTGAAATAAATGTGATACAATTTGCCTTCCTCGTGTCCCTGGAAGCCTCCGTAACCACCATCCTAAATATTCTGGGACAGCTCGAAGTGTTATGTCTGACTAAACAATTCGTTGGGACAATTTAAAAAGGTGCTTGTGTGAAGCCGTGCGTCGCTGATTCGAAGCGGCAAACCCAGACGAGATCAACCCAGATGGAGAGAACAGGAGTGAATACAGCTGTGTTGTGATTCCTCATTACGCTGACAAATTACAGACAAATTATTTCCTCGCAGTTTTGAATGAAGGAGTTTGTTAACAACCTTTTTCTGTCCATCCATCTCTCATTAATGCGCTCGCACACGAAAGGAAACACAAGCTTGCGCGCGGAAACATCATCCGTCTTCTTTGAGCGGCGCAAAGTGCCAGACGACATGCTGCTGTTCAATTGGAAAGCAATTCTTTTGATTAATTTCCCATCACCACTTCCTTACTTCAAAATGTCTAATTATAAATGTCATCTTTATCAGTGACGACAGTGATCGGGGCAGCAGTAGACTCCTCAAAGTCTAATTCAGATGTATTTATAAAAATAAAAAATACACATTCAAAACCGATACAAATATAAACTCAGACGCATGAGAGGCTGCCAGTAGCCACTTTGGATCCATGCACTTGCGTAGAAAAGGTGTATGAGGAAAGTAAATAAACAGCGCGGTCCTCATATGTTCAGTCTTCCGAGTGGCAGCTTCGGCGCTAATGCAGGGAACTGATGTTTTAATAAGGGGGAAAGAAACGTGTGAAGGTTTGGCCGGCGTACCATCACATCCCATGTCATACTAGCGTTGGGCTTTTACAAATTCAGCCATGGACATGATCTTTCTCGATCTTCAATAGAGACGTTGTAATTGGCTGTCTGTACTCTGTCTGTGTCCTGGTGGACTCACTGTGTGCCTCCTGCTCGGCACCAAATAGCAGACAGTTAAAATGAAAAAACTGAAATGAAAAACTTATTGATAATGGCAGGAATTTAAATCTGGTGACAAAATACCAAAACATTATATTATATCTACTCCATCACATAACAACTCACCTTGTACAATGTATTGTTATTGTTCACCAACTATCCAAGATTGTTGCGTCATGAGAAATAATGTGAATCCTTTCTGTGCTGCACAGATCAACACATGAACCCCCAACTTGCTCCAGTGGAGCTGTTCTGTGGTCTTCAGCGGAGGACTGCGATGGAACTGGAACACTCTCAATTCCAGTCGCACTGAACTGTGAGAGTGTGAAGCGAAGCGATGCCGAGCCCAAAAACCTGCCCTGAACTATCAGCCCGGCAGAAAACCCATCTGTAAACTCGTCGCCAAATGCAGATTTCGGTTAACGCGTTCTGAAACGCCAACTCCACCTTCCCCCGAACCCAACCCTGAAGCTCGAAAACAAAATAGCCATCTGCCAGGCCGAACGAGCAGAATATGGTCGAAGCCGCTTCCACGCATTTGTTGCTTTGCATCGTTGTCATGGGTACTGCTCCATAACAACCGTTTCCTGGGAACCCAACAAGCACTTGAGGAGTCGCATGACGAAAAAAGATAAAGAAATAAAAAATAAAAAAAAAACAAGCAGACCAACACTCCTGCCTCCATGTGTGTGCTTTTGTTAAACGTGTATCCCGTCTTCAGGCCACTTCACCGCTAAAGTCCTGCATCATATTACGTGACAGGAACATTTTTATCAAGCAATAAGAACGAAACCCTGCAGCACGGAGGGTCAGGAATGAAGGGAAAGGGAGGCGGAATGCTCGGTTATGTAAGAGGAGAGGAAATGTGGCTTTGCCTTTGAACTGTTCCTGGTGTTGTTTGTCCTGTGGCGGACTATTAGCATGAGTGTGTTTCATCATTTTGCTTATTCATGAATACTGAAGTGCGTCTGCATATGGCTTATTTTCAGCCGACGCCGCAGGATGAGAGCGAGCAACGTGGTGCAGACCGGCAGGAGGCTTTTTGACAGCCATGATGCTGACGATCCGTTCTGTACTTTTATTGTTTGGTGATTTTTAAAGGAGACGCTTGATTGTCATTTGATGGATTAAAAACTCCACCTCCACCAACACCGACCAGTTCTCCAACTTCCAATGCCACTTTTGACTGTCACATAAGTATAAGGTAAGAGGGTCGTGCACAACTGAACGTGCACGTGTTACGAGTGAAAGGTGAGTGAATGTGTCCATCTGCAACTAACGAATGTGAGCGGCGATAACACTCATGACAGTTGCGTAAAACAACCTCGGTGTTGTGCAAGTAGATCCTGGTAAAAGCCGGTAACAGACCATAATAACATCTATATAACACATGGATGTACAGTGAGGCCCGGAAGAGGTCAATGATTAATCTAGGGCTGCAACAACGAATCGATAAAATCGATAATCAAAAGAGTTGGCAACGAATTTCATTATCGATTTGTTGTGTCGTGCGATTATTACGGCAGTCAATAAGTCGCGGAGAAAAAAAAAAAAGAGCGGAACAGAGCAACTGGCCGGCCAGCGTGTCTGAGATTGGCGTGAGACACGGAAAAAAAGTTGTGATCTTCGCAAAAATAAAACATCTTTGATGTGACGTGTCGAGTCTTGGCCAATCAGCGTTAAGATGTCCACAGCGTCTTCATTTCCCTCAAACTTGTTTTGAATGGAAGCTAGTCAGCTTGCTTGTGTATTGTCGTTAAAGTTACTTTATGTTCCGTTACAGTTCAGTCTTGCTTGGAAAAAAACGTAACGTGATGAAACATGCCCCCCCGGTCTGGTTCAGTTTATCAGTCACTTGTTAACGTTAAACCGAGACACCGGCGGATCTGGCTGCAGGTTTTTTTTTTACTCCAAGTAGAATGGATCAACGAAATCACGTAGTTGGGCTTAGCCAACAACGTGATGTCGTGGTCATAAGAGACCCAGAATGAAATAGTTTAAGGAAAAGGACGCTCTATATGCAGATGTTAGAGGAGAAGTACAGCTTCCCACTGTCCCAGTATTTCATACATATTGATAAAGCAGGGCATGTAAAAGCAGCCTCTGCTCCAAGGAGATCAATTACAGTAAGAAGGGCTCACATTTGGCAGATATAAAGCATACATGTGTATGTTTTTAGTGTTAGTCCATTTTAATGACATTTTTTTTATTAACAGCTCAGGGATGTTCAAGGAGCAACCTGTTAGTGCTTTCTGAAGATGTTTTGCACTGTGAATTTGCACTGTCACTTCTGTTTTTGAATAAAGGGTTGGAAATTAATGCTTTTTTGTTTTTTTTGTTTTTTTATCCGATTCACCGATTAATCAATCGAAAAAAATAATCAACCGATTAATCAATTATTAAAATAATCGTTAGTTGCAGCCCTAGATTCATCCCACACCAACAGACAAACCAACTGAACCATATGGCGCTGATGACAGAAGAGCATGTCCACTGTGTCCTGATGCATGTGTGTGATTGTTTGAGTTCGGGATCGGATCTGTGTCGAGGAAAATTGCCTTTGGCGGGGGGGGGGGCGTGAGAGTACCTGTATAGCGTTACCATGGCAACCAATGTTGTCCGTCGAGGTCAGCGGAAAATTACAAGCGGACGGTCGAGCATACAGATGTTTTGAAAAAGAAACCATTAGATTTGCCTGCAGTCCGAGCATAGCGGCAGTCATTAACGAGTTAAGAGTCGCAGTCACAATAAAAAGAAGAAGAAGGCGTTCCAGGATCGATGGACGACGTCTGGGAGCCTGAACAGCCACTGAGGGACTGCAATCATCATCATCAGTCCTCTGGTAACTGATTGGGGTCTGTCGATCAGGATACCAATGCTTCCCCAGTCTAACAGGCCCTCACATGTGGCTAGTCCACTTCGTATACGCTTGCATTAAATGCAGGTTCGTACAGAAAAGAAAAATTAAGAGAGGTGATCCAAGCAGGAAGCACATACTAAAAAGGTCTAAACATCTAATTAACTGATTTCATTACTGAGACCATGGCTTGCACCAGGAGGATTACCAGCTCTAACATTAAACACATTTCCCATGGACACACTGTTGCTTTATGTTCCTTTGCAGCATTTTACCAGAATGCACTGGAAGCAGCAGCCAGACTGCTGGAGCTACGGGAAATGTAATGCCTTTCAAAATCTCATCAGAAGCTTCTAAACTAAACTAAACTTGTCGACCTGAAGTTAATCATTGCCTTTTTCCGTTCCCTGAACATTCTCATGAAAACCAATTTCAGCGAGAAATGTGACGCGAGAAACATTTCCAGAGCAGCTTTTTTCCTCTTCTTCTTTACCGAAGAGGATAAACGTGCGGAGAGTGATGTCTTTATTATCCGCTCGCTCATTCCTCCATCTGGCATCATCACAAACTCTTGAAAGCTTTAGCTCCATTTGCTCAGGAATGCCTAGCTGTGTCCCATGAAGCAAAACAGCATATTTTTCTCCAAATGTAAAAACTCACCACAGAGGCTGACTGCCTTTTTTGTGATCAATTTTTTTTTATTGATTTTCTAGATATGCATATAAAGAAAAAGTTGTGTACACATGCATATAATCATACAAATAAAAATAACAATACATAGGAGTATACCCACAAATACACATACATGTATATACACACCCTCATACATGTACACATGTACACATATACACACACACACACACACACACACCCACACCCACACCCACAGTGTTAATTACCCCATCCCACTATTAGCGACACCCTCCCCCCTTATACATCTACAAATATTATACAGGGGAATGTATTATATCAGGGCTCTCAAGTGTCACGCATTGAGCGTGACTGTCACGCATTTCGGTCTTAAGTCACGCCCTCCTGCTAACTAACTCTTAACGCTAACGCTAAATTAACTCTTGGTAGAACATCCATCTTCACAATTGAAATCCGAGTCTAACGATTTTGAACTCTCAGTCCATCTGTTAAGGTCAGATTCAATACGTTTATATATGTCCAAGTAGTTTTTTTAGATGGTTGTATTTATGGATTTGAAGATTCCAATGCCAAGGTATTTGAAATGTTTAACAATGGGGATATTAGAAGGTAGGGAACTTGGTGTTAAATATTGATTTAAAGGTAGAAGACCTGATTTAGTCCAATTCATTTTATAACCTGATAGGGAACTAAAATCTGTAAAGGTACTTAGAATATGAGGAATGGAAGTGGGGGCTTTGTCAACATATATTAAAATGTCATCAGCATATAAGGAAATGTTATGGCTGTGTCATTGAAAGTTATTGGAAAGATAGATGGATGTTCTCTTAGAGTTTGAGCAAGTGGTTAAGTGACAGAGCAAATAAAAAGGGGCTAAAGGGGCAGCCTAGACGACAAGAGCGTGTGATGTGAAGTCGAGGAGAGGCAATCCCGTTTGTAACTACAGTAGCTGTGGGATTTTTATAAAGTAACTGGATCAATTTAATAAAGTTTGTCCCCAGTCCCAATCTTCCCAATACTCCCCATAGATAATCCCATTCAACCCTATCAAAGGCTTTTTCTGCATCCAAGCTAAGGACAGCACTAGGAGACGTGCTATCTTTCACAGCATGAATAATATGCAAAAGGCGACGCATGTTATCAGAAGCCAGTCGTGTCTTAATGAAGCCTGTCTGGTCACAATGAACTAATTTAGTCATATAAGGTTCAAGGCCGGATGCCAAAATGCGTGCAAACAATGTAATCTCGGTAGTAAGGATAGACAGGGGTCTGTAGTTGCTGCATAGAGTCGGATCTTTACCGGGTTTTGGTAATACTGATATTAAGGCTAGGTTAATGTCTTCTAAAAAAACAACCCCTTTCAAAAGAACAATTAATCATCTCTAATAGAAACAAGCCTACCAGATCCCAAAAAGTAAGGTAAAAGTCAGGGGGAATACCATCCCATCTCGGTGATTTCCTCTTTTTCATCCCCGCAATGGCATCTTTAAGTTCAGTCAGAGTGATTAGGGCCCCTAAGTCATTGGACTCATCTAGTGAGAGAGTTGGTAGTGTCACCTTTTGTAAAAAGTTATCACATTTTGCTTTGTCAGAGCGAACTTCAGAGGTATACAGTTTGGAGTAAAAGGAGTGAAATTCTAAATTGATCTCTTTAGGGTCCGTTAATATTTTCTGGCCAGAATCAATAGATATAATACTAGCAGCCTTCTCCCCTTTTTGTAGGCTTAGAGCCAACAGGTGGCTTGGTCTGGATCCATTGAAATAATAATTTCTTCTAGATCTGTGAATCAAAAATTCTGCTCTGGCTCTTAAAAGGGTGTTTAATTTAAATTTTATGGATTTTATTTGTTTTTCCCTGTCATCTGAGAAGCCAGTATTTTGCT
Organism: Taurulus bubalis; assembly: GCF_910589615.1. Lineage (NCBI taxonomy): Eukaryota > Metazoa > Chordata > Actinopteri > Perciformes > Cottidae > Taurulus > Taurulus bubalis. The sequence continues at coordinate 17,602,565 of NC_136590.1, read as the reverse complement.
GATTGTTCTCCAGATTTTTTAGGGTGGTTTCATATTCATTAATTTGCACTAATCTAGATGTATTGAGATGTGAAGAATATGAGATTGCTGTGTTCCTTATGCAACCTTTAATGGAACTCCAAAGAAGTGGGTCATTGGTGGTCCCAGCATTTTCTGAAATAAAGACAGAAAAAGCATCTCTAAAATAAGTGCAAAACGTATTGTTTCTCAGTAGTGTTACATTAAAGCGCCACCTTGTAGCTCTTGTGGGCAAACAGGTTGCTCCTTGAACATCCCTGACCTGTTAATTAAGAAAATAAAATAAAAATGGAATAACACTAAAAATATACCCATGTATGCTTTACATCTGCCAAATGTGAGCCATTTTTACTGTAATTGATCTCCTTGGAGCAGAGGCTGCATTTAGCATACCCTGCTTTATCAATATGTATGAAACACTGGGACAGTGGGAAGCTGTACTGCTCCTCTCACGTCTGTTTGGACCTCCACCTGCCTTAAACTCTTTCATTCACATCATCTGATCAATATCTGGGTCTCTTATGACCACGACATCACGTTGTTGGCTATTCTACTTTGAGTAAAAAAAATAAAAAACCTGCAGCCAGATCCGCCGGTGTGCCGGTTTAACGTTAACGAGTGGGGTGACGGCATGTTTCATAACGTTACGTTTTTTTACAAGCAAGACTGAACTGTAACGGAACATAAAGTAACTTTAACGCCAACACTACCCAAACACGTTAGCTAACGTGATAGCAAGCTGACTAGCTTCCATTAAAAACAAGTTTGAGGGAAATGAAGACGCTGAAGAAATCTTAACTCTGATTGGCCAAGACTCGTCAAAGATGTTCTATTTTTGCGAAGATCACTATCTAAACTTTTCTCAGTGTCTCACTCCAATCTCAGACACGCTGGCAGGCCAGTTGCTCTGCTCCGCTCTTCTTTTTTTCCTCCGCGACTTATTGACCGCCGTAATAATCGCGCGACACAACGAATCGATAATTAAAATCGTTGCCAACACTTTTGATAATTGATTTTTATCGATTCGTTGTTGCAGCCCTAGTGCCAAGGTTAATTTAGAAGTGACTATGCTGTGATCTGATAGCGGACAAAGGATAATGTTAACGTAATGAATCTGAGAAAATGCATTTGAACTGGCCAACAGATAGTCTATTCTAGAATAAGATTTGTGTCTATTTGAGTAAAAACTGTATTGTCTGGATGTAGGGTTGATAGCACGATACAGGTCAGTGAGACTAAAACCAGACACAAGACCTTGAAATGCAGATATGGTACGATTATGTAAGTGTTGAGTTGAATCAACCGAGCGGTCGAGTGTTGGGTCGAGTACAGCATTCATATCGGCACCAATTACAACTGAGAAACCTTCCAACTTGACTAAGAGATTATTAATACTATTAAAGAAAGCTGAGTCAAATTGGTTAGGTGCATAAATGACAACAAAAGCAATTTTGCGTCCTGCAAAGTCTGTTTTAATATAAGCAATGCGGCCGTCAGTGCTTCCATACGTTTCAATAATGCTTACAGGAAGGTTACGTCTGAGGACCACCAACACACCACAGCTCTTAGAGTTAAAGGAGGCTGTAGCAGCTGTGTAAAAGTGCCTGTTTGTAAGCCTGTGGCTATCCCTACTGATAAGGTGCGATTCCTGAATAAGTCCCACTTGAATATCATGCCTCTTAAGTTGGTCTAAACATGCAGATCGTTTAGTCGGGCTATTAAGGCCATTAATGTTCCAGCTCGCTATATTAATTGTGAGTCTGACTGCCTTGAACTATTTTGGTGCGTAGTTTCAGTGAACGGTTTGCAGTTTTCTGAGCTTCATGTAAACCCAGGGCCGTAATGCTCTTTATTCTGTTAAAAAGTTTCTGTTTTTCAGTGTGGAGAGGGGGTCACTAAGAGGCGGACCGCACTTCAGGTTCGGACCCAGACGCCGTTGTCTCCGGCTATATTTCAATACATATGGCAGTAAATCATAGCACAAGCTAGACATTATTGTGATGTTCCGGACCATTGCATGAGGAAAGTCTCTCAAACTGGACCTAGTAGAATTTTAATTGAATGCCCCTGGTGCAGAGGTTACAGTGCAAACTCTGAGAAAGTTTTTCTCCAGTATCTTTTCACTTCTTCCACAATCTGCAACAAACACTAAATTTAAACACCTGAGCTCCATTTGCTATGACAGAAGCAGAACATTTTTCTTCAAAGCCCCCACCCCGATATCCAACCCAGTGACTTACAGTAATATCATATTAAAAAAAAGGTGCTGACCCTTTAACTCATGCCGCTAATGCTCATGGGCAATGTTATTGCAGGGATTTGAAACAACGAACAAAAAAAACACAATTGTCAAATAAACAATACAATTCACAAGCTAGATTCAAGATCTGGCTATTTAGATTTGAATGAAGATGTTTTCCCTTTCCCCAAAGCTGTTACTCCTGGTCACACACACACTCACTCCCTCGCTCCTGCAAACCGAGCCACATGGCAATTAACTTTAAAGGGCGGTGAGGGTGGTCAATATGATCCTCCTGTCACGCTCCGACAGGCCACACACACACACACACACACACACACACACACACACACACACACACACACACACACACACACACACACACACACAAAAAACCACCTGCGTCAGTGCAAGCCGTGTGTTTAATGATCAAGCGGCCGGCGCTGCGCTGCAGAGTGAATAGGTGATGAAAAGGGAGAAAAGCCACACGATGGAAATGAGAGGTAGCGCACGTAATTAAATGCACACGTCATTGGGGACGAGAAGCAGAAATACACCCTTCTATATTTATTATTATTATGTCAAAAAAAAATTCTGCAAAACAGGAAAGAGTAGAGTCTGAGAGCAGAGTTTGATTTCTGACTCATTTTGTTCTGTGAGGAGAAATATAAATAGATGAACAAAAGCACTTTATCAAAAGTTAAGTTTTTTTCCCCCACAGGACGGTGACTCCTATGAGTGAAAATTCACACTGCTGAGCATTCAGGTTCTTAATCTTACAGCCACAATAAATCAACTTATAGCTAAAGAGCATCATATTACTGCAGATACATTTCAGCATTTCTGTCCCAGTATATCTGCTATATCTTAAAAAAATATACAACTGTGCCCTATGGACACAACAGCGGCGACAATTTAGTTTGAGGAGCTGCATTTATTTCCCACAAAGCTGAACAGTTGGGTGATTTGGTCGATATGTGAACGGATAACAAGCTTGTTTTGTTCCACTACTGATATGAATCTGTGTAGCTTTAGCTTCTCACACTGTCCACAAACAGTCAGGCAAAAGGGCATAAAGACTACTGACAAAGTCATTTCACAACACAGAGAAGAGCAAGCTGGACGACCCACTTTACTTTGAAAAACAAACACACGTACATCCTGCCTCTACAACTCTGTCCAACAGCTTTAAGCAACACAATAGCATTTTGTTGATGTTAACTTTGTAACATTAGCTATATGAACATTGCACTTCAAATAAAAAAAATAAAAATCATAATAATGTTCTCCATTTTCATTAAGCACAAAGCTGGCCTCTGCTACACCGTGTGGGCTGCAAGCTACAAATGCACTGCCAAAGATGAATGAATCTCCTCAAATATCCCTGAACAGAATGAATAACAGAAAGTATGTGATTGATGATGGGATGCTGTTTAAAAACAGCATCCCATCCTAACATCCACCTCACAAGCCTCGAGCACGTCTGGTACTAGACGTGCTTGAGGCTTGTGACTTCTTCGTGACTTTTTCATGACAAAACAACGCTGACACTGAAGTGTTCACTATGCAGATATAGTTTTCACGTCTACGTACACGATGTCCTTATCTTATATATAGGATAGGAGAGGCTGTCAGTCGAGGTTGTAAAAAATAATATAGCACGTAGAGCCTTCACTGTTTTTCCAAACATTGATAACAATTGTGGGCACCTATTAAAATATTATATCGGGCAACCGCCCGAGATGTAATTTCTACACTTAGAAGTACTGGTTGGCAGATTAGGTTCCCTTTGTCCCATTTGGGTCCGACCCAGCCTAGCTTTTTTGTATGCTAAACTAAGTCTACAGTCTAATGGCTCTAGTTTCATATTCATCATACAGAAGTGAATGTGGCATGAAACGTCTCATATAACTCTAAAAAGAAAGCGGAATAACCGAAAGAGTGTTTGATAGATAGATAGATAGATAGATAGATAGATAGATAGATAGATAGATAGATAGATAGATAGATAGATCCCTCCCTCTCTATCTCTCTTGCTGCAGGCTGAGCCACCTGCGCTGCATGTGAAAATCCTCATATGGACTCCTCCTTTTTTATTTATATCTGTTTCTGAGCCTATGCATGTGCCACTCTTTGTTCTTTACGTGGCTTACTGTGTTTAAGTAAATACATGTGAAATGCAATCTGCCTCTGAGCCTGTGTCCTCGCCATCCTTATTGCTCTTTAAGGGATTCGCTGGTATAAGGGATTGAATTATAAAAAAAAGAGTATAGAAGTACAACTGCGTGTATGCGAGCGATTTTAGTGTACACTGGAAAATAGAGAAGACGACTCTATTTGGGGGATTGTAGTTATGCATGGTGTGGCTGTGAAATGACCAAATAAATTATTCATCACAAAACTCCACTCATACTGTCACCTTTCAATATTGTACCATGGAAGACGGTCCCATGGTGTACTGTAGGAGTGATAATGAGGGCAGAAGCAAGACACAGCAGTCCCACATTATTCCAATAGCTTCCATTTAACGAAGTAGCATTTCGCAGAGACTTTCACTTTTCGTCAGGCAAACAATAAAGTCTTTTGATCCCGGTGCTGTAAAATGTTTTTGGGATGTGCACGCTTTATATACCCAGTTTGTTTAAGTAAGTTATAATGACTGAAAACTTGAAAACTTCCCTCCATGAAGGCAGATTAGAAGATCTTTATCTTTTATTGTATGTCGACCACCTCTGAAAAGACTGTTCTGGGTTGGGTTTTTGTCCATAACACAAAAAAAATGTACAATATAATTGCCGCAGGAAAGCCGCTTCCTTGCGTTGTGCATCCTGCTGATTGTACCTCGATGTTCCGTCTTTCCAGGTGAGGAATCGGGTTAACCAACAACCAAACGACTGGACAAAACACCAAGCGATGCCCAATGCTTGATGTCAATTAGCACACACGTCCTGATGGGCTGCGTCAACGGCGTGTTTTCAGCTCAGAGTTCATGTCCTGGAATGCCTCCTACGGGGAAAGGTTTTTCCAAACAGCTTTGTCAGATTCGGCAGTTATAGTGGACTTTGCTTGGAGAAACCAGAAATGCAAAAGACTGAATAGGGTCACTGCTTCTGGTGCACTGCTGTGACACTTACATATAGTAAAACTGTTTGTTTTGGTTTTACCGACACTGTAGCCCTCATTTGAATTAATTTCCCCCCAGGGCCCAATAGGCAGAGAATGGGTTACCCATTGGCAGTCAACCAAGGTTTAGAGCGTAAATAAATAACTTCACTTTAAATTACATTTTTAATTTAGCTTAATTCAGTTCAAAATGTGTTGTCTCCCATCGCAGAGATCTGGGGGTCACTGACGGAGTTTAAACATATCGCAGGTCACCCTTATAAGCGCAGAGACAAAAGAAAGAGAGCCAGCAAATAGACTTTTAAAGCTCGGTTGTTACATCTGCATGACGTGTCTTTTAGAGTTTAGAAGCACCTATCCTGTCTAACTGCCCTGTTGGCTTCACTTAATCTTTAAGCTCGGAATAGTGCAAACAAGGAAGTGTCTAAACTCAAACAGCAGTAATGTAACACTACTCAGACACATCTAGACTCTCCAGTTTGTATTTATCCACCAGCCTTTCTTTAGCTTCCTTTGATAGGAATGGTCAGACTGCCACGACCATTTTGGGAAATATGAGTGGGCTTTGATAACGCCCAAACGGATTCCTTTTGTTTTGTCCAATCATAGCCTAGCAACTGTAATCAGCCTGTCGAGCTTTGGGTTTCTCCAAAAGCGGCTTGCAGAAAATGTAGCTTTAGTAAAACTGAATTCGTCATCAGAATTATGTGGAGGGTCATTTGTATTCTATTCTATTTTATTCTTGGACTCTAATATTAGCTGCAATTGTTTTCAAATCTGGCTGACTAGCTACCTACCTACAGTTAGTGCTGGGCGATGTGGCTTATGAATAATATGTTGATATTTTTATGTATACAAAATTAGGGGAACACTTACTGAAAGTATAACACCAAGTTAATTAATTGAATGTGAATTAATTTCACCTGCTTTGGTGCAAATGAAAGCGACAACAGAAGAGGCGACAGTAAGACATCCCCCAAAGAGGGAATGCTTTTGCAGGAGGTGGCCTCAGTCCATACGAGCCGGTGCTAGAAGGTTTGCTGCGTCTCCCAGCACAGTTTCAGGGAGATACTGGGACACGGGCCATTGCACAAGGAGAGCTGGACAGGGCCGTAGAGGGGCAACCACACAGCAGCAGGACGGGTATCCGCTCCTCTGTGCGAGGAAGGACAGGAGGAGCACTGCCAGAGCTCTACAACATGACCTCCTGTAGACTCTGTGAGGGATAAATGAGGACCCGACGTCCTCTAGTGGGATGTGTGCTCACAGCCCAGCACCGTGCAGCTCCGTTGGCATTAGCCAGAGAACATCAGTATTGGCAGGCCATTAGCGACCCGTTTTCTTCACAGACGAGAGCAGGTTCATGTTTGGTACATGAGAGGGCCTGGAGACACTGTGGCAGATGTTATGGTGCCTGCAACCTCATCCAGCATGACCGGCCTCATGTGGCCAGAGTGTGTGGGCACAGTTCCTGGATGACAAAAGTCGCTGATGCCAATGAGTGGCCTTCACGTTCCCCAGACGTCAATCCAATTGGGAACCTCTGGAAGGTTTCGTATCGGCGCATCAGACGCCACAAAGTAGCGCCACAGACTGTCCAGGAGCTCACTGATGCCCTGATGCATGTCTGGGAGGAGATACCCCAGGACATCATCTCATACACGGGTGACACTCTGACACGTCCGCGTGTGTGATTCTTTAATACTTGCGTGGATTGCACTTGAGGGCCGACAAACCATAAAGTTGGCTGGAGCGGCTACGATGAAGACATTACTATAACGTCATTTTGCACTTTGTACACTTCTCCTCCGACCGTGTTTGTGTGTGCTTACCCTGAAGTCGATGCCCACAGTGGAGATGAAGCTACCAGCTAGAAAAGCTCCATCTTTGAAGCGAACCAGCAGACAGGTCTTCCCAACACCTGAATCCCCGACCAGCATCACCTGAGACAGGATGGGAAGAGAACGGCTTGGATGATACAAGGGGTGTGTGTGTGTGTGTGTGTGTGTGTGTGTGTGTGTGTGTGTGTGTGTGTGTGTGTGTGTGTCCCAGCTCAGGTGAGAACGTATCTACAAATACACAGCAGTGTTAAGGAAACCAAACGCACACACCCCAAAAACCCGTTTTACTATGGCTACACTCTGATTTTATAAAATCCCTGCAGAGATGTAAAGTGTGTATTTATTTATTTTTGCATTCAGCAAGTAAATTATTGCTTTTATTTACGATTATTTGTATTTATATATGCATTTTAAGTGCTGCAAATGTATTGGTTTGGTAAAAAGAAAAACTGAAATTGGCTGGGGCATTTTGGGAGAAGCAGCCAGATGTTTTGTCATTATGTCCACTTCTACAAAACATAAAAAGCACAAACAAAGCCCACCTCCTGTGCTGCTGGTAATTGATCTCATACATAACAGAAACCACTCTCCACCATCTCATTGTGTTATTGCACCGAATTATAGTTGTGGACCAGAAGATATACCTTATTGCATTGTACAATTTGGAGATTGAACATGGGACAAAGCAATCTGCTTAATCATTCATTTTGGGGCCAAGTCACAATTATGAAATAATTAGTCCAATTTGAACTTGCCATCTTAAGGCTTTCACTTGACAAGTCCAAATTGTGAAATACTGAGTCACAATTGTAATTCAGTGCAAGAAAACTATAATATTATAAGATACTTAAAAATCTAAACTTTAACTTTCTCAGTCAAAATCATGGCACTCGTTTTTTCTTTATTATCCCTTCGAACTGTTTATGTAGCTTTGCATTTTATTTTATTGCCCTCATACGTCCCTGAAAAACGTTCACAGAGTGTTTACAAAAGAGGACAACTCAATATGAAATATAACGCACCTCGGTTTAATCATTTACTTTCAGCTCCACATACTTAAATCTTGAAACGACACTGCAAAATAAGTTGAATATCAACACGGAACACAAGCCAACTGGGATTCGCCTTCTTTTAAAACAAATAAAGGCGTGACTTGAAGGCTTATTTTCATTGGTCGCGTCTAACCTCGCACCTGTGGTCAATTTCTAATTGATTAGTTTATTGAAACGCACGCGCGTGCGACCTCTGAGCCCGAGCTGTCCGCTCACCTTGAAGGCGATGTCGTAAAACTCTCCGCTGTTGCTGATGGACGGTCTGCTGGGGTAAACCAGTCCGGAAGACGGAGCGGCAGCGGCGGCCAGACCCTTCCCCGTCCTCCCGCTGCCCGGCGACGCCTTGGGGCTCCTGGAGCTCCCTTTGCCTTTCACTGCCTTCTTCCTGGACATAGCTCCGACAACCGAGCAATTACAGACTGGACGAGTGAGGAGGAGAGTTTGGAAAAACACGAGATGGCTCAAACACCTTTTTTTGGAGTTGTGGTCGAGGCGAAATAAGTTCACCCGTGCGTCAAAATCATGACAGTGCGTAAATTGGAAACGGTTCAATGGAGAAACACTGGCTCCAACGCGAAACAGCTGTTGTCCCGGCGGTGCAGCTGGATGACTATAAATCTGGTTCACAATGTAAACAGCTCTCACTCCTCCCTCTCCTGTGTTGTGATGTTGGGAGCGCATGAAGGCATGGTTGTGCGTTTATAGGGAAAATCCACCATAAAACGGAAATGATATACTTTTCCAACAATGTTTGACATTGATTAATACCCAAAGATTACAACAACAAAAACATCTCTCTGAGCTTGGAACGAGAACCTCCATCAACGGATTGTGACGTTTCTGATGCCACAGTTTTGATGATAATCAACGGACACTAAATATGTTTTCTAATTCCTCTCAATCAAAATACATATCAGTTGACAATTTCTATGATGTTTTATAACGAACTGAAAGGCATCTGGAACATAGATCCCCATCACTGCCCAATCTATTACGTTAAAAGAGTGTAAATTCTAGTTTTAGGGTGTATTTTCCCTAAAGGTCTGTGTGTAGGTCTGTGTGTAGGTCTGCGTGCAGGTCTGTGTGGCCGCTTGTATTGGGAAGCTAAATAGTTTATTCACGGATATTTTGATATTCAATGCTACATTACTCCATTATCCAGACTGCTTCCTCTGCATTCTGGCTAACGGTTGCACACGTGCAGCAGGCGGGCGTGCTGTGAAATGAGGCACTTTAGAGTTGCCTGGAGTGCGTTGTCACAGTGTGGCCAGCAGGTGCATGTTTTACACGGTAAATGGATGGTACTTGTATGGCACTCCACATGCTTTTACACTACATGTCATTCACCCATTCACACCCTGATGGCAGGGACTACCATGCAAGGTGCCACCTGCCCATCAGGCTCTTATCTGAGCATTCACACCCAATCACACACACCGTTGGCACAGCAATTTGGGGTTAAGTGTCTCTTGCCCAAGGACACATTGATATGGACCAGAGGAGCCGGAGATTGAACTGCCATTCTCAGCGGCCCCATGAAGCATTTCGGATTCAGAGAAGACTTGTTTCAGTGGCTATAGGTAATGCGAATGAAACCCAGAGGAAAAAGTCAGGTTTGATCAGTGAAGGTAGTGAAATGTATTGTGTCGAGTTAGGCATGGCAACACAAACTTCACACAGGTCCAGAGGACTGTAGGAGAGAACTGGAACTGAGGCTGGGTATATAATAAAATACAAGCATTTATTCAAGGCCAATGTCAGGCTTCACATGAGGTGTCCACATTTGTTGTCTATGAAGCATGTTCAGCTGTGAATTCACACTTATATGATGACACATTATATACTACACACTTATGTGTCATGACATAAGTATGTAGTATATCAGTATGACAAAGTAGTAGTACATTAGTAAGTGTAAGTAGTAGTAGTACATACGTATGACACATACTTATGTGACTTATATCTGTTACTTATAAGACACATACTTATATCAAAGGAGACACGAACAGACAGAGAGAGAATGCCTGACAGCTCTCATCATCATCTTTTCAGCTCATAGTTTTCCTGCTTTCAACGTTAGCGTTTGGATTCACCCTCACCACCATCATCGGGCAACCTAGCCAGTGGGGCAGGTTCACATTCACACATACAAAAAACAAGGCATGCTCACCAGGCTATGTAAACGAAACACAGAGAAACTCAGATTACAACACTTACAGAGGGAGTCATCTTCACAAAGCAAATAGTTGTTTGCTGCTATATTAATAACTTATAATCTCTGGGAGAAGAAACAACTCACGAAGAAGTTTGCTGTATCGACTTAAAAGGTGAAAATATTTCAGTGTTGAGTTTGCTGTCACCAAGTGGCCAAATAATTTGTTATTGCAGGTTTAATAAAATCTTTTTGATTTAGTGCCCAGCTTCTTGTCGCTTGATGGGAAAGCTTTCATCTTTCTCATCAATGTCAATACAATCTAATGGAGCCAGCATCTTGTGGCCATTACAGGAACTTGAGGAGGTTGTCTCCGCGGCTGCAGAGCGAGCCGAGTGTCAAATTAATAATTTTAGACGCGTGTTTACATGCAAGGTCAAACAAACCTTTGTTGGGTTGTGCGATCCATCGGTACGGTTTCAATGTCTTGGTCATGAATTAAGAGCAAAACATGTGTCTAAGAGAAAGCCTGCTCTTAATGCTTCAGCTTTCATTGTCCTGCATCCACTGTGATGATACATACTCTGGATAGCATTTTTACATAACCGCATGGTCTGCTGCACTGGTGACTCACTGGAGCGTCTTTCTCTGCAACAATTCAGTTCAGTTAGAGGCCTCCACACCTGAGAGCTGCCCAGTACCACCAGTAGCCGTCGGGCAGCCTCACTGACCATCAATTCGTCTGGAAGGCTGTGATGCGATTCACTAAGCTCACTTCTACCGTCCAGACTCTTAGAGCACTGCTGCCGCCCCCACTTTTAATATTACATCAGAGGACAACCGGGACAACAGCGAGAGCCCAACCGGAGCCGTGGAGATGAGACGGACGCGTGTCCCCATTGTCTGCTGCACAAGCGGCAAATTGACGGCCGTTTGATCCGGCGTGCGAATATGTAAGGAAACCATCAAAGCTTCAGGAAAAAGAAAAAAAACGCGAGCAAAGCCGCGAATCTGCGGGGAGATTTATTTGCAGTCCGAAGACGGGGGGCACAAGAAACGGGATGCGGAGACGTTTGATTAGGAGGCTATTAAAAAGGCCCCGTGCTGTGCGAGCGGTGCATCGTCGAAAACCAATGAGCCGCCAATGCGGACCACGCACGCCCACTGATTATAACAGACATCGTATCTAGCCCTGTTTATATATATCGTTCGAATCATTTTTCACTTCATGTCGCTGGAAGAACATAATCATGGAGCCCTAAAGTTCAATATTGAATAAATAAACAATAGATTAAGAAATAATTGTGTGTGTGTGGGAGGGATAGATAGATGGCAATGGTTGCATATTGCAACAAACTGAAACTTCTCCCGTGTGTGCTTGGTTTGTCAATTACGAGCTACTGTAGAAACATTAGCAGTGTAACATGGCGGAGTCCATGATGATGAACCGTTCCATAAGTAGATATATCCGGCTCATTCTACGGCAACGTGTCTACAGAAACTCTTTTGAAAATATCTTCAACAGGTGGACAGAATCCAAAGCCAGAAATGGACTCAATAAATCAAAAGACATACACGAGTCAGAGCAACCCTGTCTCCTAAAAATTACGTTCCCCCAGAACTAATACACATTCCCAATTACGTTTTATCAGAAACGTATCTCCTCTCTGATTATGTTTGTGTTTGACGTATTACAAATACGTTGATTATACATGTATATTTGTTTTGTTTTTATGTTTGTATTACAAATACGTTTATAATCGTGTGTTTGTGTTATTGTTTTCTTGCTTTATTTAAGCATATTTTAATTTCTAAACTCTGCGGAGGAAAACAAAAAAAGGAGCCAGTCGCAGTGGGAGCCCGGGAGCCGGTCTGAAGACCGCTTGCCCGCCGGTGTGAGACCGGTAACAGCCTCTGTCGCGCCTTCTCCGTTTTTTTCTGAGTCGGGTTGTTTGGGAATGCAGCCCAAAGTGTGTGATAAACTCCATCTAGTGCAGTAAACCACTGCGATCATCAGCAGATACTCGGATTTCTGTGGTCAAATTAGCTGGAGAATCTGACGTGAAACAGATTCAAACAGCCGGAAACAGCCACGGGACACAACATCCGGTTTTCAAAATACTAACTGATATGGATGTCTTCAGAACATTTCTGACCACATCCACACATCTTAACTGTACTGATCATACAGAAATATTGTAATATGTCAAACACAACGTACTGGTACAGTTAAGATGTTTGGATGTGGTCAGAAATGTTCTGAACACATCTATATCAGTCAGAGAAGGGTCTGATGAATTAGGAAGTCAAATAATTAAGATATGTTTCAATTTATTCGTAGACACCTTATGTAGGCATTCTTGTCAGTGACGAAGACGTATGGGTCAGGTGGGTAAATCGATGTTAGACAGAAGGGACGCCCTCCACTCATAAATCACACCGAAACGCACACGACACACAACTCAGTGCAGGTTGGTTAACTTCGAGAAAAACCACAAAAACCCAGAAGATGTGAATTAGCTGGAGAGCAGCACCACTCAGTGGCCTTGTGCTGCAACTACAACTCCATGTGGAGTTGTTGCTCAGCAACAAACATTTTCTACACACTGATTAGAGATTGGTTGGTGTAAATAGTGTTGATGAGACAAATTGATGAAAAACAATAATAATATAATCTATAAAACATGAGAAATTATAAGATATATGATTGACAGCGCTAGATGCAGTCAGAAGAAGAAAGTCGATGACTGGAACGTTCCACCTAAAGAGTATTTCTCCCAATTTAGCATCGCACTGCTGCGAACACTAGATATATTATATTTTTCTATTTCAGACGTTCTGCCAAAATGTTGGTGCTGACATTCCCCACAATGCAACCCGGTTGATGCCGACATTCCCCATAATGCGACCCGACCGGTTCTAAACGTTCTGTCTGTAAAAAAAAAAAAGATGACATCCCTCATTGAAGGGGAAAAAAGGTCGAAGGGAAAACTAAATACAAATTGAAGCAGTTTTATTGTTGACATTTTCTTTACAAGAGGCAGTAATCAAAGTGTGATTCATAGATTCATTCCTTTAATGAAACCTTGTAAAAGCATCACATTGTTTGTGAGTAGATATCACGTTTTAATAAGCAGTTCGACAGGAAATATTACAAAAAGATTATTATAAAAAAACACCTGACACTGTCCTCGGTCCGTGTTTCACACCAGCAGCATCGCACTACAAACTGACTTTGAACCCGGCCTCCCTCCGACCTCCACCACTGCAGTCCTCCCGCTTTCCCTTTTGATACCGTAGTCAGGCGTAGCGGCCTCAGCTCCGGTTTGGGTCCAGGTGCGGGTGCGGCCAGCTACGGGACTGGAAGTAGCCCCGGAGTCCTTCCAGGTCCAAAGGAGGGAAGTAGGCTCCGATGCGTTTCCTCAGCCACCACTTCCCCTGAGCCGCGCTGGCGCTGCCCGGCTGGCTGAACTTGTACCTGAAGTGTTCCCCTCGAACCCACCTGAGGAGGAACAGTTCACAATGAGCAGTTTTCTAGACTCGCAGCAATGTCTGTTTACCACTTTGGACCAGAAAAAAGATATCTGTTATGATTACTATTACTATTCTTCTCGAGCACCACCAACAACTGTTTTTCAGAGATGAATGAAAGTTAACTTTGAACTTGTATTATTTATGCAATTATAAATCCATTCGCTCTATGAACATGAGGTGCCTATATTGTGTGGGAGTATACGATGTTTAATCCTATGTAGAACATGGGGCAGTGGTGCACTTTGGCTTTAGATTACTTTTCTCTCACTTTCCTGTCAGTGTAATCATTTGGAGAAGTCATATTATTAACATTTGTAATTATAGGTATACAGTATATTGTCCTAACAAATCCATCTCCATATTTCAGTTTTTGTATTTTAGCAAACAAACACTTGTTGCTTCACCAGAGGGGGCTACAGCACAGAGAATAATCCCTCACAGGTTCGCCATGGGATTGCTGCCAACATTTATCAAGACAGCTTCATCTGCAACCAGAGCTCCATCATTAATGGGACAAATGTGTGCTTAGGTGAGGTTGATAAAAATGCTGTACGTCGACTCTGCAGAAGGATAATTTTTTCTGGTAACTGTGTGCTCTGGGCTTTACCTGGGCGTTTCTCCGCCTTGGAAGGGGTTGTGGTCGAGCAGCGAGAGGACCGCGCTGTCATTGGACAGCAGACGTCCCGCGATGTGGATCACCCACTCGCTCTGCTCGTAGGTCTGTGTGCAAAACACGGAGACAAGGAATAGAAGATAAGGCAAAAGACAAAGAGACGTACACAAGGTTTTACAAAGGCAGGGAGAGACGGGGAGGGTGTGGCCAGAGGTAACATAATAACAGCAGAGAGATAAGGAGAAGGATTTGGAGACTGACGGAAGATAACGAACAGAGAAACTCAGATAGATAGATATCATTTTATTGAGGTTAGTGCACACAACTACTGCCCCCTAGTGGCTTGACACACTATATGCCACATAGGATGATAAACCAGCTAAACTCCTCTATTTGTGTATTTGGAATGGAAATCCTACATCTAAATATCAGACATCCAATATCAGCCAACTCCTATATCCACACACAAAAACACACTCATCAGGCTAAGTGAATACGTTTTTGTTTTTCTGCTTCGGCTGGTGGTACACTTCCCTCCTCCGTACATTAACTCCTGCTGTGTCTCACCTGGAAGGCAGCAAACCACATGAGCCAGTCCAGCCGGTAGTGGTACGGAGATATGAGGCACGGCCGCCGGTAAACGTCCCCTGGCTTACACAGGAACTGGTACTCCTCCCACAGCGCCTCGGGGTCCTTGGGATCCCGGCTCAGAGTGCCCTGGAAAATCACCTCGGTACGCTCCTTGGTAATGCTGGACAGAGGTCGGGTAGGAATTAGGTGAAAAGTGGGTGCAAAACAAGACTAAATGCTCGGATAAACTGAGGGTAGGAGGGTGGAAGGATGCAGAGTTGATGTGTACGAATGCGAGACTGCAGACATGGAGTACACGATTTGACAGTGCAGATGCCTTTACATGCACCGATGTTCCAAGTGTGAGAGGATGTGTGTGACGGCGGCAGGAATGTGAAGTAATCACTTCACAACATTTTTAGACACACTGACCATAATAGTTACATTTCTCCTTTTTCTGCTACACAACCAAAGCGTCATGTTTCGCAAAGCCAAGCGTCTTTAGTCTTTAGTGGCTGCAGCAATTTAAATGCAGCCATCACAAGACGGCGCGCCGGTGGTCTGATCTCCATCCCTCGCCACACGCCAACTACAATTTTTCTTCCATGAAAACTGTTCTCAGAAATCTGATATATTAATCTCTTCTATCTCGTTTTTTGGAATTTAATTAATTTTTTTAGAATTAGGAGATAATAATCTCATTAATCCAGAAAAACAGTGCAAATATTTTTTGCAAATGGATGCATTCAATTAAATTTGAAAGTTGCGGTTTCAACTATTAAGCCATATGAATGTCTGGAGGATAAATGGAACAGTGAACGATAACTTTCTCCATGAACATAATAAGACATCTTAAGACCTTACACTTATCCATTCACTTCATCTGCTGTTCAATCCGATCACATGAACTGCTGTACTGTACCTGCCGAAAGCCCCGTAGGTGTTGACGATGCGCAGCGGGTCGAAGGAGGTGTTCATCACCTGCTTGGAACTGAACAGGTTCATCACAACGGGAACGCTCAGGCAGCCAATCAGGACCCCCAACGAGATGTTCACCACCCGGCGCATCAGCATACCTGGAATGCATACAGTAAGTACACGCACACACAAAGAGTGGAATAGCATGAATTAATGGTAAAACTGCAGCATCAGTCTAGACGCAGCTCTGAGGCAAATGTAATGAAATTGCAGATCCTGTTTTGCCTGAAGACGGTATCACATAATTTTTGTTTACTTGATTTTGTTGACTTTTCGAGAAATATTGCGTCTCGTGTTTCCAAGCCGAGGATTTCAAAATGAGAGTGGCCCGTGGGGGGAAAAAACAGTAATTACAACTTACATCAAAGTGACATATATGTTAGTGTTGGTTTGTGTGCGTGTGAAGAGAATCAGTGCCATTGAGTGCGTCTATATGTGCGTGATGACCTCAACACTTTCACGGGATGGCCGGTATTGATGAACGTTGGCCGAGACACTAATGGGGCCAGCGGGACCAATTAGAGAGCTTTATAATGTTGCTTTTACCACATTTTAAAGCAGTCTGCAAAAATGTAAACCATTAAATTCGTGTAAACCATATGCCATACTTGTACAAGCTTCTCATCTGTCCAAGAGCTAATCCCTTTTCTTCTGATAATTCCTTGTTTCTTCCATAATTTCCTTCCTCCTGTATCCATTAGTCTCCACTGTTAAGAGATACCAACTTTCTCTGGACCCATTGTGTGAAGTCAAGTTTAACGGATTAAAAGGTAAAAAATAAATATATATATATATTATTTTGCAATACCATAGAGTATATGGCCGTGACTCATTTGATTTATTGATCTGGGGTTCTATTACAGTGACAAAGGATCTTACCTCTTGAACGACACCTTCCTACCATGTCTACAGCGATTGGTTGATCAATACACAGGAGTAAGAAACAAGATGGAAGGATTTTCACCAGTGTGATATTTCTGTCTCGCTGGTAAAACGACTGAATCCTTAAAAGGGATAGTTTGGATTTTGTGGGGTTGTCCGAGGTGCTTAGACATACCCAGTGCATTACATACAGTGGATGACGGTCAACAGAGTACTAGAGCGGGAGCAACATCATGTACTGCTGTGCACGGGGGCAGCAGCAGAACATATTCTAACCATCTAAAACAAAAACAATATCAGTTTTAGTGTAGGCTATATTTAGAATATGTTCAGCACCGTGCCGTCAGACAGTTCTTTCTGATGCGGAAGCCGTTATTTAAGCTTTCGTCCAAGCCAACAGGCTCCTTTGATAAAAACATGTAATTTGACCTTGTAGAAGCTGGAAGTTGGTGGTCTACCGCTCCCTTGATCGGTTAGTTAGTTAGTTAGTTAGTTCTAACGTATGTTTTTTCAAAGAATCCTGTGGCTTTAAACAAAACAGTTCCCCACCTTAAAAGGACGGTTTGATGGCAAGGTAAAGCCGTGAAAATATACTAAATATAGCGCTAAACTGATGTGTGTGTGTGTGTGTGTGTGTGTGTGTGTGTGTGTGTGTGTGTATATATATATATATATATATATATATATTTTTTTTTTTTAGGTGGCTAAAATATGTTTTACTACAACAGTACATTGCTTGCTTCCGTGCTGGTGGGAGAGTGACGACTGCCATCTACTGTATAACACACTGACTATTGATAAGTACCTCATGCAACCAAACTTCAAAAAGACCTGAACTATCCCTTTAACTGGCCACTTTTAGCAGTAACATGCTGTGTGAATTACTCTCACACTAACAACATTTAGAAGTCTTGAAGCTATGACACATGTCCTTTAGTTTTTAGAAACGGTCTCTCTATTTTTAGCCTTCAGGTGTTTTGTGAATGCGGCCCCTGGGTACCTTTGGTGGATTTGGGGGTGCGTCCGGCTGAATCCTCATTCTGTATCTCGAGCACTGCCTTTTTGGCTCCACCTCGAGAGTTAAACAAGAAGCCCAGCGATGCATCATCAAAACAGGCCAGACTGGGAACAATAGTCAGCCAGTTAAGGAAACTGAGGTTCCCACTCACTATCAGAACCACCTATATAGACACAAGAGACAAGGCAGAGTGGAAAGACACAAGGGTGCTATAGAAACCATGAGAACAAAATAACTACTGGATTCATTATATTGCATTACTGACAATGAGACACCAACATGGTGGACAACTACTGACATATTTTAAACCATTTAAACTCTCCACCCACTGCACATTAAACTTAAGTGCCCATTGACATATAATTCAATAAAAAACAAAACACAGTTAAATGTAATGTAATATCTCCTTTAATCAGCCAGTAAATGTTCAATGTTATAATAACATTTAACGCTATGACTGGTCCAAAAGCAAAAACTCTAAATTCAACGTCTGGCTCCGTAGGAACACGGGCCTTCCCATTGACGAACAGTGCAAGTTACCTGGAACAGGATCTGGATCGCTCCATTGAACGTGCGCATTCGCCGGCCCAGGAAGGTGAAGAGCGGGAAGAGGAGCTCGATGAGGTGGTTGGAGAACGTCTCAAAGCGATGAAACCACCACGGGGAGTGGTGCATGTAGTAGGACATGGGGTTGGGAACCGGCTGGGTCTGGGAGACGAAGAGAAAGAGAAGGATAAGGAAGACAGTCGGGGGAGAAAAACGTGAAAACACAGACTATCTTTGAGCTTTTGACGAGGGGTTTGTTAATATCATGTGGTTCAATCAATGGGTTTTGGTTCCATCCATTTATGCATACAAGTTTAATACCGGTACCAAACTTTTTTTGAATGTAGACTTTTTCTACAGCTTAAAAATGCATGTTTTCTCACTTTTACATTGGCACCTAAAATGTTGCCTGAGCCCAGGATGGAGAGAGGAGAAACATTTCCATGTCTAAATAAAGGAGGAACTCTATTTAAATGAAGGCAACCACACCTACACGCACACACACAAAAAACAGTAAAAAAAACACTTGCACAGAGCTGTGCAGTGTTCGTATGATTACGTGTGTGTGTGAGAGAGAGAGAGAGAGAGAGAGAGAGAGAGAGGTGGTCGGACGCAAAACCGTGTAATAGCTGGACATGCAAATAGTGTCTGGTGAGGTGGTGAAAAATAAAAACAGAAATAGGTGGTGGGGAAAAGAAAACAAGACACTGGCACACAAGTCTATACTCTAATTGTTTTTTATGGAATGAAGGAAAATAAATGAGGGGGGGGGGTATTTAACCTGTAGTTCACCGAACGAGCCCTGGAAACTAAAGGGCGAGGAGCCTACCACCTCAGACGCCCAAACAACCCCCACCTCTCCTGCAAGCGAGCTGCGTTACAACAAACAAACCGAAGCAAACAAAACGTTGCCTATGCCGAAAAACGCCCATCGGGGGGGGTGGGGGGAGGTCAAAGAGAGCAGTGTGTCAGCGGGGTTAATAACGCCTCACCCGGTGCCTGCGGCTTCCGGCGCTCTGCATGTGTGCGTGTGTGTAAATCTGCATTACCCCTCCCCCCCGCGCCCTTGAAGGCCGTTGACAGTTAAGGTTGGAGCGAGTCAGAGAAACCGACCCAGCGTGGAATAAGGGTCCATAATGAAATACGATTTGTCAGGCGACGACATTTTCTGAATGCCCACGCGTTTCTTTACATTTTAAACAACTGTCAGTGTGTAATTTGAAGAATCGCCTTTGCAAAGGATTTTTTTCCCCCCCACTTCAGAGAAAGCCACGGGATGTAGCTTTGGAAAATATCCAGCTTACATCTTGATGTTACATATGATTCTCCTCATGAAGGTACATCAAGTACACATGCTAACACTCCTTAGCATGCGCAAATGCTAAGGAATGCTCCTGCGCAAAACATGAACGGCATCGACAATATAATTAAGTCTTTGGTTCCTTTGAAACTGGGGAAATCAATGGATCAGTGAATTGTTCAGTTACATTTTGGTTGTTTTGCACTGAAAGGCTCAATGTAGCCCAGAGTTTCCTTCCCCGCTGCATAATTACAGTGGGCCGCCCTGCCTGAAAGAAATACAGTCATTTAGCCTGGTTTCTGAGAGGAGTTTCAATATTGCAAGCCATGGTCCCCAGAGGATGAACCCCAATGACCTTGCTGATCCTATCACTTTTCCTTTTTTCCTAGCGACACCATGAGGTTGACATTTTTCTGTTTTTAATGACATGCCTCAACAAGTACAGAATAGATGAAATGTGCAGTTTCGATCAAATCTGGAGGATAAATATTTTGGCGACCCTCTGAAATATCTCAACATCTGCTACATGGGTTGGACAATTCCCATCTGCATAGCTCCTGTATACGACCCTCAATTATATACTGGCTCCCTAAAAGGACACTCAGTCAACAAATTGTTGAGAACCCCTGGTTTATAATCCCTTAAAACAAAGCAAAAGTACCAACTTTGCAACTCACTATTATAATTGAAAAAGCGGTGAATCTGCATACAGAGAGCAACCAGAGAACGAGTTCCCCTGTTGAGTCCGTTTCATTTGATTAATTATCAGAGAGGACAGAGACCATTTGGTATTTTACAAGAAACAGAGATAATTAATTATAGTGGATAAAATATCCTGCCTCATATTTCATTCTATAACCCCGTGGGTTGACAATCATTTAGTGATTTCCATGGGATTAGCGACGCTAAAACCGCTTCAATTGGGGGATAGATTGCAGTCGAGTTATAACGCAGTTTAGCAGCAAACCAAATGAATGTTCTTTCCAAATAAATGGAAAGGCAGAAACCCTAACTGCAAAGGTTCATATATGAGGCATGCCAGTCCCCATTCCCTTCCTTAAATAATCCAAGTTTCCATAATCTCCAGTCCCACAGGAGCCATTGTATATTGCATTTCAGACTGTGCGAGTATCTATATTGTATTCTTGATATGTGCGCGAGCGTCATCTCCGGTCATCCAGTCCCATGAGAGCCAGCGTATTCCTGTCTGAGTGAATTACAGAAGCCTCTGCAGCTCGGTAACACAGAGCCGTGGGGATTTGCACAACCTTGCGGTCTGCATGAGAAGTGGTTTTATTGAAACCCGCGACAGCGCGGCTACTATAATGTGTTGGTATTAGTGTTAGTGTGGTTAGCCTGATGCAAGTTCATTTCCGTCTCGTCATCATCGAGGAGACAAAGCCAAGGCACAATATGCTTTGCATATCTGGATCGGTCTTAAAACGTTCTGACTTTCAATTAAAACAGGGCTTTGGGAAATGTTAACGCTTTGGTGGACTAAGTATATCAGCGCAGCGCTAATCAATATTTGTAGATCAATATTTGGGCAGACGACAACAGACACTTGGTCAGCGTGTGTTGTGAAAGGTGTCGCTTACAGTGAGGAACTCAAAGAAAAGGAAAACGGTGACTCTGCAGTTCTATACGGAGTGTTTCAACATCTTTCAGCCTATTGTTTTAGTGCTACAGCCCACGACTTTGAGGTTTTGGTTGAGTCTCGCCGCTCTCATCGGCATAATTTCTGGCAGCAGATAAACGCACTGAATCCAACCTCACATAACTGCTAAGTAAGCAACAACTCCAGCTTCTCAAATGATTTTTGCACTCAAGTCATTGTACACTGAACATCTTTGGGTTCAGACTATTCGTATGGCACTAAGACACTAAAATGTGCATATACAAAAAACAATGAATGAATAAAATAATCGTCAAAAACAATCAGTAATTGCAGCCCTGATGTAAATTACACTGGCACTCTGTACACGCACCTCGTAGTGGTAGTCCATGCAGGTGAGGTCTCTCCAGCATTTGTCGCCTCGGATTTTTATGAGACCCTGAAAAAGAAAGAAAGAAATACAAAACAGTTTTATGGTTCACGAGTAATCCATGTAGATAACTCAATGACATATGAACATATTTAATGAATTAAGAGGAAGCTGCAGTGGGGTGTGGGTGACTGTGCCGTTAGTTCTGGTCTGAATGGGGCATTACACCTGTACTTACCAGCATATAATAATCATATATATAGTTTTAGTTTGAAAGTATAATTAGGAGGGCAAATATCAAGGTGATGGCTTTTGCAGTGCTCATTTAAATTACACTTTCAGGACCAACTTTAGTTACAGTTTGAGTACCAAGCATAGTACTAAGCATGTAAATGCATTCCCTGTATGCAAAATTGTGGCCAAACTGATACAGGGAATGTCAACGGTCTCTATAATGAGAATTCCAGGATATTAAAGATTAGTCTGCAAATTTCTCTCTCTGTGCTTTCTTTCCTTGAGTTCTACATTTTCAAATACAGAGCTAAAACGTTGTTTCACGTTACTGAAATAATTTAATGACAAACTGTTGCTTTCTTGAGTTGCAAAATGTAATTGACAAACATTTGTGTGAATCATAGCACAATTGAAACGGATCAAAAGATGATCTGTTCCACGCCCTTAACTATTGTCTATATATTTTGTGAAGTAAGGTCCCATGGTGGCTCACCAGACAGGGAGGGATTTGCCTCTCGAGAGCAGAGGATGTTGTTACTATAGAAACAGCGCCTTCATGCCAGGGCATGGTTAGCAGCAGGGTAAAGAGAAGAGCCATAAATCGAGTGGCCCTTATCAGTGAGAAGGATTAATTCTTCAGTCACATAGGAGGCCTTTTTGGAAAGAAACTCTTTCCTGTCTCTTTGAGGAAAAACTATGCTGATACTCTAATCACCTGCACACTACAAAGTGGACAGTCTGCCTGAAAGACCAAATCTGAAAGAACAAATCTAATTTGCTTGCAGTCTGAAGATATCATGAGGCGCTCTGACCTTCAGCACTCAGGGGGCTGCACACACAAAGACAGGCAATACGCACTAATACTGTAGATCTGACTATACAGGGTGAACGCTCCTTCTAAAAAACTAAAGTAAAAAAAGAAGTGAATTAATTTTGGAGAAGAAGGAAATCAGAGGTAGATGATACAAGTAATTAACCTCCACACAAACACTTATCATAAATCTGCTCACATAACTTATTGGGAAACACTGAATGTGCCCCTCTGCTTCAAGCCTGTTTTTCACCAAATTAACTAAATATAGCTATCCAGAACACGAGACTGTCAATATTGACACATCAGCCGGCCGTGTGGAATGCAGAATAAATCATTCGCTAAATTCTCTAACCAGATTTAAGAAAAGACCAGGACATTTCACTCTGATTATGAGCTTGGTTGCTGGCTGCAGCTGCTTGCTGTTGAGATGATGCGTCCGAAGATGTTGCCGATAATCCAATTCAGTCATGAGACCCTGAAATGTCAACAATTACAAGCTGACGGCCCTGACATAAACCCAGAGCCCAGGGGAAAGGATACTGATGTAGTATTCAAGTATTCAAGAAGAACACTGAGATTTAATGTAGAGAGTAAAAATACTTGTCCATATTATTTTGATACTCTTAAATGTATACAAACCGGTGGCTAGAAAAAGAAAAAAAAGAAAAATTCTCATTGTACAACACTGAAAGAGACCATGACAAATTCGGTCAGCATGACATACCAATAAGTCACGGTGAGCAGTGATTTGAAAAAGGAAACGGAGAATTGAGGAGCACCCGACATTTTTTAAGGATTGTGTGTGTGTGTAGATACAGAGGTAGACTAGGGCAGGTCATGACTTTGCCATCTTGGGGGGAAAAAACTACTTTGGCTCGTCATTATTCTGTCAGCGGTCTTTCTCGTGAATTGTCCAGCATCAGCCCATATAAGGAGAAGCAGTGGTAAAGGAGTGTAATATTACAAAGCTGAAGGTAGTTACGAATCTTTGCGAATTTCCGAGACAAAAAAAGGTCAACAAACCATGACAGATTGCCCCGTGTTTGGTGTTAGCGTCGAACGTTGCACCTGTCCGCAATTCAAAAAGTTGAAATCTTTGGAGGCCCATGTTTGATTTACAGATGGGTGGATACAGAACCTTCAGCCAACCATCCGAACGAAGATAAGCTCGCTAATGTTATGCCAACAGAACGCCAACACAGCGTTGGCTAATCATGCACAATAAATCTCCCAAAAAACCTGTTCACGTTAAGTTTAGTGCGTTTCAGCGTTTTACAGCTCATTGTTTGGGTTTTGCCACCTGCAACTGCATAGTTTTTCTTCATTCTCACAGCGCTCATTTACATTTTCAGCCAAAGTAGACAGCAGAAAAAATCTGTGATAAACATACTGTACACTACCTGCCCAGAACTTAACAGCAGGCAGACAGCAGTTGGCGAATAGTTGTGTTCACAGCTCGTTTCGGCTGCACCCAAGTGGCCACAAAAATCAGTCTGTTTAAATGGTTACTTCAGATCAAGTGTAATCATTTCAGATAATTTGATGTATTTTTTTGGTTTATTTTTCATAAAGAGGCTCCAGGTTTAGGAAATCAATTCAGAATTCGAATTTCAAAACATAGGCAAGGAAAACAAATGGAGGAAGGAAAGGAGATTTTCTGAGGTCAGTTTTTAATTATCCTATTCAATGTTTTAGTATTCCAGATAATTCTTCTTTGAACATTTGAAAGTAGAATCCTAATTAGAGCAACCGCAAAACAAATCTCTTATCTTTATATACTAGTTATTTGCCAGACAGCTCCTTGTAACTTCTCATATAAGTTAAAGAGAGGAACACTTTATTTTGCAGGCACTGTGTCGCAGCAGTAAAGCGGCACCACAAGACCCCATCATCACTCAACGTCACTGTCACCCCCAGATATTCATCATAAAAGTCAAGACAAACCAATCCAGTCGGCCAGTTGTCTGTCCCAAAATATAAATCCCAAAACCAAGCTAATCTGCACTCACGAAACACATTCTCACGCTTACTCTAATCCCAGTTAACACCCCAAACTCCACACCTAGCATGGCATTTCCGACTGATGGAGTGTTTAATGCAGATGTTCCTGCCAGAAGTGAAATGTGTGATCCAATTCAAAATCTCAGTGCCAGCACTTTAAACAGGAAGCTCGTAAACATTAGCAGAAAACCAGAGAAGTTAATCATTTAACCGTTTCTTCACAAGGAATGTCCTCAGGCAACTCATTCTGCGATTAGTTGAACATCAAGAACCCCATATTCACTGGCTTTACTATCTATTAAACAACATGATTTGTCTAATAGTTTGTCATTAAGGAAAAATTAATGCTTAAACACTGTAGAAACTATTGGATAAGAGCCAACTATAGCCTGCTTACTACAAAAGGTGTAAATCAGAGCTCGCTCTACTGGTGACACTGGGTTGGAACTAAAAAACCCTGTGGTAGCCCAGTCGGGGGAGTCGAGTGAGCGAACAAGAACAGACACCAATGGAGCGGACGCTGTGGCAGAAAATCTCTCTCTCTCTCTCTCTCTCTCTCTCTCTCTCTCTCTCTCTCTCTCTCTCTCTCTCTCTCTCTCTCCTCTCTCTCTCTCTCTCTCTCTCTCTCTCTCTCTCTCTCTCTCTTATCTCTCCGTCTGTCTCTCTCTCTCTCTCTCTCTCTTATCTCTCTCTCTCCGTGAGAAATACGATGTGCGGCGGGAGGGCGTGACTTAAGACCGAAATGCGTGACAGTCACGCTCAATGCGTGACACTTGAGAGCCCTGTAACCACATTCTGGACATATCTCTGTACTAGATTACTAAAGTTAAAATTGATATATACCCTCTTATGTGATTAGGAAAAAGGCAGCATACAAGCATATTTCCACAAAAAACAATTCGCCGAGAGAATGCTATGCTATCAGTAAACTGCTAGCAAGAAAAAATAGGTGATCTGTTTTAAACCTCTTGGCAGCATGTTAGAAATGAAGCCAAGGTAAAAACAAATGCTGCGTTCCATTTGAAATGTACGAGACATCAACTGGAACCCCACCTGAAGTAGGATTTCTGACAACGGGTGAACTCTACCAACCCCAACCTCAAAATCCAAGATGGCCAATAAGCGCATCAACAGTATAAAACTTCCACTACTTGTTGCAACAGGTAAGTGGAATGCAGCAAAAGACGAGAACAAAAAAAATGCTTCCATTAATCTTTACTCGGCACTAATTTGAAGAGAGGCTAATAGAAGAAGAACTTCTGTGACATGGACAGATGGGGAGAGGCTGGGTAGCCTGTTAGCAAGTACACTAAAATGCATCCCCCCAGCACAAAAATTAAATAGCATAACCACATAGTAAAGGGCTATTGCTACAATGAGGTCCACTGAAACCTCAAGCCAATTCATTAGTAGAACTGAACAAATATAAAAAGGGTACATAGGGCTGCATATCAACCTGCACTACTTTTTCGCTCAGCCCTTATGTAAACATGACTAATCATATTTCAGAATATTTACTGTGAGCCACCACCGTCCTATAAGGTCACATTTAGGGCTGCAACAACGAATCGATAAAAATTGATTAGCAAAAGTGTTGGCAACGAATTTCATTATCGATTCGTTGTGTCGCGCGATTATTACGGCAGTCATAAAGTCGCGGAGAAAAAAAAAAAAAAAAGAGCAGAGCAGAGCAACTGGCCGCCAGCGTGTCTGAGAGTGAGAGACTGAGAAACGCTGAAGTCGTGATCTTAGCAAAAATAGAACATCTTGGATGTGACGGGTCGAGTCTTGGCCAACCAGCGTTAAGATGTCTACAGCGGCTTCATTTCCCTCAAACTTGTTTTTAATGGAAGCTAGTCAGCTTGCTATCACGTTAGCTAACGTGTTTTTGTTGTGTATTGTCGTTAAAGTTACGTTATGTTCCGTTACAGTTCAGTCTTGCTTGTAGAAAACCGTAACGTGGTGAAACATGCCGTAACCCCCCGGTCTGGTTCAGTTCACGCTGTCACTCGTTAACATTTAATCGGCACACCGGCGGATCTGGCTGCAGGTTGTTTTTTACTCAAAGTAGAATGAAGCAAATCACATAGTTGGGCTTAGCCAACAACGTCAGTTCGTGGTCGTAAGAGGCCCAGAATGAAATAGTTTAAGGAAGAGGACGCTCTATATGTAGCGCAGCTTGATGCAGAGCTGAGATGAAGTGGAGCTGGGCCTGGAGGTTTTGGTCAAAACAGACGTGAGAGGAGCAGTGCAGCTTCCCTCTGTTCCAGTGCTTCATACATATTGATAAAGCAGGGCATGCTAAAGCAGCCTCTGCTCCAAGGAGATCAATTACAGTAAAAAAAAAAAGGGCTCACATTTGGCAGATGTAAAGCATACATGTGTATGTTTTTAGTGTTAGTCCATTTCAATTTAATTGTTTTAATTAACAGCTCAGGGATGTTAAAGGAGCAACCTGTTTGTGCTTTCTGAACATGTTTTGCACTGTGAATTTGCACTGTCACTTCGGTTTATGAATAAAGGGTTGGAAATTAATGCCTTTTTTATCCGATTCATCGAAAAAATAATCAACCGATTATTAAAATAATCCTTAGTTGCAGCCCTAGTCACATTAGCTCCACTTTTGTTCTGAGCTTATCGCCCGATTACAAAGGCTGATGATGCAAACAAGCTGCTGCAGCACAGATCACGCCAGCTGCTTAATGTTGCAACACAACTCATTCAGATACACTAATGGGGAACCCAATAAAGGCAATGCATCTAGCAAATGTTTCATCTAGCAAACATTTCTGTGAGAACAATCTTGTTTAGCATAACATATGGTCAGCAGAAATGTTTCTTTATTTTTTGCAGCCACATGTTGGAAATGTTTATGTTTGGGCAACCTGCTGTGCCAATACTGTGTGTGCGTGTGTGTGAAAGTGTTGAAAGTTCTGTTAGTTCTGGTGAGCCAATTAATTTTCATATGGCGGTGCATTATCTATCTTAGCAGAGTCTATTATCAAAGGTAACCAAGGAAACAGGAGTTTTTGATTCATTTGATATTTTCAACACTATACTTTGATAAATGTTGTAGCTTTTTTAGCATTTGTGTTGAATTATCGCAACAGCTGGTTAAAGGGATAATAAGGAGACGATGTGACTAAAAGCATGTGAGCCCATCCCGAGTATTAACGTAAGTTACCAATCATAATGCATTTAGAAGATATTAATGGGACAGATGCCGATCAGAGATCAGAAGCATGTGACCAGAGTGTTACAATCTTTGACATTACTTCGGGGCAAAAAAACGCTGAACAAACATGATGGGTGGGCCGTGTTGTCCTCACAAGCAGAAGCTGTGTGGCAGTGATGGGCTGTCACACAGATACATGACTGACCATGGGAGTCACACCCTGAGGGACAGTGGCAGGGGGCTGTACTGTACTGTACTTCACACTGCTGAGCTGCTCCACAAGTACACCGTGACAGATTCATAGTCCCACTACAACTTGAGCTCCCTCACCGCATCGTCACGTAAATCTGGAATGGTTTCGTCTCTGTGCTCATGACACATGGCATCGTCACGTGCTCATGACACGTTTTAGGTTTTTCACAGAGGGAAATCGTAGCACCATATTTATTTCCTTTTGTTTATTGTGTGCCGTCTGGATTTGATTTCCGGACAAACCTTCAAGAGTTCTGGATGTCTGACATTCTCACGAGCACTCGAATGCAGCACTGCTAAAAATTACGAAAAAAAAGAAAATCTCATAGTGGAAATCCCAGATGTGGATTATAGGCTAAATCTAATCAAATTGGGCTGGAAATTATCCCTTTTCTGAAGATTTTAGAGTATGTCATAGTGACTTCTTGAAATGCTGTCTGTTACTGTCACTGGAGGAGATGAACCCACTCAAACATTCAAAACTCTAAAATAAACACAAGCAGAACTTGCATTGTAATGCAATATCAACAATATGCAACAACAAATTACAATGTTAGGTTCAAGTCAAATTAGGAAACAAGTAAGGCAGTCAGCCGACTGTAATGAACAGAGTGAGTGAATGTTACCTTGAACACATGACACACATGGGGCAACTGTGGCTCAGTGGCCGCAGGTCCGTCCTTCAATCAGAGTATCGGTCAAGACACTTAACCCCAAATTACTGCCGTACGGTGTATGAATGTGTTGTAAGTTGCTTTGGCTAAAAGCATCAGCTAAATGAAATGTAACGTCAAATATTAAATGAGTTAATTCATAACTTCCTAGAGCCCACGGTGATGTTGATAAATATCTTGTTTTGGCTGATAAACAGCCTGAAAGAAACACACTTTATATTTACTGGAATGCAAGACATGAAAAAGCTGGATGTTTTGACATTTTAAAAGTTGGTTATATATATACATATACACATATACACATACATACATACATACATACATACATACATACATACATACATACATATGGCTATTTGAGTTTCGAAGCTTCTCATCGTATACATGTAGTTTCAAAAGTTCTGTTCCAAAAATGTCTGAATATTTCTGGGAACAAACGTATTATGTTATGGGCCAAAAACTAGTTAAATTCATAATTTTTGTCCACTCAACGTTTCCTTCCACCCTTTATCAAAACATGAATGCAATCCAGCGTTCCACAATTCAATAGTAACGTTACATTTCTGCAATCAGCAAATCTGCAGCAGTAAGTACAGACGAGGTGATTTAAGCAGGGGCTTTCTAACTTCACGACTAAACTCTCACACGCTTTGCATTTTGCTGAATGAAAGAAGGTCTCTGCAGTCAAACGGGGCAGAGGTCGGTGCCCCTCGTGTGTTTCAGCTCTCTTCGTGGTCCTCGTAGGAAAAAACCCTGTTGGATTTGTGACCAGCTGCAGTGATTGGCAGATCAAACTGAGTCGGTGGTCTAAAATTCACCATGGAAACTGTCAAACAACCAGACATGTTGTTTAGCCGACCATATATTTGGATTGGGTTTCTAAATACTGGCAGTGTTTTGCAGCAAACCCCTTTTCCAAAAGAAACGATCTGAAGTCAGGAGGATAAACACTGAAAATCCAATGGGAATTAAACTGTTGCAAAATGGCTTTATTTCTCCATGTTGGCTCACTGGATGTATTCAGGTGTGTGTGTGTGTGTGTGTGTGTGTGTGTGTGTGTGTGTGTTACATGCCTTTCTGCTTCGACTGGAATAACATCGATGTCTGTAAAGGGTCTCCCCACATGAAATATTAATGGGGTTTTTTTTAGGAATAAGATGTCGACTCCAATCAATTATGTTGTATTGTGTTTGACAAAGTAAACGGCTGCTTTGAGAAGATCAACAC